>NW_028125752.1:0-324209 GCF_965194825.1 Balaenoptera physalus
TTCCTGGAGCTCCAGTGACTGAGTATTTTGAATGTGAAGTTCATCCAGATCTGAGGATGGAATAAATGGCTAGGTGTGTATGGCTAATAGAAATAATATGCCTACATTTATACTAATTAGTGGATAAGATATGGGAAGAGGAATTCATGTTGTGAGAGGCAGGGTTATGGCTAGCATTGGGGCAATAATATATAAATTGATGATGTTGATGGACATAGTGGTTCTTTAATAAGTAATTTGAATGCCTCAGCAATGGGTTGTAATCATCCATGGGGGCTGATGATTTTTGGCCCTTTCTGGATTTGTATATAGCCTAGGATTTTCCATTTGGTTAATATGAGGAATGCTATGGTGAATTAAATTGGGTAATTTGTGAAAGAATGTTGATTATAAACATATTCTTAGGAAGAGGACTTGAACCAGTGCAGAAAAAGTTTCAGTTTTACATAATTACCGGGCTCTGCCAGCGTAACGAACCCTGTTCTACAGTAGGGTATGTATAAATTAATTGAATGTAGATTATATCATCATTTAGTTTGAAGACATTTTGTAAAGGAAGCCGTATTGCTCTTGTCCTTTCATACTGGAAGAAATCTGCAATAGACAGAAACCAACCAGGATGACTCCAGTCTGAACTCAGATCACGTGAGACTTTAATCGTTGAACAAACAGACAATTAATAGCAGTTATACCGTTGAAATGTCGTGATCCAGCATCAAGGTCATAAACCATATTGCCCATATGAACTCCAGAATACAATTACACTGTTATCCCTAGGAAAACTTGTTCCATTGACCAGTGTTTTAGAAGAACAGGTGATAAAGCATTTTGACTAGCTGGCCTATATTTTAATCACTCAGAAGTGGTTTTATTCTCCAAAAAATAAATGGCGCATGGGCTCAAGACACACCTGCTTCAGTAGTTGTGGCGTGCAGACTCAGTAGTTGTGGCCCAATGGCTTAGTTGTTCCGTGGCACGTGAGATCTTCCCGGACCGGGGATCGAACCGGGTCCCCTGCATTGGCAGGCGAATTCTTAATCACTGCATCACCAGGGAAGTCCCAGATTCGCAGTCTCCCTTTTAATATACCTTAAGCCCAAAGAATCCATGGAAAATTGTTAGAGAAAATAAGGCAATAAAATATTGTAAGGACTATAACAGAAGCATATAGTACACAGTTCATATAGACACATCCCAAGCAGTTACAAAGTATATTAAAAGGGAGGCTGCAATTTTAAAAGAATAAGAAAAATTATACCCACAAACTCCCAATCTTTCCTGAAACGTTGCAATCTGAAACCCTATTGTAGGAAGCAGAAGATTCCTGGAGACATTGTACAAATGAAGGACTGCAAACCCTGTGGTTGGATAAGGAATTCTGGAAAGAAGGTATCCTCACCCAAGGAGAGCAGGTTCCTATACTTCTCTAACATCACATCCCTGTACAATTCCCATTGATCTTGGTCAAGGCATTCTCACTCCTCTTGACAGAAATCTATGGCCACATCCTGGAATGTCAGCAGTCCCTGAAATTAAACGTACACATGCCATGTGGCCATGGGAAGAGTTCATAATATGACCCAAGAAGAAAACAGCAAGTTAAGAGAAGGTTTTAATTTAGAAGAGTCTCTTCAATTATCCACTAATACATATATAAATATAAATATATATATATATATATATATATATAATTTTTTTTTTACAAAGTAACTTTCTCTACCTTATTTCTAACTACAAGAAAAGAGTATGGCATGTGATCCACAAAACCAGTATAGAGACTATACTTGTCTGGAAAAGAAATGATAAAATGATGGTTTCAACACAGGCATATGCATTTTTGAGTGTTTTATTTATATCAAACTGGATAAAATGTGTGTATTTCTCATAGAGAAAAGACCTGTCGAGGTAGAAATGTACCTTTCAACTCTTCATGGGTACACGAGTACACTGGGGAGATTGTAAAAGTGCAGATTGTGATTCAGTAGGTCCGGTGGGCCTGAGTTCTATTTTTTTAACAAGCTCATTTTTAACTAGTGATGCCACAGTCTCTGATTCATTAACCACAACTGTGAATATCAGAGACATAATTAGAAAGGTAAAAATTCACATTTAATTTTGAACTTAAAGTGTTTTATGGATTTTACACCTTTAATAGAATAGTGAGCACAGCAGCAACAATCATTTGTGAGTATTTACTATAGACTGTGTATCTTTCTAATTTTTTTGTGTAGGATTCCAGGAAAAAGGCCTGGGCTGCGGCCACAATGGGCGTGGCCCCCAGGCCGGGCCGCCCCTCCAGGACCCCCGACGGGGCCCTGCGCTCCTGGCGGCTCCCTCCCCCGACGCCCCGCTGCCTCCCGGAAGGCCTCGGGGCAGAGCGGTCCCACCCACTGCGCGCTGAACAGAGCCTGCGTTTCCTCAGAGCTGGAACTCCCAGCTCAGGTGGGGTCTCTTCCCTCCGCCTTCACGGAACTGCCCCGGAGCCCGAGGGGAGGGCGACCTCACTGAGGCTGCCGGCTCTGGAGGTGCCCCGGCGGCCGAAGCCATGACAGTCGCGGGGACGGCGGGCCGGGTAAGTGGGCGCCGACCCTCCGCCTGGTCCGGTGCCCGGCCGGCAGCACAAGACCAGCTTCTGAGGGGCAGGGGTTCGCTGCCACCCGCCGCTGCTGTGCAGAAAGAACGGCCTCCAGCGTCTGGTCCCCGGGAACTTCGGTCCGTCCTCTCGCCCCTGCCCTCGTCCTGGCTCGCGAGGCCTGGTGGGCGTGAGGAGGGGGTCGGCCTGAGCGTCCTGAGGGGAAACGGGGCAAGGGAGGCGCAGGGTCCGGCTGCAGCGTCAGCGCCCCTCTTCCCAACTGCGGAGAAAGCGGCTGAAAACTCCTCCCGAGGCGCGCAGGCCCCTTATTCAGCCGAGTCCCTCTGCGCTCCTTCCTCCCTGAGCTAAAGTACCGGGGGGAGGGGACAGGGCAGGGAACTGGCGCAGGTAATGGGGAACATCCAAAGGTGATTGTTAACTAAGGAAAACCAGCTCTCCCAAGGTGAGGAATGCGGCGCTTTTCTTTGCCTGGGCTCACTGAATTCTTTCCTTTGATATGCACCTCAGCTCTCTGGGGCCTGCATTCTGTATTTGCATATCCTGAGTGCCTCAGGGCCCGCCGGCTCACATTGGAGGGCTGCAAGTGCTGAAGACTGTGACATCCTTTGTTTACTGATAGGGCAAGAACTATTCCATTTCTCACAGGCTTGAGGGGCAGACAGTGGAAAAAAGTCAGAGAATCTCACTCGGCCTGTACTTTGGTTTACATATAGATAATACTTATACTTAACTGTGCTAATAGAGGTTCTCAAGTCCAATCAACTTGTACTACTGCCCTCTATGTATCAATTTCATCAATATCATAAGATAAATGCCTATAGAATTGACTTAATCCATTTAAATAGGATAATGATTTTGAAAGGACACATAATAGAAATATAACAACGAAACCTTTACCACTAAAGGCTGGGTCTGGAACACCCTAAATAAATGTTCCATTGTTAAAATATTGAAAGATGTAGTCAATAGAAATATCAACAAAAATGACAAATAATAAGGGTAGCAGAATGTTGAAATGTTCTATCTTTATCATTAAAGTGGCAGAAAATCATTTATTAGTAGGCACTGGGGGCAGAAGATGCCTGATTTTATATCTGTGTCATATTTGTGCAGTTGTTTCAACAAGTAACTTAAAGACAAAATGGAAAAACAAGGAGGTTTGTGCCTGAGATCATGTTGATGTGAAACCAGGGAAGGCCACCTTGTGCCAGGTGAGTTAAGTTTACCTGGCAGGTAGACCGCAGAGCTCCTGGGAAGCAAGGGTTGGAATTTTTCTGCTGGGTGCCCCTTAGGTTCTGTGACTTGACTGACTGTGAGTCATGTTTCGGGAAAGACCTGATCACAGGAAAAGGGTGGGAATAGAGTGATTTGGGGAGCAGCTAACAACATTCATCACAGCTCACGGCCTGAATGAATTTTAAAGAAACAGGAAAACAAATGCTTCTTATGGAATCAGAGAATGTGAGGGCTGGACAATCCCAGAAAATGAGGAACACCCATCCCATTTTCCAGATGACAAAACAGAGGTCCAGCAAGGTGAAATCCCTCACCCAAGTTGCACCCGTCTCTCCTCCCCACTACGTGGTTCATGAAAGCAGGACTCTTCCTGTCTTGATCACTGCTGAACCCCAAAAAGGGCCAGGCATCTAGCAGCTGCTCCAAAAATTTGGGTTGACTGTAGGAACAATGCTATTTCTTTCTTTCTCACTCTTATTCAGGATTGTGCCAAGAACTCCCCAGGTTGCAATGTAATTCGATAAATGTAAATATTAATTGAGTTTTGTTGTGATGAGGACTTAGGCTTTGAAGGTAACAGACTTGGTTCAGATCTTGGTTCTGCCACTCCATAGCTGTTTGGCTTTGGGAAAATTACTAAACCTCTCTGAGATTATTTCCTCCTTTGTAAAGTGGGGATAAATCTATCTGAGCCAGCAGAGCAGCTGCATGAGAGATGTGCACTAAATATTGGTCTTTCTCACTCTCCTACGCCATCTCTCTGTTCTTCCCAGAGAAGCTGTACAGAAGGATATAGTACTTTTGTTTAAAATAGTTAACTAATTAATTAATTAATTTGTTTTTGGCTGCGTTGGGTCTTCGTTGCTATGCGCAGGCTTTGCCTAGTTGCGGCAAGCGGGGGCTACTCTTTGTTGCGGTGCGCGGGCTTCTCATTGCGGTGGCTTCTCTTGCTAGCCTTAACCCCAATGCTAGCCTTAACCCTGGCTCTCACAACATGAATTCCTCTTCCCATATCTTATCCACTAATTAATATAAATGTAGGCATATTATTTCTATTAGGCATATCACACCTAGCCATTTACTCCATCCTCAGATCTGGATGAACTTCACATTCAAAATACTCACTCACTGGAGCTCTAGGAGCAATAGCACAGACAATCATCTCATATGAAGTAATGTAGCAGTTATTCTATTCTCAGTCTTACTGATAAATGGATCATTTACACTTTCAACAGTAATTATTACACAAGAACACCTATGACTAATTTTCTCCTGACCCCTACCCAGAATTTGATTATCTCCTCAGTAGCCGAAATCCAACGAAGCCCCACTTGATTAAACGGAAGTAGCATCAAAACCTGTATATGTCTTCAATGTAGAAAATGTAGCAGGCCCATTCACCCCGTCCCTCCTAGAGAATATGTCAATTTCCCTATAATAAACATTTCGACAGCAATCTATTTTTAGGAGCATTCGACAATCCCTAGGTGCCAGAATTATATACAGCCCAAGTCATCATTAAACACATCTAACAATCTCCTTTCTATGAATTTGAGCCTCCTACCTACAATTTTGATATGATCAACGCATACATCTCTTATAAAAAGTATTTTACGACTAACATTAACCCTATGTATATGAGAGTTTTCACTAATTTTCATCATACCAGGCAACCCACCACAAATTTAAGAAATATGTCTGACAAAAGAGTTACTTTGATAGAGTAAATCACAGAGGTTTCAATGCTCTTATTCCTGGAATTGAATTCGTCCTAATAATTTTACATTCTCCATGCTACCTACCACATTACACCACATGCTATATAGTAAAGTTCTCTAAGTAAGCTTCAGGCCCATACCCCCAAAATATTTTTATATATCCTTCCTGTGCTAATAAACTCTCATTGTTTTTACCATCATTCTACTGACCATTTTCTCAGGAAATATAATTGTATAACAAGCTCACACTGGTTAATGGTATCCCCATTCTAATAAAAAACATGAACCCATAAGCTACAGAAGCATCCAACAAATATTTCCTAAAACAGTCCACCACATCAATACTACTTATAATGGCTATTATCATTAATCTAATATACTCTGGTCAAAGAGCACAATGAATAACAAGAATCTTTAATCCAGCAGCATCCACCCTCATGACAATCGCCCTTGTCACAAAAGTAGGACTTTCCCCATTTCACTTCTGAGTGCCTGAAGTCACACGGGGCATCCCATGAACAGCAGACCTGATGCTATCAACATGACAAAATTGCACCCCTATCAGTTTTATACCACATGTCACCATCCATCAACCTAAATATACTATTAATCATAGTGATATTATAAATCATAGCTGGAGGCTGAGGCAGACTTCGCCATACTCACCTGGAAAATATTACACCCTCCTCATCAATTACCCATATAGGATGAATAACAGCTATTATAATGTATATTCAGATTATAACAATCCTAAACATACTAATTTATATCATAACAACACTATCTTCTTCTTATTTATGCCCAGATCATGTACTACAAGAGTATCATTATCACACACATGAGATAAAACACCTCCCATCACAATCATTTTCCTCACCATTATAGTATCATTAGGACATCGCCCATCACTATCAGGCTTTCTACCCAAATGAATAATTATCCAAGAGATAACAAACACGACAACATCATTCTACCAACACTAATAGCCATCATAGCAGTCCTCAGCATATATTTCTACTTGCAGCTAACATACTCCACATCACTAACTATATTCCCTTCATTAAACAACACAAACACAAAACAATTTGAACATACAAAGAAATAACCTTCCTATCATTACCAATCATAATACCCACACGGTTACTACACACAACACCCATTCTATCGGTGCTGGACTAGGAATTTAGGTTAGTTCAGACCAAGAGCTTTCAAAACCCTAAACAAGTGAAATTTACTTAATTCCTAAAAATAAGGATTGCAAGACTTTATTCTACATCAATTGAATGTAAAGCAAACACTGTATTGAAGCAAAATCTTTACGAGATTGATGAGTTTTAACCCCAGGAAACTTTAGTTAACAGGCAAATCCTCTAGTCAACTGGCTTCATTCTATTTCTCCTTCATTTGAGAAAGAAAAAAAGAAAAAAAAAAAAGGCAGGATAATCACTGGCAGAATTGAAGCTGCTTCTCTGAAGTTACAATTCAATTTGTTGATTCACCACAGGGTTTGCCAGAAAGAGGGCTCAATCTCTGTCTTTAGATTTACAGTCTAATGCTAACTCAGTCATTTTACCTCTGTTCATACACTGCTGATTATTTTCAACAAATCACAAAGATATCGGCATTTTATATTTACTATTTGGTGCTTGAGCTGGAGTAGCAGGCAGCACCTTAATTATATTAATCCAGGCTGAGCTATGCTGACCTGGACCGCTACTTGGAGATGCCCAAATCTGTAAGGTTGTCATAACAGTCCCTGCACTTGTAATAATTTTCTTTATAGCTGTACCCGTTATGATTGCAGGCTTTGAAAACTGACTTGGGCCACTAATAACTCGGACACCTGAAGTAGCATTTCCCCCAAT
Organism: Balaenoptera physalus; assembly: GCF_965194825.1. Lineage (NCBI taxonomy): Eukaryota > Metazoa > Chordata > Mammalia > Artiodactyla > Balaenopteridae > Balaenoptera > Balaenoptera physalus. The sequence continues at coordinate 7,413 of NW_028125752.1, forward strand.
AAATCATATAAACTTTTGACTACTTCCCCCATCATTCTTACTCCTACTCATATCACCAATAGTAGAAGCTGGTTCTGGTACCAGTGGGACGGTGTATTCAGCTCTAGCCTGCAATCTGGCCCATGCAGGAGCCTCTGTCGACCTAACTGTTTTCTCCTTACATTTAGCAGGTGTCTCCTCAATACTTGGTATTATTACTTTTATTACTATAGTCTTTAATACAAAACCAGCAGTCATATCCCAATACCAAACACCATTATTTGTTTAATCTTCCCCAACTATAGCCATATTACTATAATTACCAATCTCAGTCCAAGCAGCCAGAATTGCCATGCTGTTAAGAGATAGAAATCTAAACACTACTTTCTTTGACCCTGCAGGAGGAGACCGAATCCTATACCAACACCTCTTTTGATACTTTGCTCACCCTGAAGTCTGTATTCATGGCCTAACAGGGTTTGTTATAAACTCACATAGCATTACATACTATTTAGGACAAAAATTGCCTTTCAGCTATCTGGGAATAGTATGAGTCATGTCCACTGGTTTTTTAGGAGTTCTCTTGTGGGCCCATCATATGTTTACCATAGGGATAGCTGTGGACTCAAGAGCATACTTTGCATCAGCTACCGTAATTACTTCTATCCCTACAGGAGTAAAAGTATCTAGCTGATTAGCAACTCTTTATTTAATTTTTCTTTTTCTTTTTTTTTTTTGGCTGAGTTGGGTCTTGGTTGCTGCGCATGGGCTTTCTCTGGTTGCGGTGAGCGGCAGCTACTCTTCGTTGCGGTGTGCGGCCCTTTCATTGCAGTGGCTTCTCTTGTTGCAGAGCACGGCCTCTAGGCGCGTGGGCTTCAGTAGTTGTGGCTTGCGGGCTCTAGAGGGCAGGCTCAGTAGTTGTGGCACACGGGCTTTTTGCTCCGCGGCATGTGGAATCTTCCCAGACAAGGGCTCGAACCCGTGTCCCCTGCATTGGCAGACGAATTCTTAACCACTGCGTCACCAGGGAAGTCCCTGGTTAGCAACTGTTCACGGAGGTAATACTATATGACCTCCCACTATATTATGAGTTTTAGGCTTTAGTTTTTCTTTTTACAGTAGGTGGTTTGACAGGAATCATCTTAGTCAACTCATCCCCAGACATTGTCCTCCAGGATACATACTATGTAGTAGCACACTTCCATGACCTAATGTCCATGGGAGCAGTCTTCACTATTATAGGAGGCTTTCTACACTGATTCCCACTATTCTCAGGTTATACAGTTAACTCAGCATGAGCAAAAATTCACTTCACAAGTATATTTGTAGTAGTAAATATGACTTCCTGCAGCACTTTTGTGGCCTCTCAGGGATGTCACTACGTTAGTCTGAGTACCCTGAGGCACACACAACATGAAATATTTTGTCTTTAGGCTCATTCATCTCAGTAGCAGCAGTAATGCTAATAATCTTCATACTTTGAAAAGCATTTGTGTCTAAACAAGAAGTCTTAGCAGTGGAAATTGCTACTCCTAACCTAGAATGGTTACACGGATGTCCTCCACCATATCCTACGTTTCAAGATCCTACCTATGTAAATGTAAAATAAGGAAGGACTCAAGTCCTTTTCAACCAGTTTCAAGCCAACACCATAACAATTATGTCTTCCTCAATAAATGAGATAAAAGTAAAAAGTGATGTAGCTTTGTCAAAGTTAAATGATAGGCTAAAATCCTGTATATGACTAAGGCATATCAATTTCATCTAGGCTCTCAAGATACAACATCACCGATTATGGAAGAACTTTTACATTTTCTTCATCACACATTAATAGTGATTTTTAAAATAAGTTCTCTAGTCCTCTATATCATTTCACTAATATTGACATCTAAACTCATATGCATACAATAGATGCACAGGTAGAGAAAATGTGAACAATTTACTAGCTATTATTGTAATCTTAATTGCCCTATCATCATTGTGAATCCTTTACATGATACAGGAAATCAATAACTCTTCCCAAACCATAAAAAACTATGGGTCAGTAACGATACTGAAGCTACAAATACACAGATTACGAAGATTTAAATGTTGACTCCTCTGTAATCCCCACATCAGAGCTAAAACCAGGAGAATAATGACTAATAGAAGTCAACAACCGAGTAGTTAGGGATAGTCATTGAATATTAGTTTCATCTGAAATTGTTGTACACTCCGGAGTTGTTCCTTCTCAGGCCTAAAAGAAGCTGCTATCCCAGGACGCCTAACTTAAAGAATCCTAATATCAACAGGACCAGGCCTATGTTGTGGACAAGAGAGCTCGTTTTCTTGAGTTCAAAGACAGGACAGAGGGATATGTCTGAGATATGGGGTGAATCTGCAGCCCATGGGGATGCACTCTCCAAGCTCCAGTATAGGAATGGGGCCTCTAGGGTCCCAGGCCACCCACCACGCCCTCTGGAGCAGGATCTGGGCAACATTCCCTGTCAGTGATGAGGCAGCCCTAGCACTTGTCACGCCCCGATGTCGTGTCCTATGTGGGCCCCATGCTCTTGGGACCACACCCCACAGTCTGCAGGTCCATGCTACAGGGTCCTTCATGCCTCAGGAGTAGAGACCACACAGCAAACAGTTCCCTCCCCAACCAGCAGGAGGAGGGGAGGAGAGCAGGGGCACCAGGGGACTCTCACTCAGACAACAACACCCCAGCGGTGCCAGCGGGGACAGTGATGATGCAGATGAGGCACAGACCAAGAGATGGGACCAGAGGACCCAAAAGGCAGCTGGTCAGGTCCTGGCTCACCTGCACCCCGGACACCTTTGTCCCGCATACACCCCCTTCCTCATACACCCTCTCCTTAAATGCAGATTCTTCAGATGCGAACAGGCAGAGCTTCAGACTGAAAGTCAGCTCTTCCAAAATGACCCGTCAGCAAACACTGCAGGATTCCACTCCAGTGGGTGCCCTGCAGTCGACAACTCAGGGACTGAAGTGGATATCGGTGCCAGGGGCAGTGGGAGGGAATGGGGAATGAGACTTTCATGGTTGTGGAATTTTGGTCTTGCAGGACGAAAAGTTCTAGTGATGGTGGTGATGGCTCCACGAGAAAGTGAATCTATCTGATGCCTCAGAAACGTGCACTTAAAATGGTGATGATGGTAAAGGGTATGTGACGTGTGTTTTATTTCACTTAAAATAAATTCTTAAAATAATGTCTTGTTAATTGAGATTCCATTTCGACTCCCCTTCATCACAAATGTCGGAGGCCCAGACACAGTCCCCTACCTTAGGGGCCATCACGGTACCCTCACAGAGCACGTGGGAGACCATTCTTAGGGGGGGCTAGTCTGTGCTCACCTGACCTCTGTCCAGGGGGACCCAGGCAGTGGTGACCCCCATAGATTAGACATATGATATGCTATAGTATTAATACGATACCACCAAGTGTTGTCACTCACCGGAACACAGAGCAGCAACCCACTCAAACATGCCTGACCTCATATGATTGTGACAAGATGAAGAGAAGAAAAGGAACCACAGGTTAATCAGGACAACACCCTTAATGCAGAGGTTGGAAATCTCAAAGGGGACAGGACACACTGCAGGCAAAGAGCGCATATGCGGTCTCCCCATGCATGTGATCCTGACCCATGCAGGTATGGTGAGACCCACACAGTCCCCGCACCCTATACCTGGGGCCACACATCCACACTCACCAGGGTGACCCACCTCCCCAGACCCCTCCACCTGGGTCACATGTCCACAGTCCCAGGGTGACCTCACCTCCCCAGACCCTGCACCTGGGGTCACACATCCCCTTGGTCAGGACACCATGGCTCTGCAGGGGGCTCCCCCAATGTGGAAACAAGCTGGGTCCCTGGGACCTCCTGGGATGGGAAAAAGTGTCAGGTGGGTCTCCTTTCCCCACACTTGTCCCAGAGGAGTCCTCCTCTCCTCACTTTGGTTCTGTGTGATTTTAACTGTTTTTACAGCTTTCATACTAGAGGTGAACACACGACCCTGGTGCTGGCATGTTCAGTCCTTTCTCGTCTCACTTACATGCTGAGAAAACATACAGGACAGCAGGGCTGAAAGCCGAGGGGCAGCTCAGGACTCTGCTGAGTAGGGACGGTAGACTGGAGGGAGAGCTCAGCTGCAGCCTCAGCTGTCACCCATCGGCCTTTTGCCCGATCTGCGTGCCCTGCAATCAATTCAGCAGCTAAACCTGCTTCCCTATGCACCATGCACGTGCTGGTAAATTGGAATTATTGCCAGGTAGTCCTCCTGAGGATTCTCCATGAGCCCCAGGGAAGGTGAACCTTGCAGGGATTAAGACTAAGGCCCCGACCATAGCACTGACCCTTGGGAGGACCAGGTCACCACACTCAGAAGAGAGGCTGTTACGTAGACAAGCCCACCTCAGCTCCAGACCCCAGACATCTAAGCACTGACATTCAGATGCAGGCACGGAGCTTCCCAGTACTGAGGCCAGGCCGGGTCTCTACCCAGGTCCCCATAGTCCTAGCGTACACAGAACATGGTCAGGTCTAAATCTTCTTATTATAGACAACACATGGTCAGCTCTAAACATAATCAGTAGACAGGACATGCAGAGGTCTAAATCTACCATGTAGACACAACTTGATCATGTTTAAACTAGCTTAGGGCTGATCTCATAGGGGGTACAGATCACACACATGGGTCTCTCATCTTTGGACACCCACGTCAGGAAACTGAACAAAATCTTTGTCATTAAACATTTCAACAGGTAAAACAGAAATGTTCCCAATTTCTCTGGCCACCTGATGGTCAGGATCCACGGGCGAGCCACGAACTTCTTAGAGTGCAGCCCAGTCTGCTGCCAGGACAGACAAGAAGTGGCCTGATTCCAGCCTCCCAGGCTTCCAGAAGGAGGCGGCCACACTGCAAGCCAGGTCAGGAGAGTCCTGCATGGTCCGGGCCGGGAGATCCGGTCTGTCCATTCGGCTGGCCGATTCCGGGCGGGGCGCTCAGGGCCGCTGAGAGCCCTGCACTCAGGTCCTGCTTCCCTGCAGCGTGTGCGTATGCGTGTGCGTGTGAGTGTGTGTGTGTGTGTGTGTAGAGGGGGCGGTGGCTGACGGCTCCCATGGTTCCCAACCCGGGCACCGCGCTGTCTTCGAGGGGAGGCACGGGGAGAGGTAGGGGCACAGAAGCCGTTGGAGAGGAGAACCCACCGCGGAACTCCTTGCACACTGGCTCGCACCACCCGGAGACCCGCCTGCCTATCGTGGGCCGCATGTCGCCCCCCAGTCCCCCACCCCCGAGGGCAGCGTGCCTGCTCTTTCAACAGCACAGGGTCTCACATGAAGGAGACCCAGTGTGGACTGTCAGCCCCCGACTCCTCATGCTGTGTTTAGGGGGAGAATGAACCCCCTTGACTGGGCGATGGGACCCTGTGAGGAAAGAGGTGGCGGCCCGATCCAAGTCGGGGCCTGGCTGAGATATGAGGAAACAGGAGCCAAGGGCAGGGCCTGGAGGCCAGGCCAACAGGAGGGGCACCACCAGCCTTGGCCGGGCTCTCCAGCGGTGACATTGTTGCTTTAGGGGACCTGGGACAGGTGACTGAATGTAATGGGAGTCTAAACTGGACCCTGAATGCGGCTTAAAGAAGTTGTGAAGGATGTTACTGAGACAGTGACAGTCATTGGAAGACAAACTCTGTGTCAGGATATCCTGCTCCATCCATTTAAATCCCTGAGATCTGTGACCTTTACGTGGCTACGCAGGATTGTTAGAGCAGCTGCGTGCGGATATATCTGGGGCACAATTCAGTCTGCAGCCAACTTGCAAGTGGTTCCAGCAAACACACAGGTGTGCGCACAGGCAGGCACAGCACACACACAAACATATGCACGTGCACAGCACAAATATATTCACACACTAGCATGTGAACACACATGCACACACTAATGTGTGCAAGTTCACATACCTATCCACATGCACAGCATATTTATGCAAACAGGCACATGCACACGCATAGCACACACACAGGGAATAAAGTGAATCCGTAAAGCATTAATTCCTGAACACAAGTGAAGCTGACATGTATTTTTCCCTTTTCTTAGCCTTGATGTTTTCCACAACAAAAAGTTTAAGAAAAAAGTTAATGGCAAATGACTTTTGATTCATAGGACTTTCTGATTTTATTCCACAAATATTATGACAGCAGAAATGAATGTAGATATTACATGTGTCCACTAATGGAAGAATGGAGAAGAAAAACACGGTCCATCAATACAAGGGAATGCTATTCAGCCTAAAAAGGAAGTCAATTCTGACACAGGATGCAGCAGGGATGAACCTTGAGGGCATTATGCTCAGTGATGTAAGCTAGACACAAAAAAACAAACAGTGCTTGATCCACTCATACAAGGCCCCTAGAGCAGTCGGAAATATAGAGACATAAAGTAGGATGTTGAGGGCCAGAGGCTGAGGGAGGGACAATGGGGAGTGAGTGTTTAATGGGGACTGTTTCAATTTTGCAAGATGAAAAAGTTCTGGAGGATGATGGTGGTCAGGTTTGCACAACAGTGTGAATTACTTCCTGACCCTGAAATGTGCACTTAAAAATGGTTAAGATAGTACATTTTATGTTATGTGTACCAGACCACAATTTTAAAACTTTTTCAAAAACAACAGGAAATAGTCCATGAATACCACAAGATGCACAACTTCACTAACAACAGAGGGATTAAAGCCATAAGAAAAATACTGTGCATACACCTACCAGAATGGCAGACATGAAAGACATAGTATCAAATATCAGCAGAATGTGGAGCAATGGAAAGCCTGGTACGCAACGGGGGGATGCAACCACTTCTGAAGCAATCGGGCCTCAGATAGCGAAGTCCGTGCACAGAGACCCACAGTGCTCCTCCCAGTTGAACACAAACCCACCAGCCCTGCACCAGGACACACGGACATGGACTGGCAGCCACAGGAGCCAAACCTGAAGGAACCTGAAGGCCATCACAGACGGATGCAGAAATGAACCATGCACGCTCCTATGAAGGAATATTCCACAGCAATGGAGTACATTTTGTTTAAAGGTAGTAAAACTATAAAAATTATTTTTTAAAGAAAACTATATTTACAAGATGAAAGAATCTATAATTCTGGCACCTAGGGATTGTCGAATGCTCCTAAAAATAGATTGCTGTGGAAACGTTTATTATAGGGAAATTGACATATTCTCTAGGAAGGACGCGGTGAATGGGCCTGCTACATTTTCTACATTGAAGACATGTACAGGTTTTGATTCTACTTCTGTTAAATCAAGTGGGGCTTCACTGGATTTCTGCTACTGCGGAGATAATCAAATTCTGGGTAGGGGTCAGGAGAACATTAGTCATAGGTGTTCTTGTGTAATAATTACTGTTGAAAGTGTAAATGATCCATTTACCAGTAAGACTGAGAATAGAATAACTGCTACATTACTTCATATGAGATGATCCTCTGTGCTATTGTTCCTGGAGCTCCAGTGAGTGAGTATTTTGAATGTGAAGTTCATCCAGATCTGAGGATGGAATAAATGGCTAGGTGTGATATGGCTAATAGAAATAATATGCCTACATTTATACTAATTAGTGGATAAGATATGGGAAGAGGAATTCATGTTGTGAGAGGCAGGGTTATGGCTAGCATTGGGGCAATAATATATAAATTGATGATGTTGATGGACATAGTGGTTCTTTAATAAGTAATTTGAATGCCTCAGCAATGGGTTGTAATCATCCATGGGGGCTGATGATTTTTGGCCCTTTCTGGATTTGTATATAGCCTAGGATTTTCCATTTGGTTAATATGAGGAATGCTATGGTGAATTAAATTGGGTAATTTGTGAAAGAATGTTGATTATAAACATATTCTTAGGAAGAGGACTTGAACCAGTGCAGAAAAAGTTTCAGTTTTACATAATTACCGGGCTCTGCCAGCGTAACGAACCCTGTTCTACAGTAGGGTATGTATAAATTAATTGAATGTAGATTATATCATCATTTAGTTTGAAGACATTTTGTAAAGGAAGCCGTATTGCTCTTGTCCTTTCATACTGGAAGAAATCTGCAATAGACAGAAACCAACCAGGATGACTCCAGTCTGAACTCAGATCACGTGAGACTTTAATCGTTGAACAAACAGACAATTAATAGCAGTTATACCGTTGAAATGTCGTGATCCAGCATCAAGGTCATAAACCATATTGCCCATATGAACTCCAGAATACAATTACACTGTTATCCCTAGGAAAACTTGTTCCATTGACCAGTGTTTTAGAAGAACAGGTGATAAAGCATTTTGACTAGCTGGCCTAAATTTTAATCACTCAGAAGTGGTTTTATTCTCCAAAAAATAAATGGCGCACTGGCTCAAGACTCACCTGCTTCAGTAGTTGTGGCGTGCAGACTCAGTAGTTGTGGCCCAATGGCTTAGTTGTTCCGTGACACGTGAGATCTTCCCGTACCGGGGATCGAACCGGGTCCCCTGCATTGGCAGGCAAATTCTTAATCACTGCATCACCAGGGAAGTCCCAGATTCGCAGTCTCCCTTTTAATATACCTTAAGCCCAAAGAATCCATGGAACATTGTTAGAGAAAATAAGGCAATAAAATATTGTAAGGACTATAACAGAAGCATATAGTACACAGTTCATATAGACACATCCCAAGCAGTTACAAAGTATATTAAAAGGGAGGCTGCAATTTTAAAAGAATAAGAAAAATTATACCCAAAAACTCCCAATCTTTCCTGAAACGTTGCAATCTGAAACCCTATTGTAGGAAGCAGAAGATTCCAGGAGATATTCTACAAATGAAGGACTCCAAACCCTGTGGTTGGATAAGGAATTCTGGAAGGAAGGTATCCTCACCCAAGGAGAGCAGGTTCCTATACTTCTCTAACATCACATCCCTGTACAATTCCCATTGATCTTGGTCCAGGCATTCTCACTCCTCTCGACAGAAATCTATGGCCACATCCTGGAATGTCAGCAGTCCCTGAAATGAAACGTACACATGCCATGTGGCCACGGGAAGAGTTCATAATATGACCCAAGAAGAAAACAGCAAGTTAAGAGAAGGTTTTAATTTAGAAGAGTCTCTTCAATTATCCACTAATACATATATAAATATATATATATAAATATATATATATATATATATATATATATATATATATATATATAATTTTTTTTTTACAAAGTAACTTTCTCTACCTTATTTCTAACTACAAGAAAAGAGTATGGCATGTGATCCACAAAACCAGTATAGAGACTATACTTGTCTGGAAAAGAAATGATAAAATGATGGTTTCAACACAGGCATATGCATTTTTGAGTGTTTTATTTTTATCAAACTGGATAAAATGTGTGTATTTCTCATAGAGAAAAGACCTGTCGAGGTAGAAATGTACCTTTCAACTCTTCATGGGTACACGAGTACACTGGGGAGATTGTAAAAGTGCAGATTGTGATTCAGTAGGTCCGGTGGGCCTGAGTTCAATTTTTTTAACAAGCTCATTTTTAACTAGTGATGCCACAGTCTCTGATTCATTAACCACAACTGTGAATATCAGAGACATAATTAGAAAGGTAAAAATTCACATTTAATTTTGAACTTAAAGTGTTTTATCGATTTACACCTTTAATAGAATAGTGAGCACAGCAGCAACAATCATTTGTGAGTATTTACTATAGACTGTGTATCTTTCTAATTTTTTTGTGTAGGATTCCAGGAAAAAGGCCTGGGCTGCGGCCACAATGGGCGTGGCCCCCAGGCCGGGCCGCCCCTCCAGGACCCCCGACGGGACCCTGCGCTCCTGGCGGCTCCCTCCCCCCCCGCCCCGCTCCCTCCCGGAAGGCCTCGGGGCAGAGCGGTCCCACCCACTGCGCGCTGAACAGAGCCTGCGTTTCCTCAGAGCTGGAACTCCCGGCTCAGGCGGGGTCTCTTCCCTCCGCCTTCACGGAACTGCCCCGGAGCCCGAGGGGAGGGCGACCTCACTGAGGCTGCCGGCTCTGGAGGTGCCCCGGCGGCCGAAGCCATGACAGTCGCGGGGACGGCGGGCCGGGTAAGTGGGCGCCGACCCTCCGCCTGGTCCGGTGCCCGGCCGGCAGCACAAGACCAGCTTCTGAGGGGCAGGGGTTCGCTGCCACCCGCCGCTGCTGTGCAGAAAGAGCGGCCTCCAGAGTCTGGTCCCCGGGAACTTCGGTCCGTCCTCTCGCCCCTGCCCTCGTCCTGGCTCGCGAGGCCTGGTGGGCGTGAGGAGGGGGTCGGCCTGAGCGTCCTGAGGGGAAACGGGGCAAGGGAGGCGCAGGGTCCGGCTGCAGCGTCAGCGCCCCTCTTCCCGACTGCGGGGAAAGCGGCTGAAAACTCCTCCCGAGGCGCGCAGGCCCCTTATTCAGCCGAGTCCCTCTGCGCTCCTTCCTCCCTGAGCTAAAGTACCGGGGGGAGGGGACAGGGCAGGGAACTGGCGCAGGTAATGGGGAACATCCAAAGGTGATTGTTAACTAAGGAAAACCAGCTCTCCCAAGGTGAGGAATGCGGCGCTTTTCTTTGCCTGGGCTCACTGAATTCTTTCCTTTGATATGCACCTCAGCTCTCTGGGGCCTGCATTCTGTATTTGCATATCCTGAGTGCCTCAGGGCCCGCCGGCTCACATTGGAGGGCTGCAAGTGCTGAAGACTGTGACATCCTTTGTTTACTGATAGGGCAAGAACTATTCCATTTCTCACAGGCTTGAGGGGCAGACAGTGGAAAAAAGTCAGAGAATCTCACTCGGCCTGTACTTTGGTTTACATATAGATAATATTTATACTTAACTGTGCTAATAGAGGTTCTCAAGTCCAATCAACTTGTACTACTGCCCTCTATGTATCAATTTCATCAATATCATAAGATAAATGCCTATAGAATTGACTTAATCCATTTAAACAGGATAATGATTTTGAAAGGAAACATAATAGAAATATAACAACGAAACCTTTACCACTAAAGGCTGGGTCTGGAACACCCTAAATAAATGTTCCATTGTTAAAATATTGAAAGATGTAGTCAATAGAAATATCAACAAAAATGACAAATAATAAGGGTAGCAGAATGTTGAAATGTTCTATCTTTATCATTAAAGTGGCAGAAAATCATTTATTAGTAGGCACTGGGGGCAGAAGATGCCTGATTTTATATCTGTGTCATATTTGTGCAGTTGTTTCAACAAGTAACTTAAAGACAAAATGGAAAAACAAGGAGGTTTGTGCCTGAGATCATGTTGATGTGAAACCAGGGATGGCCACCTTGTGCCAGGTGAGTTAAGTTTACCTGGCAGGTAGACCGCAGAGCTCCTGGGAAGCAAGGGTTGGAATTTTTCTGCTGGGTGCCCCTTAGGTTCTGTGACTTGACTGACTGTGAGTCATGTTTCGGGAAAGACCTGATCACAGGAAAAGGGTGGGAATAGAGTGATTTGGGGAGCAGCTAACAACATTCATCACAGCTCACGGCCTGAATGAATTTTAAAGAAACAGGAAAACAAATGCTTCTTATGGAATCAGAGAATGTGAGGGCTGGACAATCCCAGAAAATGAGGAACACCCATCCCATTTTCCAGATGACAAAACAGAGGTCCAGCAAGGTGAAATCCCTCACCCAAGTTGCACCCGTCTCTCCTCCCCACTACGTGGTTCATGAAAGCAGGACTCTTCCTGTCTTGATCACTGCTGAACCCCAAAAAGGGCCAGGCATCTAGCAGCTGCTCCAAAAATTTGGGTTGACTGTAGGAACAATGCTATTTCTTTCTTTCTCACTCTTATTCAGGATTGTGCCAAGAACTCCCCAGGTTGCAATGTAATTCGATAAATGTAAATATTAATTGAGTTTGGTTGTGATGAGGACTTAGGCTTTGAAGGTAACAGACTTGGTTCAGATCTTGGTTCTGCCACTCCATAGCTGTTTGGCTTTGGGAAAATTACTAAACCTCTCTGAGATTATTTCCTCCTTTGTAAAGTGGGGATAAATCTATCTGAGCCAGCAGAGCAGCTGCATGAGAGATGTGCACTAAATATTGGTCTTTCTCACTCTCCTACGCCATCTCTCTGTTCTTCCCAGAGAAGCTGTACAGAAGGATATAGTACTTTTGTTTAAAATAGTTAACTAATTAATTAATTAATTTGTTTTTGGCTGCGTTGGGTCTTCGTTTCTATGCGCAGGCTTTGCCTAGTTGCGGCAAGCGGGGGCTACTCTTTGTTGCGGTGCGCGGGCTTCTCATTGCGGTGGCTTCTCTTGCTAGCCTTAACCCCAATGCTAGCCTTAACCCTGGCTCTAACAACATGAATTCCTCTTCCCATATCTTATCCACTAATTAATATAAATGTAGGCATATTATTTCTATTAGCCATATCACACCTAGCCATTTACTCCATCCTCAGATCTGGATGAACTTCACATTCAAAATACTCACTCACTAGAGCTCTAGGAGCATTAGCACAGATAATCATCTCATATGAAGTAATGTAGCAGTTATTCTATTCTCAGTCTTACTGATAAATGGATCATTTACACTTTCAACAGTAATTATTACACAAGAACACCTATGACTAATTTTCTCCTGAACCCTACCCAGAATTTGATTATCTCCGCAGTAGCAGAAATCCAATGAAGCCCCACTTGATTTAACGGAAGTAGCATCAAAACCTGTATATGTCTTCAATGTAGAAAATGTAGCAGACCCATTCACCCCGTTCATCCTAGAGAATATGTCAATTTCCCTATAATAAACATTTCCACAGCAATCTATTTTTAGGAGCATTCGACAATCCCTAGGTGCCAGAATTATATACAGCCCAAGTCATCATTAAAACACATCTAACAATATCCTTTCTATGAATTTGATCCTCCTACCTACAATTTTGATATGATCAACGCAACCATCTCTTATGAAAAGGTTCTTTACGACTAACATTAATCTTATGTATATGAGAGTTTTCACTACTTCTCATCATACCAGGCAACCCACCACAAATTTAAGAAATATGTCTGACAAAAGAGTTACTTTGATAGAGTAAATCATAGGTTTCAATGCTCTGATTCCTGGAATTGAATTCTTCCTAATAATTTTACATTCTCCATGCTACCTACCACATTACACCACATGCTATATAGTAAAGTTCTCTAAGTAAGCTACAGGCCCATACCCCCAAAATATTTTTGTATATCCTTCCTGTGCTAATAAACTCTCATTGTTTTTACCATCATTCTACTGACCATTTTCTCAGGAAATATAATTGTATAACAAGCTCACACTGGTTAATGGTATCCCCATTCTAATAAAAAACATGAACCCATAAGCTACAGAAGCATCCAACAAATATTTCCTAAAACAGTCCACCATATCAATACTACTTATAATGGCTATTATCATTAATCTAATATACTCTGGTCAAAGAGCACAATGAATAACAAGAATCTTTAATCCAGCAGCATCCACCCTCATGACAATCGCCCTTGTCACAAAAGTAGGACTTTCCCCATTTCACTTCTGAGTGCCTGAAGTCACACGAGGCATCCCATGAACAGCAGACCTGATGCTATCAACATGACAAAATTGCACCCCTATCAGTTTTATACCACATGTCACCATCCATCAACCTAAATATACTATTAATCATAGTGATATTATAAATCATAGCTGGAGGCTGAGGCAGACTTCGCCATACTCACCTGGAAAATATTACACCCTCCTCATCAATTACCCATATAGGATGAATAACAGCTATTATAATGTATATTCAGATTATAACAATCCTAAACATACTAATTTATATCATAACAACACTATCTTCTTCTTATTTATGCCCAGATCATGTACTACAAGAGTATCATTATCACACACATGAGATAAAACACCTCCCATCACAATCATTTTCCTCACCATTATAGTATCATTAGGACATCGCCCATCACTATCAGGCTTTCTACCCAAATGAATAATTATCCAAGAGATAACAAACACGACAACATCATTCTACCAACACTAATAGCCATCATAGCAGTCCTCAGCATATATTTCTACTTGCAGCTAACATACTCCACATCACTAACTATATTCCCTTCATTAAACAACACAAACACAAAACAATTTGAACATACAAAGAAATAACCTTCCTATCATTACCAATCATAATACCCACACGGTTACTACACACAACACCCATTCTATCGGTGCTGGACTAGGAATTTAGGTTAGTTCAGACCAAGAGCTTTCAAAACCCTAAACAAGTGAAATTTACTTAATTCCTAAAAATAAGGATTGCAAGACTTTATTCTACATCAATTGAATGTAAAGCAAACACTGTATTGAAGCAAAATCTTTACGAGATTGATGAGTTTTAACCCCAGGAAACTTTAGTTAACAGGCAAATCCTCTAGTCAACTGGCTTCAGTCTACTTCTCCTTCATTTGAGAAAGAAAAAAAGAAAAAAAAAAAGGCAGGATAATCACTGGCAGAATTGAGGCTGCTTCTCTGAAGTTACAATTCAATTTGTTGATTCACCACAGGGTTTGCCAGAAAGAGGGCTCAATCTCTGTCTTTAGATTTACAGTCTAATGCTAACTCAGTCATTTTACCTCTGTTCATACACTGCTGATTATTTTCAACAAATCACAAAGATATCGGCATTTTATATTTACTATTTGGTGCTTGAGCTGGAGTAGCAGGCAGCACCTTAATTATATTAATCCATGCTGAGCTATGCTGACCTGGACCGCTACTTGGAGATGCCCAAATCTGTAAGGTTGTCATAACAGTCCCTGCACTTGTAATAATTTTCTTTATAGCTGTACCCGTTATGATTGCAGGCTTTGAAAACTGACTTGGGCCACTAATAACTCGGACACCTGAAGTAGCATTTCCCCCAATAAATCATATAAACTTTTGACTACTTCCCCCATCATTCTTACTCCTACTCATATCACCAATAGTAGAAGCTGGTTCTGGTACCAGTGGGACGGTGTATTCAGCTCTAGCCTGCAATCTGGCCCATGCAGGAGCCTCTGTCGACCTAACTGTTTTCTCCTTACATTTAGCAGGTGTCTCCTCAATACTTGGTATTATTACTTTTATTACTATAGTGTTTAATACAAAATCAGCAGTCATATCCCAATACCAAACACCATTATTTGTTTAATCTTCCCCAACTATAGCCATATTACTATAATTACCAATCTCAGTCCAAGCAGCCAGAATTGCCATGCTGTTAAGAGATAGAAATCTAAACACTACTTTCTTTGACCCTGCAGGAGGAGACCGAATCCTATACCAACACCTCTTTTGATACTTTGCTCACCCTGAAGTCTGTATTCATGGCCTAACAGGGTTTGTTATAAACTCACATAGCATTACATACTATTTAGGACAAAAATTGCCTTTCAGCTATCTGGGAATAGTATGAGTCATGTCCACTGGTTTTTTAGGAGTTCTCTTGTGGGCCCATCATATGTTTACCATAGGGATAGCTGTGGACTCAAGAGCATACTTTGCATCAGCTACCGTAATTACTTCTATCCCTACAGGAGTAAAAGTATCTAGCTGATTAGCAACTCTTTATTTAATTTTTCTTTTTCTTTTTTTTTTTTGGCTGAGTTGGGTCTTGGTTGCTGCGCATGGGCTTTCTCTGGTTGCGGTGAGCGGCAGCTACTCTTCGTTGCGGTGTGCGGCCCTTTCATTGCAGTGGCTTCTCTTGTTGCAGAGCACGGCCTCTAGGCGCGTGGGCTTCAGTAGTTGTGGCTTGCGGGCTCTAGAGGGCAGGCTCAGTAGTTGTGGCACATGGGCTTTTTGCTCCGCGGCATGTGGAATCTTCCCAGACAAGGGCTCGAACCCGTGTCCCCTGCATTGGCAGACGAATTCTTAACCACTGCGTCACCAGGGAAGTCCCTGGTTAGCAACTGTTCACGGAGGTAATACTATATGACCTCCCACTATATTATGAGTTTTAGGCTTTAGTTTTTCTTTTTAAAGTAGGTGGTTTGACAGGAATCATCTTAGTCAACTCATCCCCAGACATTGTCCTCCAGGATACATACTATGTAGTAGCACACTTCCATGACCTAATGTCCATGGGAGCAGTCTTCACTATTATAGGAGGCTTTCTACACTGATTCCCACTATTCTCAGGTTATACAGTTAACTCAGCATGAGCAAAAATTCACTTCACAAGTATATTTGTAGTAGTAAATATGACTTCCTGCAGCACTTTTGTGGCCTCTCAGGGATGTCACTACGTTAGTCTGAGTACCCTGAGGCACACACAACATGAAATATTTTGTCTTTAGGCTCATTCATCTCAGTAGCAGCAGTAATGCTAATAATCTTCATACTTTGAAAAGCATTTGTGTCTAAACAAGAAGTCTTAGCAGTGGAAATTGCTACTCCTAACCTAGAATGGTTACACGGATGTCCTCCACCATATCCTACGTTTCAAGATCCTACCTATGTAAATGTAAAATAAGGAAGGACTCAAGTCCTTTTCAACCAGTTTCAAGCCAACACCATAAGAATTATGTCTTCCTCAATAAATGAGATAAAAGTAAAAAGTGATGTAGCTTTGTCATAGTTAAATGATAGGCTAAAATCCTGTATATGACTAAGCATATCAATTTCATCTAGGCTCTCAAGATACAACATCACCGATTATGGAAGAACTTTTACATTTTCTTCATCACACATTAATAGTGATTTTTAAAATAAGTTCTCTAGTCCTCTATATCATTTCACTAATATTGACATCTAAACTCATATGCATACAATAGATGCACAGGTAGAGAAAATGTGAACAATTTACTAGCTATTATTGTAATCTTAATTGCCCTATCATCATTGTGAATCCTTTACATGATACAGGAAATCAATAACTCTTCCCAAACCATAAAAAACTATGGGTCAGTAACGATACTGAAGCTACAAATACACAGATTACGAAGATTTAAATGTTGACTCCTCTGTAATCCCCACATCAGAGCTAAAACCAGGAGAATAATGACTAATAGAAGTCAACAACCGAGTAGTTAGGGATAGTCATTGAATATTAGTTTCATCTGAAATTGTTGTACACTCCGGAGTTGTTCCTTCTCAGGCCTAAAAGAAGCTGCTATCCCAGGACGCCTAACTTAAAGAATCCTAATATCAACAGGACCAGGCCTATGTTGTGGACAAGAGAGCTCGTTTTCCTGAGTTCAAAGACAGGACAGAGGGATATGTTTGAGATATGGGGTGAATCTGCAGCCCATGGGGATGCACTCTCCAAGCTCCAGTATAGGAATGGGGCCTCTAGGGTCCCAGGCCACCCACCACGCCCTCTGGAGCAGGATCTGGGCAACATTCCCTGTCAGTGATGAGGCAGCCCTAGCACTTGTCACGCCCCGATGTCGTGTCCTATGTGGGCCCCATGCTCTTGGGACCACACCCCACAGTCTGCAGGTCCATGCTACAGGGTCCTTCATGCCTCAGGAGTAGAGACCACACAGCAAACAGTTCCCTTCCCAACCAGCAGGAGGAGGGGAGGAGAGCAGGGGCACCAGGGGACTCTCACTCAGACAACAACACCCCAGCGGTGCCAGCGGGGACAGTGATGATGCAGATGAGGCACAGACCAAGAGATGGGACCAGAGGACCCAAAAGGCAGCTGGTCAGGTCCTGGCTCACCTGCACCCCGGACACCTTTGTCCCGCATACACCCCCTTCCTCATACACCCTCTCCTTAAATGCAGATTCTTCAGATGCGAACAGGCAGAGCTTCAGACTGAAAGTCAGCTCTTCCAAAATGACCCGTCAGCAAACACTGCAGGATTCCACTCCAGTGGGTGCCCTGCAGTCGACAACTCAGGGACTGAAGTGGATATCGGTGCCAGGGGCAGTGGGAGGGAATGGGGAATGAGACTTTCATGGTTGTGGAATTTTGGTCTTGCAGGACGAAAAGTTCTAGTGATGGTGGTGATGGCTCCACGAGAAAGTGAATCTATCTGATGCCTCAGAAACGTGCACTTAAAATGGTGATGATGGTAAAGGGTATGTGACGTGTGTTTTATTTCACTTAAAATAAATTCTTAAAATAATGTCTTGTTAATTGAGATTCCATTTCGACTCCCCTTCATCACAAATGTCGGAGGCCCAGACACAGTCCCCTACCTTAGGGGCCATCACGGTACCCTCACAGAGCACGTGGGAGACCATTCTTAGGGGGGGTAGTCTGTGCTCACCTGACCTCTGTCCAGGGGGACCCAGGCAGTGGTGACCCCCATAGATTAGACATATGATATGCTATAGTATTAATACGATACCAACAAGTGTTGTCACTCACCGGAACACAGAGCAGCAACCCACTCAAACATGCCTGACCTCATATGATTGTGACAAGATGAAGAGAAGAAAAGGAACCACAGGTTAATCAGGACAACACCCTTAATGCAGAGGTTGGAAATCTCAAAGGGGACAGGACACACTGCAGGCAAAGAGCGCATATGCGGTCTCCCCATGCATGTGATCCTGACCCATGCAGGTATGGTGAGACCCACACAGTCCCCGCACCCTATACCTGGGGCCACACATCCACACTCACCAGGGTGACCCACCTCCCCAGACCCCTCCACCTGGGTCACATGTCCACAGTCCCAGGGTGACCTCACCTCCCCAGACCCTGCACCTGGGGTCACACGTCCCCTTGGTCAGGACACCATGGCTCTGCAGGGGGCTCCCCCAATGTGGAAACAAGCTGGGTCCCTGGGACCTCCTGGGATGGGAAAAAGTGTCAGGTGGGTCTCCTTTCCCCACACTTGTCCCAGAGGAGTCCTCCTCTTCTCACTTTGGTTCTGTGTGATTTTAACTGTTTGTACAGCTTTCATACTAAAGTTGAACACACGACCCTGGTGCTGGCATGATCAGTCCTTTCTCGTCTCACTTACATGTTGAGAAAACTCACAGGACAGCAGGGCTGAAAGCCGAGGGGCAGCTCAGGACTCTGCTGAGTAGGGACGGTAGACTGGAGGGAGAGCTCAGCAGCAGCCTCAGCTGTCACCCATCGGCCTTTTGCCCGATCTGCGTGCCCTGCAATCAATTCAGCAGCTAAACCTGCTTCCCTATGCACCATGCACGTGCTGGTAAATTGGAATTATTGCCAGGTAGTCCTCCTGAGGATTCTCCATGAGCCCCAGGGAAGGTGAACCTTGCAGGGATTAAGACTAAGGCCCCGACCATAGCACTGACCCTTGGGAGGACCAGGTCACCACACTCAGAAGAGAGGCTGTTACGTAGACAAGCCCACCTCAGCTCCAGACCCCAGACATCTAAGCACTGACATTCAGATGCAGGCACGGAGCTTCCCAGTACTGAGGCCAGGCCGGGTCTCTACCCAGGTCCCCATAGTCCTAGCGTACACAGAACATGGTCAGGTCTAAATCTTCTTATTATAGACAACACATGGTCAGCTCTAAACATAATCAGTAGACAGGACATGCAGAGGTCTAAATCTACCATGTAGACACAACTTGATCATGTTTAAACTAGCTTAGGGCTGATCTCATAGGGGGTACAGATCACACACATGGGTCTCTCATCTTTGGACACCCACGTCAGGAAACTGAACAAAATCTTTGTCATTAAACATTTCAACAGGTAAAACAGAAATGTTCCCAATTTCTCTGGCCACCTGATGGTCAGGATCCACGGGCGAGCCACGAACTTCTTAGAGTGCAGCCCAGTCTGCTGCCAGGACAGACAAGAAGTGGCCTGATTCCAGCCTCCCAGGCTTCCAGAAGGAGGCGGCCACACTGCAAGCCAGGTCAGGAGAGTCCTGCATGGTCCGGGCCGGGAGATCCGGTCTGTCCATTCGGCTGGCCGATTCCGGGCGGGGCGCTCAGGGCCGCTGAGAGCCCTGCACTCAGGTCCTGCTTCCCTGCAGCGTGTGCGTATGCGTGTGCGTGTGAGTGTGTGTGTGTGTGTGTAGAGGGGGCGGTGGCTGACGGCTCCCATGGTTCCCAACCCGGGCACCGCGCTGTCTTCGAGGGGAGGCACGGGGAGAGGTAGGGGCACAGAAGCCGTTGGAGAGGAGAACCCACCGCGGAACTCC
The DNA here is from genome assembly GCF_965194825.1 of Balaenoptera physalus. Lineage (NCBI taxonomy): Eukaryota > Metazoa > Chordata > Mammalia > Artiodactyla > Balaenopteridae > Balaenoptera > Balaenoptera physalus. Next base: position 27,533 of record NW_028125752.1, read on the forward strand.
TTGCACACTGGCTCGCACCACCCGGAGACCCGCCTGCCTATCGTGGGCCACATGTCGCCCCCCAGTCCCCCACCCCCGAGGGCAGGGTGCCTGCTCTTTCAACAGCACAGGGTCTCACATGAAGGAGACCCAGTGGGGACTGTCAGCCCCCGACTCCTGATGCTGTGTTTAGGGGGAGAATGAACCCCCTTGACTGGGCGATGGGACCCTGTGAGGAAAGAGGTGGCGGCCCGATCCAAGTCGGGGCCTGGCTGAGATATGAGGAAACAGGAGCCAAGGGCAGGGCCTGGATGCCAGGCCAACAGGAGGGGCACCCCCAGCCTTGGCCGTGCTCTCCAACGGTGACATTGTTGCTTTAGGGGACCTGGGACAGGTGACTGAATGTAATGGGAGTCTAAACTGGACCCTGAATGCGGCTTAAAGAAGGTGTGAAGGATGTTACTGAGACAGTGACAGTCATTGGAAGACAAACTCTGTGTCAGGATATCCTGCTCCATCCATTTAAATCCCTGAGATCTGTGACCTTTACGTGGCTACGCAGGATTGTTAGAGCAGCTGCGTGCCGATATATCTGGGGCACAATTCAGTCTGCAGCCAACTTGCAAGTGGTTCCAGCAAACACACAGGTGTGCGCACAGGCAGGCACAGCACACACACAAACATATGCACGTGCACAGCACAAATATATTCACACACTAGCATGTGAACACACATGCACACACTAATGTGTGCAAGTTCACATACCTATCCACATGCACAGCATATTTATGCAAACAGGCACATGCACACGCATAGCACACACACAGGGAATAAAGTGAATCCGTAAAGCATTAATTCCTGAACACAAGTGAAGCTGACATGTATTTTTCCCTTTTCTTAGCCTTGATGTTTTCCACAACAAAAAGTTTAAGAAAAAAGTTAATGGCAAATGACTTTTGATTCATAGGACTTTCTGATTTTATTCCACAAATATTATGACAGCAGAAATGAATGTAGATATTACATGTGTCCACTAATGGAAGAATGGAGAAGAAAAACACGGTCCATCAATACAAGGGAATGCTATTCAGCCTAAAAAGGAAGTCAATTCTGACACAGGATGCAGCAGGGATGAACCTTGAGGGCATTATGCTCAGTGATGTAAGCTAGACACAAAAAAACAAACAGTGCTTGATCCACTCATACAAGGGCCCTAGAGCAGTCGGAAATATAGAGACATAAAGTAGGATGTTGAGGGCCAGAGGCTGAGGGAGGGACAATGGGGAGTGAGTGTTTAATGGGGACTGTTTCAATTTTGCAAGATGAAAAAGTTCTGGAGGATGATGGTGGTCAGGTTTGCACAACAGTGTGAATTACTTCCTGACCCTGAAATGTGCACTTAAAAATGGTTAAGATAGTACATTTTATGTTATGTGTACCAGACCACAATTTTTAAAACTTTTTCAAAAACAACAGGAAATAGTCCATGAATACCACAAGATGCACAACTTCACTAACAACAGAGGGATTAAAGCCATAAGAAAAATACTGTGCATACACCTACCAGAATGGCAGACATGAAAGACATAGTATCAAATATCAGCAGGATGTGGAGCAATGGAAAGCCTGGTAAGCAACGGGGGGATGCAACCACTTCTGAAGCAATCGGGCCTCAGATAGCGAAGTCCGTGCACAGAGACCCACAGTGCTCCTCCCAGTTGAACACAAACCCACCAGCCCTGCACCAGGACACACGGACATGGACTGGCAGCCACAGGAGCCAAACCTGAAGGAACCTGAAGGCCATCACAGACGGATGCAGAAATGAACCATGCACGCTCCTATGAAGGAATATTCCACAGCAATGGAGTACATTTTGTTTAAAGGTAGTAAAACTATAAAAATTATTTTTTAAAGAAAACTATATTTACAAGATGAAACAATCTATAATTCTGGCACCTAGGGATTGTCGAATGCTCCTAAAAATAGATTGCTGTGGAAACGTTTATTATAGGGAAATTGACATATTCTCTAGGAAGGACGCGGTGAATGGGCCTGCTACATTTTCTACATTGAAGACATGTACAGGTTTTGATTCTACTTCTGTTAAATCAAGTGGGGCTTCACTGGATTTCTGCTACTGCGGAGATAATCAAATTCTGGGTAGGGGTCAGGAGAACATTAGTCATAGGTGTTCTTGTGTAATAATTACTGTTGAAAGTGTAAATGATCCATTTACCAGTAAGACTGAGAATAGAATAACTGCTACATTACTTCATATGAGATGATCCTCTGTGCTATTGTTCCTGGAGCTCCAGTGAGTGAGTATTTTGAATGTGAAGTTCATCCAGATCTGAGGATGGAATAAATGGCTAGGTGTGATATGGCTAATAGAAATAATATGCCTACATTTATACTAATTAGTGGATAAGATATGGGAAGAGGAATTCATGTTGTGAGAGGCAGGGTTATGGCTAGCATTGGGGCAATAATATATAAATTGATGATGTTGATGGACATAGTGGTTCTTTAATAAGTAATTTGAATGCCTCAGCAATGGGTTGTAATCATCCATGGGGGCTGATGATTTTTGGCCCTTTCTGGATTTGTATATAGCCTAGGATTTTCCATTTGGTTAATATGAGGAATGCTATGGTGAATTAAATTGGGTAATTTGTGAAAGAATGTTGATTATAAACATATTCTTAGGAAGAGGACTTGAACCAGTGCAGAAAAAGTTTCAGTTTTACATAATTACCGGGCTCTGCCAGCGTAACGAACCCTGTTCTACAGTAGGGTATGTATAAATTAATTGAATGTAGATTATATCATCATTTAGTTTGAAGACATTTTGTAAAGGAAGCCGTATTGCTCTTGTCCTTTCATACTGGAAGAAATCTGCAATAGACAGAAACCAACCAGGATGACTCCAGTCTGAACTCAGATCACGTGAGACTTTAATCGTTGAACAAACAGACAATTAATAGCAGTTATACCGTTGAAATGTCGTGATCCAGCATCAAGGTCATAAACCATATTGCCCATATGAACTCCAGAATACAATTACACTGTTATCCCTAGGAAAACTTGTTCCATTGACCAGTGTTTTAGAAGAACAGGTGATAAAGCATTTTGACTAGCTGGCCTAAATTTTAATCACTCAGAAGTGGTTTTATTCTCCAAAAAATAAATGGCGCACTGGCTCAAGACTCACCTGCTTCAGTAGTTGTGGCGTGCAGACTCAGTAGTTGTGGCCCAATGGCTTAGTTGTTCCGTGACACGTGAGATCTTCCCGTACCGGGGATCGAACCGGGTCCCCTGCATTGGCAGGCAAATTCTTAATCACTGCATCACCAGGGAAGTCCCAGATTCGCAGTCTCCCTTTTAATATACCTTAAGCCCAAAGAATCCATGGAACATTGTTAGAGAAAATAAGGCAATAAAATATTGTAAGGACTATAACAGAAGCATATAGTACACAGTTCATATAGACACATCCCAAGCAGTTACAAAGTATATTAAAAGGGAGGCTGCAATTTTAAAAGAATAAGAAAAATTATACCCAAAAACTCCCAATCTTTCCTGAAACGTTGCAATCTGAAACCCTATTGTAGGAAGCAGAAGATTCCAGGAGATATTCTACAAATGAAGGACTCCAAACCCTGTGGTTGGATAAGGAATTCTGGAAGGAAGGTATCCTCACCCAAGGAGAGCAGGTTCCTATACTTCTCTAACATCACATCCCTGTACAATTCCCATTGATCTTGGTCCAGGCATTCTCACTCCTCTCGACAGAAATCTATGGCCACATCCTGGAATGTCAGCAGTCCCTGAAATGAAACGTACACATGCCATGTGGCCACGGGAAGAGTTCATAATATGACCCAAGAAGAAAACAGCAAGTTAAGAGAAGGTTTTAATTTAGAAGAGTCTCTTCAATTATCCACTAATACATATATAAATATATATATATAAATATATATATATATATATATATATATATATATATATATATATATAATTTTTTTTTTACAAAGTAACTTTCTCTACCTTATTTCTAACTACAAGAAAAGAGTATGGCATGTGATCCACAAAACCAGTATAGAGACTATACTTGTCTGGAAAAGAAATGATAAAATGATGGTTTCAACACAGGCATATGCATTTTTGAGTGTTTTATTTTTATCAAACTGGATAAAATGTGTGTATTTCTCATAGAGAAAAGACCTGTCGAGGTAGAAATGTACCTTTCAACTCTTCATGGGTACACGAGTACACTGGGGAGATTGTAAAAGTGCAGATTGTGATTCAGTAGGTCCGGTGGGCCTGAGTTCAATTTTTTTAACAAGCTCATTTTTAACTAGTGATGCCACAGTCTCTGATTCATTAACCACAACTGTGAATATCAGAGACATAATTAGAAAGGTAAAAATTCACATTTAATTTTGAACTTAAAGTGTTTTATCGATTTACACCTTTAATAGAATAGTGAGCACAGCAGCAACAATCATTTGTGAGTATTTACTATAGACTGTGTATCTTTCTAATTTTTTTGTGTAGGATTCCAGGAAAAAGGCCTGGGCTGCGGCCACAATGGGCGTGGCCCCCAGGCCGGGCCGCCCCTCCAGGACCCCCGACGGGGCCCTGCGCTCCTGGCGGCTCCCTCCCCCCCCGCCCCGCTCCCTCCCGGAAGGCCTCGGGGCAGAGCGGTCCCACCCACTGCGCGCTGAACAGAGCCTGCGTTTCCTCAGAGCTGGAACTCCCGGCTCAGGCGGGGTCTCTTCCCTCCGCCTTCACGGAACTGCCCCGGAGCCCGAGGGGAGGGCGACCTCACTGAGGCTGCCGGCTCTGGAGGTGCCCCGGCGGCCGAAGCCATGACAGTCGCGGGGACGGCGGGCCGGGTAAGTGGGCGCCGACCCTCCGCCTGGTCCGGTGCCCGGCCGGCAGCACAAGACCAGCTTCTGAGGGGCAGGGGTTCGCTGCCACCCGCCGCTGCTGTGCAGAAAGAGCGGCCTCCAGAGTCTGGTCCCCGGGAACTTCGGTCCGTCCTCTCGCCCCTGCCCTCGTCCTGGCTCGCGAGGCCTGGTGGGCGTGAGGAGGGGGTCGGCCTGAGCGTCCTGAGGGGAAACGGGGCAAGGGAGGCGCAGGGTCCGGCTGCAGCGTCAGCGCCCCTCTTCCCGACTGCGGGGAAAGCGGCTGAAAACTCCTCCCGAGGCGCGCAGGCCCCTTATTCAGCCGAGTCCCTCTGCGCTCCTTCCTCCCTGAGCTAAAGTACCGGGGGGAGGGGACAGGGCAGGGAACTGGCGCAGGTAATGGGGAACATCCAAAGGTGATTGTTAACTAAGGAAAACCAGCTCTCCCAAGGTGAGGAATGCGGCGCTTTTCTTTGCCTGGGCTCACTGAATTCTTTCCTTTGATATGCACCTCAGCTCTCTGGGGCCTGCATTCTGTATTTGCATATCCTGAGTGCCTCAGGGCCCGCCGGCTCACATTGGAGGGCTGCAAGTGCTGAAGACTGTGACATCCTTTGTTTACTGATAGGGCAAGAACTATTCCATTTCTCACAGGCTTGAGGGGCAGACAGTGGAAAAAAGTCAGAGAATCTCACTCGGCCTGTACTTTGGTTTACATATAGATAATATTTATACTTAACTGTGCTAATAGAGGTTCTCAAGTCCAATCAACTTGTACTACTGCCCTCTATGTATCAATTTCATCAATATCATAAGATAAATGCCTATAGAATTGACTTAATCCATTTAAACAGGATAATGATTTTGAAAGGAAACATAATAGAAATATAACAACGAAACCTTTACCACTAAAGGCTGGGTCTGGAACACCCTAAATAAATGTTCCATTGTTAAAATATTGAAAGATGTAGTCAATAGAAATATCAACAAAAATGACAAATAATAAGGGTAGCAGAATGTTGAAATGTTCTATCTTTATCATTAAAGTGGCAGAAAATCATTTATTAGTAGGCACTGGGGGCAGAAGATGCCTGATTTTATATCTGTGTCATATTTGTGCAGTTGTTTCAACAAGTAACTTAAAGACAAAATGGAAAAACAAGGAGGTTTGTGCCTGAGATCATGTTGATGTGAAACCAGGGATGGCCACCTTGTGCCAGGTGAGTTAAGTTTACCTGGCAGGTAGACCGCAGAGCTCCTGGGAAGCAAGGGTTGGAATTTTTCTGCTGGGTGCCCCTTAGGTTCTGTGACTTGACTGACTGTGAGTCATGTTTCGGGAAAGACCTGATCACAGGAAAAGGGTGGGAATAGAGTGATTTGGGGAGCAGCTAACAACATTCATCACAGCTCACGGCCTGAATGAATTTTAAAGAAACAGGAAAACAAATGCTTCTTATGGAATCAGAGAATGTGAGGGCTGGACAATCCCAGAAAATGAGGAACACCCATCCCATTTTCCAGATGACAAAACAGAGGTCCAGCAAGGTGAAATCCCTCACCCAAGTTGCACCCGTCTCTCCTCCCCACTACGTGGTTCATGAAAGCAGGACTCTTCCTGTCTTGATCACTGCTGAACCCCAAAAAGGGCCAGGCATCTAGCAGCTGCTCCAAAAATTTGGGTTGACTGTAGGAACAATGCTATTTCTTTCTTTCTCACTCTTATTCAGGATTGTGCCAAGAACTCCCCAGGTTGCAATGTAATTCGATAAATGTAAATATTAATTGAGTTTGGTTGTGATGAGGACTTAGGCTTTGAAGGTAACAGACTTGGTTCAGATCTTGGTTCTGCCACTCCATAGCTGTTTGGCTTTGGGAAAATTACTAAACCTCTCTGAGATTATTTCCTCCTTTGTAAAGTGGGGATAAATCTATCTGAGCCAGCAGAGCAGCTGCATGAGAGATGTGCACTAAATATTGGTCTTTCTCACTCTCCTACGCCATCTCTCTGTTCTTCCCAGAGAAGCTGTACAGAAGGATATAGTACTTTTGTTTAAAATAGTTAACTAATTAATTAATTAATTTGTTTTTGGCTGCGTTGGGTCTTCGTTTCTATGCGCAGGCTTTGCCTAGTTGCGGCAAGCGGGGGCTACTCTTTGTTGCGGTGCGCGGGCTTCTCATTGCGGTGGCTTCTCTTGCTAGCCTTAACCCCAATGCTAGCCTTAACCCTGGCTCTAACAACATGAATTCCTCTTCCCATATCTTATCCACTAATTAATATAAATGTAGGCATATTATTTCTATTAGCCATATCACACCTAGCCATTTACTCCATCCTCAGATCTGGATGAACTTCACATTCAAAATACTCACTCACTAGAGCTCTAGGAGCATTAGCACAGATAATCATCTCATATGAAGTAATGTAGCAGTTATTCTATTCTCAGTCTTACTGATAAATGGATCATTTACACTTTCAACAGTAATTATTACACAAGAACACCTATGACTAATTTTCTCCTGAACCCTACCCAGAATTTGATTATCTCCGCAGTAGCAGAAATCCAATGAAGCCCCACTTGATTTAACGGAAGTAGCATCAAAACCTGTATATGTCTTCAATGTAGAAAATGTAGCAGACCCATTCACCCCGTTCATCCTAGAGAATATGTCAATTTCCCTATAATAAACATTTCCACAGCAATCTATTTTTAGGAGCATTCGACAATCCCTAGGTGCCAGAATTATATACAGCCCAAGTCATCATTAAAACACATCTAACAATATCCTTTCTATGAATTTGATCCTCCTACCTACAATTTTGATATGATCAACGCAACCATCTCTTATGAAAAGGTTCTTTACGACTAACATTAATCTTATGTATATGAGAGTTTTCACTACTTCTCATCATACCAGGCAACCCACCACAAATTTAAGAAATATGTCTGACAAAAGAGTTACTTTGATAGAGTAAATCATAGGTTTCAATGCTCTGATTCCTGGAATTGAATTCTTCCTAATAATTTTACATTCTCCATGCTACCTACCACATTACACCACATGCTATATAGTAAAGTTCTCTAAGTAAGCTACAGGCCCATACCCCCAAAATATTTTTGTATATCCTTCCTGTGCTAATAAACTCTCATTGTTTTTACCATCATTCTACTGACCATTTTCTCAGGAAATATAATTGTATAACAAGCTCACACTGGTTAATGGTATCCCCATTCTAATAAAAAACATGAACCCATAAGCTACAGAAGCATCCAACAAATATTTCCTAAAACAGTCCACCATATCAATACTACTTATAATGGCTATTATCATTAATCTAATATACTCTGGTCAAAGAGCACAATGAATAACAAGAATCTTTAATCCAGCAGCATCCACCCTCATGACAATCGCCCTTGTCACAAAAGTAGGACTTTCCCCATTTCACTTCTGAGTGCCTGAAGTCACACGAGGCATCCCATGAACAGCAGACCTGATGCTATCAACATGACAAAATTGCACCCCTATCAGTTTTATACCACATGTCACCATCCATCAACCTAAATATACTATTAATCATAGTGATATTATAAATCATAGCTGGAGGCTGAGGCAGACTTCGCCATACTCACCTGGAAAATATTACACCCTCCTCATCAATTACCCATATAGGATGAATAACAGCTATTATAATGTATATTCAGATTATAACAATCCTAAACATACTAATTTATATCATAACAACACTATCTTCTTCTTATTTATGCCCAGATCATGTACTACAAGAGTATCATTATCACACACATGAGATAAAACACCTCCCATCACAATCATTTTCCTCACCATTATAGTATCATTAGGACATCGCCCATCACTATCAGGCTTTCTACCCAAATGAATAATTATCCAAGAGATAACAAACACGACAACATCATTCTACCAACACTAATAGCCATCATAGCAGTCCTCAGCATATATTTCTACTTGCAGCTAACATACTCCACATCACTAACTATATTCCCTTCATTAAACAACACAAACACAAAACAATTTGAACATACAAAGAAATAACCTTCCTATCATTACCAATCATAATACCCACACGGTTACTACACACAACACCCATTCTATCGGTGCTGGACTAGGAATTTAGGTTAGTTCAGACCAAGAGCTTTCAAAACCCTAAACAAGTGAAATTTACTTAATTCCTAAAAATAAGGATTGCAAGACTTTATTCTACATCAATTGAATGTAAAGCAAACACTGTATTGAAGCAAAATCTTTACGAGATTGATGAGTTTTAACCCCAGGAAACTTTAGTTAACAGGCAAATCCTCTAGTCAACTGGCTTCAGTCTACTTCTCCTTCATTTGAGAAAGAAAAAAAGAAAAAAAAAAAGGCAGGATAATCACTGGCAGAATTGAGGCTGCTTCTCTGAAGTTACAATTCAATTTGTTGATTCACCACAGGGTTTGCCAGAAAGAGGGCTCAATCTCTGTCTTTAGATTTACAGTCTAATGCTAACTCAGTCATTTTACCTCTGTTCATACACTGCTGATTATTTTCAACAAATCACAAAGATATCGGCATTTTATATTTACTATTTGGTGCTTGAGCTGGAGTAGCAGGCAGCACCTTAATTATATTAATCCATGCTGAGCTATGCTGACCTGGACCGCTACTTGGAGATGCCCAAATCTGTAAGGTTGTCATAACAGTCCCTGCACTTGTAATAATTTTCTTTATAGCTGTACCCGTTATGATTGCAGGCTTTGAAAACTGACTTGGGCCACTAATAACTCGGACACCTGAAGTAGCATTTCCCCCAATAAATCATATAAACTTTTGACTACTTCCCCCATCATTCTTACTCCTACTCATATCACCAATAGTAGAAGCTGGTTCTGGTACCAGTGGGACGGTGTATTCAGCTCTAGCCTGCAATCTGGCCCATGCAGGAGCCTCTGTCGACCTAACTGTTTTCTCCTTACATTTAGCAGGTGTCTCCTCAATACTTGGTATTATTACTTTTATTACTATAGTGTTTAATACAAAATCAGCAGTCATATCCCAATACCAAACACCATTATTTGTTTAATCTTCCCCAACTATAGCCATATTACTATAATTACCAATCTCAGTCCAAGCAGCCAGAATTGCCATGCTGTTAAGAGATAGAAATCTAAACACTACTTTCTTTGACCCTGCAGGAGGAGACCGAATCCTATACCAACACCTCTTTTGATACTTTGCTCACCCTGAAGTCTGTATTCATGGCCTAACAGGGTTTGTTATAAACTCACATAGCATTACATACTATTTAGGACAAAAATTGCCTTTCAGCTATCTGGGAATAGTATGAGTCATGTCCACTGGTTTTTTAGGAGTTCTCTTGTGGGCCCATCATATGTTTACCATAGGGATAGCTGTGGACTCAAGAGCATACTTTGCATCAGCTACCGTAATTACTTCTATCCCTACAGGAGTAAAAGTATCTAGCTGATTAGCAACTCTTTATTTAATTTTTCTTTTTCTTTTTTTTTTTTGGCTGAGTTGGGTCTTGGTTGCTGCGCATGGGCTTTCTCTGGTTGCGGTGAGCGGCAGCTACTCTTCGTTGCGGTGTGCGGCCCTTTCATTGCAGTGGCTTCTCTTGTTGCAGAGCACGGCCTCTAGGCGCGTGGGCTTCAGTAGTTGTGGCTTGCGGGCTCTAGAGGGCAGGCTCAGTAGTTGTGGCACATGGGCTTTTTGCTCCGCGGCATGTGGAATCTTCCCAGACAAGGGCTCGAACCCGTGTCCCCTGCATTGGCAGACGAATTCTTAACCACTGCGTCACCAGGGAAGTCCCTGGTTAGCAACTGTTCACGGAGGTAATACTATATGACCTCCCACTATATTATGAGTTTTAGGCTTTAGTTTTTCTTTTTAAAGTAGGTGGTTTGACAGGAATCATCTTAGTCAACTCATCCCCAGACATTGTCCTCCAGGATACATACTATGTAGTAGCACACTTCCATGACCTAATGTCCATGGGAGCAGTCTTCACTATTATAGGAGGCTTTCTACACTGATTCCCACTATTCTCAGGTTATACAGTTAACTCAGCATGAGCAAAAATTCACTTCACAAGTATATTTGTAGTAGTAAATATGACTTCCTGCAGCACTTTTGTGGCCTCTCAGGGATGTCACTACGTTAGTCTGAGTACCCTGAGGCACACACAACATGAAATATTTTGTCTTTAGGCTCATTCATCTCAGTAGCAGCAGTAATGCTAATAATCTTCATACTTTGAAAAGCATTTGTGTCTAAACAAGAAGTCTTAGCAGTGGAAATTGCTACTCCTAACCTAGAATGGTTACACGGATGTCCTCCACCATATCCTACGTTTCAAGATCCTACCTATGTAAATGTAAAATAAGGAAGGACTCAAGTCCTTTTCAACCAGTTTCAAGCCAACACCATAAGAATTATGTCTTCCTCAATAAATGAGATAAAAGTAAAAAGTGATGTAGCTTTGTCATAGTTAAATGATAGGCTAAAATCCTGTATATGACTAAGCATATCAATTTCATCTAGGCTCTCAAGATACAACATCACCGATTATGGAAGAACTTTTACATTTTCTTCATCACACATTAATAGTGATTTTTAAAATAAGTTCTCTAGTCCTCTATATCATTTCACTAATATTGACATCTAAACTCATATGCATACAATAGATGCACAGGTAGAGAAAATGTGAACAATTTACTAGCTATTATTGTAATCTTAATTGCCCTATCATCATTGTGAATCCTTTACATGATACAGGAAATCAATAACTCTTCCCAAACCATAAAAAACTATGGGTCAGTAACGATACTGAAGCTACAAATACACAGATTACGAAGATTTAAATGTTGACTCCTCTGTAATCCCCACATCAGAGCTAAAACCAGGAGAATAATGACTAATAGAAGTCAACAACCGAGTAGTTAGGGATAGTCATTGAATATTAGTTTCATCTGAAATTGTTGTACACTCCGGAGTTGTTCCTTCTCAGGCCTAAAAGAAGCTGCTATCCCAGGACGCCTAACTTAAAGAATCCTAATATCAACAGGACCAGGCCTATGTTGTGGACAAGAGAGCTCGTTTTCCTGAGTTCAAAGACAGGACAGAGGGATATGTTTGAGATATGGGGTGAATCTGCAGCCCATGGGGATGCACTCTCCAAGCTCCAGTATAGGAATGGGGCCTCTAGGGTCCCAGGCCACCCACCACGCCCTCTGGAGCAGGATCTGGGCAACATTCCCTGTCAGTGATGAGGCAGCCCTAGCACTTGTCACGCCCCGATGTCGTGTCCTATGTGGGCCCCATGCTCTTGGGACCACACCCCACAGTCTGCAGGTCCATGCTACAGGGTCCTTCATGCCTCAGGAGTAGAGACCACACAGCAAACAGTTCCCTTCCCAACCAGCAGGAGGAGGGGAGGAGAGCAGGGGCACCAGGGGACTCTCACTCAGACAACAACACCCCAGCGGTGCCAGCGGGGACAGTGATGATGCAGATGAGGCACAGACCAAGAGATGGGACCAGAGGACCCAAAAGGCAGCTGGTCAGGTCCTGGCTCACCTGCACCCCGGACACCTTTGTCCCGCATACACCCCCTTCCTCATACACCCTCTCCTTAAATGCAGATTCTTCAGATGCGAACAGGCAGAGCTTCAGACTGAAAGTCAGCTCTTCCAAAATGACCCGTCAGCAAACACTGCAGGATTCCACTCCAGTGGGTGCCCTGCAGTCGACAACTCAGGGACTGAAGTGGATATCGGTGCCAGGGGCAGTGGGAGGGAATGGGGAATGAGACTTTCATGGTTGTGGAATTTTGGTCTTGCAGGACGAAAAGTTCTAGTGATGGTGGTGATGGCTCCACGAGAAAGTGAATCTATCTGATGCCTCAGAAACGTGCACTTAAAATGGTGATGATGGTAAAGGGTATGTGACGTGTGTTTTATTTCACTTAAAATAAATTCTTAAAATAATGTCTTGTTAATTGAGATTCCATTTCGACTCCCCTTCATCACAAATGTCGGAGGCCCAGACACAGTCCCCTACCTTAGGGGCCATCACGGTACCCTCACAGAGCACGTGGGAGACCATTCTTAGGGGGGGTAGTCTGTGCTCACCTGACCTCTGTCCAGGGGGACCCAGGCAGTGGTGACCCCCATAGATTAGACATATGATATGCTATAGTATTAATACGATACCAACAAGTGTTGTCACTCACCGGAACACAGAGCAGCAACCCACTCAAACATGCCTGACCTCATATGATTGTGACAAGATGAAGAGAAGAAAAGGAACCACAGGTTAATCAGGACAACACCCTTAATGCAGAGGTTGGAAATCTCAAAGGGGACAGGACACACTGCAGGCAAAGAGCGCATATGCGGTCTCCCCATGCATGTGATCCTGACCCATGCAGGTATGGTGAGACCCACACAGTCCCCGCACCCTATACCTGGGGCCACACATCCACACTCACCAGGGTGACCCACCTCCCCAGACCCCTCCACCTGGGTCACATGTCCACAGTCCCAGGGTGACCTCACCTCCCCAGACCCTGCACCTGGGGTCACACGTCCCCTTGGTCAGGACACCATGGCTCTGCAGGGGGCTCCCCCAATGTGGAAACAAGCTGGGTCCCTGGGACCTCCTGGGATGGGAAAAAGTGTCAGGTGGGTCTCCTTTCCCCACACTTGTCCCAGAGGAGTCCTCCTCTTCTCACTTTGGTTCTGTGTGATTTTAACTGTTTGTACAGCTTTCATACTAAAGTTGAACACACGACCCTGGTGCTGGCATGATCAGTCCTTTCTCGTCTCACTTACATGTTGAGAAAACTCACAGGACAGCAGGGCTGAAAGCCGAGGGGCAGCTCAGGACTCTGCTGAGTAGGGACGGTAGACTGGAGGGAGAGCTCAGCAGCAGCCTCAGCTGTCACCCATCGGCCTTTTGCCCGATCTGCGTGCCCTGCAATCAATTCAGCAGCTAAACCTGCTTCCCTATGCACCATGCACGTGCTGGTAAATTGGAATTATTGCCAGGTAGTCCTCCTGAGGATTCTCCATGAGCCCCAGGGAAGGTGAACCTTGCAGGGATTAAGACTAAGGCCCCGACCATAGCACTGACCCTTGGGAGGACCAGGTCACCACACTCAGAAGAGAGGCTGTTACGTAGACAAGCCCACCTCAGCTCCAGACCCCAGACATCTAAGCACTGACATTCAGATGCAGGCACGGAGCTTCCCAGTACTGAGGCCAGGCCGGGTCTCTACCCAGGTCCCCATAGTCCTAGCGTACACAGAACATGGTCAGGTCTAAATCTTCTTATTATAGACAACACATGGTCAGCTCTAAACATAATCAGTAGACAGGACATGCAGAGGTCTAAATCTACCATGTAGACACAACTTGATCATGTTTAAACTAGCTTAGGGCTGATCTCATAGGGGGTACAGATCACACACATGGGTCTCTCATCTTTGGACACCCACGTCAGGAAACTGAACAAAATCTTTGTCATTAAACATTTCAACAGGTAAAACAGAAATGTTCCCAATTTCTCTGGCCACCTGATGGTCAGGATCCACGGGCGAGCCACGAACTTCTTAGAGTGCAGCCCAGTCTGCTGCCAGGACAGACAAGAAGTGGCCTGATTCCAGCCTCCCAGGCTTCCAGAAGGAGGCGGCCACACTGCAAGCCAGGTCAGGAGAGTCCTGCATGGTCCGGGCCGGGAGATCCGGTCTGTCCATTCGGCTGGCCGATTCCGGGCGGGGCGCTCAGGGCCGCTGAGAGCCCTGCACTCAGGTCCTGCTTCCCTGCAGCGTGTGCGTATGCGTGTGCGTGTGAGTGTGTGTGTGTGTGTGTAGAGGGGGCGGTGGCTGACGGCTCCCATGGTTCCCAACCCGGGCACCGCGCTGTCTTCGAGGGGAGGCACGGGGAGAGGTAGGGGCACAGAAGCCGTTGGAGAGGAGAACCCACCGCGGAACTCCTTGCACACTGGCTCGCACCACCCGGAGACCCGCCTGCCTATCGTGGGCCGCATGTCGCCCCCCAGTCCCCCACCCCCGAGGGCAGGGTGCCTGCTCTTTCAACAGCACAGGGTCTCACATGAAGGAGACCCAGTGGGGACTGTCAGCCCCCGACTCCTGATGCTGTGTTTAGGGGGAGAATGAACCCCCTTGACTGGGCGATGGGACCCTGTGAGGAAAGAGGTGGCGGCCCGATCCAAGTCGGGGCCTGGCTGAGATATGAGGAAACAGGAGCCAAGGGCAGGGCCTGGATGCCAGGCCAACAGGAGGGGCACCCCCAGCCTTGGCCGTGCTCTCCAACGGTGACATTGTTGCTTTAGGGGACCTGGGACAGGTGACTGAATGTAATGGGAGTCTAAACTGGACCCTGAATGCGGCTTAAAGAAGGTGTGAAGGATGTTACTGAGACAGTGACAGTCATTGGAAGACAAACTCTGTGTCAGGATATCCTGCTCCATCCATTTAAATCCCTGAGATCTGTGACCTTTACGTGGCTACGCAGGATTGTTAGAGCAGCTGCGTGCCGATATATCTGGGGCACAATTCAGTCTGCAGCCAACTTGCAAGTGGTTCCAGCAAACACACAGGTGTGCGCACAGGCAGGCACAGCACACACACAAACATATGCACGTGCACAGCACAAATATATTCACACACTAGCATGTGAACACACATGCACACACTAATGTGTGCAAGTTCACATACCTATCCACATGCACAGCATATTTATGCAAACAGGCACATGCACACGCATAGCACACACACAGGGAATAAAGTGAATCCGTAAAGCATTAATTCCTGAACACAAGTGAAGCTGACATGTATTTTTCCCTTTTCTTAGCCTTGATGTTTTCCACAACAAAAAGTTTAAGAAAAAAGTTAATGGCAAATGACTTTTGATTCATAGGACTTTCTGATTTTATTCCACAAATATTATGACAGCAGAAATGAATGTAGATATTACATGTGTCCACTAATGGAAGAATGGAGAAGAAAAACACGGTCCATCAATACAAGGGAATGCTATTCAGCCTAAAAAGGAAGTCAATTCTGACACAGGATGCAGCAGGGATGAACCTTGAGGGCATTATGCTCAGTGATGTAAGCTAGACACAAAAAAACAAACAGTGCTTGATCCACTCATACAAGGGCCCTAGAGCAGTCGGAAATATAGAGACATAAAGTAGGATGTTGAGGGCCAGAGGCTGAGGGAGGGACAATGGGGAGTGAGTGTTTAATGGGGACTGTTTCAATTTTGCAAGATGAAAAAGTTCTGGAGGATGATGGTGGTCAGGTTTGCACAACAGTGTGAATTACTTCCTGACCCTGAAATGTGCACTTAAAAATGGTTAAGATAGTACATTTTATGTTATGTGTACCAGACCACAATTTTTAAAACTTTTTCAAAAACAACAGGAAATAGTCCATGAATACCACAAGATGCACAACTTCACTAACAACAGAGGGATTAAAGCCATAAGAAAAATACTGTGCATACACCTACCAGAATGGCAGACATGAAAGACATAGTATCAAATATCAGCAGGATGTGGAGCAATGGAAAGCCTGGTAAGCAACGGGGGGATGCAACCACTTCTGAAGCAATCGGGCCTCAGATAGCGAAGTCCGTGCACAGAGACCCACAGTGCTCCTCCCAGTTGAACACAAACCCACCAGCCCTGCACCAGGACACACGGACATGGACTGGCAGCCACAGGAGCCAAACCTGAAGGAACCTGAAGGCCATCACAGACGGATGCAGAAATGAACCATGCACGCTCCTATGAAGGAATATTCCACAGCAATGGAGTACATTTTGTTTAAAGGTAGTAAAACTATAAAAATTATTTTTTAAAGAAAACTATATTTACAAGATGAAACAATCTATAATTCTGGCACCTAGGGATTGTCGAATGCTCCTAAAAATAGATTGCTGTGGAAACGTTTATTATAGGGAAATTGACATATTCTCTAGGAAGGACGCGGTGAATGGGCCTGCTACATTTTCTACATTGAAGACATGTACAGGTTTTGATTCTACTTCTGTTAAATCAAGTGGGGCTTCACTGGATTTCTGCTACTGCGGAGATAATCAAATTCTGGGTAGGGGTCAGGAGAACATTAGTCATAGGTGTTCTTGTGTAATAATTACTGTTGAAAGTGTAAATGATCCATTTACCAGTAAGACTGAGAATAGAATAACTGCTACATTACTTCATATGAGATGATCCTCTGTGCTATTGTTCCTGGAGCTCCAGTGAGTGAGTATTTTGAATGTGAAGTTCATCCAGATCTGAGGATGGAATAAATGGCTAGGTGTGATATGGCTAATAGAAATAATATGCCTACATTTATACTAATTAGTGGATAAGATATGGGAAGAGGAATTCATGTTGTGAGAGGCAGGGTTATGGCTAGCATTGGGGCAATAATATATAAATTGATGATGTTGATGGACATAGTGGTTCTTTAATAAGTAATTTGAATGCCTCAGCAATGGGTTGTAATCATCCATGGGGGCTGATGATTTTTGGCCCTTTCTGGATTTGTATATAGCCTAGGATTTTCCATTTGGTTAATATGAGGAATGCTATGGTGAATTAAATTGGGTAATTTGTGAAAGAATGTTGATTATAAACATATTCTTAGGAAGAGGACTTGAACCAGTGCAGAAAAAGTTTCAGTTTTACATAATTACCGGGCTCTGCCAGCGTAACGAACCCTGTTCTACAGTAGGGTATGTATAAATTAATTGAATGTAGATTATATCATCATTTAGTTTGAAGACATTTTGTAAAGGAAGCCGTATTGCTCTTGTCCTTTCATACTGGAAGAAATCTGCAATAGACAGAAACCAACCAGGATGACTCCAGTCTGAACTCAGATCACGTGAGACTTTAATCGTTGAACAAACAGACAATTAATAGCAGTTATACCGTTGAAATGTCGTGATCCAGCATCAAGGTCATAAACCATATTGCCCATATGAACTCCAGAATACAATTACACTGTTATCCCTAGGAAAACTTGTTCCATTGACCAGTGTTTTAGAAGAACAGGTGATAAAGCATTTTGACTAGCTGGCCTAAATTTTAATCACTCAGAAGTGGTTTTATTCTCCAAAAAATAAATGGCGCACTGGCTCAAGACTCACCTGCTTCAGTAGTTGTGGCGTGCAGACTCAGTAGTTGTGGCCCAATGGCTTAGTTGTTCCGTGACACGTGAGATCTTCCCGTACCGGGGATCGAACCGGGTCCCCTGCATTGGCAGGCAAATTCTTAATCACTGCATCACCAGGGAAGTCCCAGATTCGCAGTCTCCCTTTTAATATACCTTAAGCCCAAAGAATCCATGGAACATTGTTAGAGAAAATAAGGCAATAAAATATTGTAAGGACTATAACAGAAGCATATAGTACACAGTTCATATAGACACATCCCAAGCAGTTACAAAGTATATTAAAAGGGAGGCTGCAATTTTAAAAGAATAAGAAAAATTATACCCAAAAACTCCCAATCTTTCCTGAAACGTTGCAATCTGAAACCCTATTGTAGGAAGCAGAAGATTCCAGGAGATATTCTACAAATGAAGGACTCCAAACCCTGTGGTTGGATAAGGAATTCTGGAAGGAAGGTATCCTCACCCAAGGAGAGCAGGTTCCTATACTTCTCTAACATCACATCCCTGTACAATTCCCATTGATCTTGGTCCAGGCATTCTCACTCCTCTCGACAGAAATCTATGGCCACATCCTGGAATGTCAGCAGTCCCTGAAATGAAACGTACACATGCCCTGTGGCCACGGGAAGAGTTCATAATATGACCCAAGAAGAAAACAGCAAGTTAAGAGAAGGTTTTAATTTAGAAGAGTCTCTTCAATTATCCACTAATACATATATAAATAAATATATATAAATATATATATATATATATATATATATATATATATATATATATATAATTTTTTTTTTACAAAGTAACTTTCTCTACCTTATTTCTAACTACAAGAAAAGAGTATGGCATGTGATCCACAAAACCAGTATAGAGACTATACTTGTCTGGAAAAGAAATGATAAAATGATGGTTTCAACACAGGCATATGCATTTTTGAGTGTTTTATTTTTATCAAACTGGATAAAATGTGTGTATTTCTCATAGAGAAAAGACCTGTCGAGGTAGAAATGTACCTTTCAACTCTTCATGGGTACACGAGTACACTGGGGAGATTGTAAAAGTGCAGATTGTGATTCAGTAGGTCCGGTGGGCCTGAGTTCAATTTTTTTAACAAGCTCATTTTTAACTAGTGATGCCACAGTCTCTGATTCATTAACCACAACTGTGAATATCAGAGACATAATTAGAAAGGTAAAAATTCACATTTAATTTTGAACTTAAAGTGTTTTATCGATTTACACCTTTAATAGAATAGTGAGCACAGCAGCAACAATCATTTGTGAGTATTTACTATAGACTGTGTATCTTTCTAATTTTTTTGTGTAGGATTCCAGGAAAAAGGCCTGGGCTGCGGCCACAATGGGCGTGGCCCCCAGGCCGGGCCGCCCCTCCAGGACCCCCGACGGGGCCCTGCGCTCCTGGCGGCTCCCTCCCCCCCCGCCCCGCTCCCTCCCGGAAGGCCTCGGGGCAGAGCGGTCCCACCCACTGCGCGCTGAACAGAGCCTGCGTTTCCTCAGAGCTGGAACTCCCGGCTCAGGCGGGGTCTCTTCCCTCCGCCTTCACGGAACTGCCCCGGAGCCCGAGGGGAGGGCGACCTCACTGAGGCTGCCGGCTCTGGAGGTGCCCCGGCGGCCGAAGCCATGACAGTCGCGGGGACGGCGGGCCGGGTAAGTGGGCGCCGACCCTCCGCCTGGTCCGGTGCCCGGCCGGCAGCACAAGACCAGCTTCTGAGGGGCAGGGGTTCGCTGCCACCCGCCGCTGCTGTGCAGAAAGAGCGGCCTCCAGAGTCTGGTCCCCGGGAACTTCGGTCCGTCCTCTCGCCCCTGCCCTCGTCCTGGCTCGCGAGGCCTGGTGGGCGTGAGGAGGGGGTCGGCCTGAGCGTCCTGAGGGGAAACGGGGCAAGGGAGGCGCAGGGTCCGGCTGCAGCGTCAGCGCCCCTCTTCCCGACTGCGGGGAAAGCGGCTGAAAACTCCTCCCGAGGCGCGCAGGCCCCTTATTCAGCCGAGTCCCTCTGCGCTCCTTCCTCCCTGAGCTAAAGTACCGGGGGGAGGGGACAGGGCAGGGAACTGGCGCAGGTAATGGGGAACATCCAAAGGTGATTGTTAACTAAGGAAAACCAGCTCTCCCAAGGTGAGGAATGCGGCGCTTTTCTTTGCCTGGGCTCACTGAATTCTTTCCTTTGATATGCACCTCAGCTCTCTGGGGCCTGCATTCTGTATTTGCATATCCTGAGTGCCTCAGGGCCCGCCGGCTCACATTGGAGGGCTGCAAGTGCTGAAGACTGTGACATCCTTTGTTTACTGATAGGGCAAGAACTATTCCATTTCTCACAGGCTTGAGGGGCAGACAGTGGAAAAAAGTCAGAGAATCTCACTCGGCCTGTACTTTGGTTTACATATAGATAATATTTATACTTAACTGTGCTAATAGAGGTTCTCAAGTCCAATCAACTTGTACTACTGCCCTCTATGTATCAATTTCATCAATATCATAAGATAAATGCCTATAGAATTGACTTAATCCATTTAAACAGGATAATGATTTTGAAAGGAAACATAATAGAAATATAACAACGAAACCTTTACCACTAAAGGCTGGGTCTGGAACACCCTAAATAAATGTTCCATTGTTAAAATATTGAAAGATGTAGTCAATAGAAATATCAACAAAAATGACAAATAATAAGGGTAGCAGAATGTTGAAATGTTCTATCTTTATCATTAAAGTGGCAGAAAATCATTTATTAGTAGGCACTGGGGGCAGAAGATGCCTGATTTTATATCTGTGTCATATTTGTGCAGTTGTTTCAACAAGTAACTTAAAGACAAAATGGAAAAACAAGGAGGTTTGTGCCTGAGATCATGTTGATGTGAAACCAGGGATGGCCACCTTGTGCCAGGTGAGTTAAGTTTACCTGGCAGGTAGACCGCAGAGCTCCTGGGAAGCAAGGGTTGGAATTTTTCTGCTGGGTGCCCCTTAGGTTCTGTGACTTGACTGACTGTGAGTCATGTTTCGGGAAAGACCTGATCACAGGAAAAGGGTGGGAATAGAGTGATTTGGGGAGCAGCTAACAACATTCATCACAGCTCACGGCCTGAATGAATTTTAAAGAAACAGGAAAACAAATGCTTCTTATGGAATCAGAGAATGTGAGGGCTGGACAATCCCAGAAAATGAGGAACACCCATCCCATTTTCCAGATGACAAAACAGAGGTCCAGCAAGGTGAAATCCCTCACCCAAGTTGCACCCGTCTCTCCTCCCCACTACGTGGTTCATGAAAGCAGGACTCTTCCTGTCTTGATCACTGCTGAACCCCAAAAAGGGCCAGGCATCTAGCAGCTGCTCCAAAAATTTGGGTTGACTGTAGGAACAATGCTATTTCTTTCTTTCTCACTCTTATTCAGGATTGTGCCAAGAACTCCCCAGGTTGCAATGTAATTCGATAAATGTAAATATTAATTGAGTTTGGTTGTGATGAGGACTTAGGCTTTGAAGGTAACAGACTTGGTTCAGATCTTGGTTCTGCCACTCCATAGCTGTTTGGCTTTGGGAAAATTACTAAACCTCTCTGAGATTATTTCCTCCTTTGTAAAGTGGGGATAAATCTATCTGAGCCAGCAGAGCAGCTGCATGAGAGATGTGCACTAAATATTGGTCTTTCTCACTCTCCTACGCCATCTCTCTGTTCTTCCCAGAGAAGCTGTACAGAAGGATATAGTACTTTTGTTTAAAATAGTTAACTAATTAATTAATTAATTTGTTTTTGGCTGCGTTGGGTCTTCGTTTCTATGCGCAGGCTTTGCCTAGTTGCGGCAAGCGGGGGCTACTCTTTGTTGCGGTGCGCGGGCTTCTCATTGCGGTGGCTTCTCTTGCTAGCCTTAACCCCAATGCTAGCCTTAACCCTGGCTCTAACAACATGAATTCCTCTTCCCATATCTTATCCACTAATTAATATAAATGTAGGCATATTATTTCTATTAGCCATATCACACCTAGCCATTTACTCCATCCTCAGATCTGGATGAACTTCACATTCAAAATACTCACTCACTAGAGCTCTAGGAGCATTAGCACAGATAATCATCTCATATGAAGTAATGTAGCAGTTATTCTATTCTCAGTCTTACTGATAAATGGATCATTTACACTTTCAACAGTAATTATTACACAAGAACACCTATGACTAATTTTCTCCTGAACCCTACCCAGAATTTGATTATCTCCGCAGTAGCAGAAATCCAATGAAGCCCCACTTGATTTAACGGAAGTAGCATCAAAACCTGTATATGTCTTCAATGTAGAAAATGTAGCAGACCCATTCACCCCGTTCATCCTAGAGAATATGTCAATTTCCCTATAATAAACATTTCCACAGCAATCTATTTTTAGGAGCATTCGACAATCCCTAGGTGCCAGAATTATATACAGCCCAAGTCATCATTAAAACACATCTAACAATATCCTTTCTATGAATTTGATCCTCCTACCTACAATTTTGATATGATCAACGCAACCATCTCTTATGAAAAGGTTCTTTACGACTAACATTAATCTTATGTATATGAGAGTTTTCACTACTTCTCATCATACCAGGCAACCCACCACAAATTTAAGAAATATGTCTGACAAAAGAGTTACTTTGATAGAGTAAATCATAGGTTTCAATGCTCTGATTCCTGGAATTGAATTCTTCCTAATAATTTTACATTCTCCATGCTACCTACCACATTACACCACATGCTATATAGTAAAGTTCTCTAAGTAAGCTACAGGCCCATACCCCCAAAATATTTTTGTATATCCTTCCTGTGCTAATAAACTCTCATTGTTTTTACCATCATTCTACTGACCATTTTCTCAGGAAATATAATTGTATAACAAGCTCACACTGGTTAATGGTATCCCCATTCTAATAAAAAACATGAACCCATAAGCTACAGAAGCATCCAACAAATATTTCCTAAAACAGTCCACCATATCAATACTACTTATAATGGCTATTATCATTAATCTAATATACTCTGGTCAAAGAGCACAATGAATAACAAGAATCTTTAATCCAGCAGCATCCACCCTCATGACAATCGCCCTTGTCACAAAAGTAGGACTTTCCCCATTTCACTTCTGAGTGCCTGAAGTCACACGAGGCATCCCATGAACAGCAGACCTGATGCTATCAACATGACAAAATTGCACCCCTATCAGTTTTATACCACATGTCACCATCCATCAACCTAAATATACTATTAATCATAGTGATATTATAAATCATAGCTGGAGGCTGAGGCAGACTTCGCCATACTCACCTGGAAAATATTACACCCTCCTCATCAATTACCCATATAGGATGAATAACAGCTATTATAATGTATATTCAGATTATAACAATCCTAAACATACTAATTTATATCATAACAACACTATCTTCTTCTTATTTATGCCCAGATCATGTACTACAAGAGTATCATTATCACACACATGAGATAAAACACCTCCCATCACAATCATTTTCCTCACCATTATAGTATCATTAGGACATCGCCCATCACTATCAGGCTTTCTACCCAAATGAATAATTATCCAAGAGATAACAAACACGACAACATCATTCTACCAACACTAATAGCCATCATAGCAGTCCTCAGCATATATTTCTACTTGCAGCTAACATACTCCACATCACTAACTATATTCCCTTCATTAAACAACACAAACACAAAACAATTTGAACATACAAAGAAATAACCTTCCTATCATTACCAATCATAATACCCACACGGTTACTACACACAACACCCATTCTATCGGTGCTGGACTAGGAATTTAGGTTAGTTCAGACCAAGAGCTTTCAAAACCCTAAACAAGTGAAATTTACTTAATTCCTAAAAATAAGGATTGCAAGACTTTATTCTACATCAATTGAATGTAAAGCAAACACTGTATTGAAGCAAAATCTTTACGAGATTGATGAGTTTTAACCCCAGGAAACTTTAGTTAACAGGCAAATCCTCTAGTCAACTGGCTTCAGTCTACTTCTCCTTCATTTGAGAAAGAAAAAAAGAAAAAAAAAAAGGCAGGATAATCACTGGCAGAATTGAGGCTGCTTCTCTGAAGTTACAATTCAATTTGTTGATTCACCACAGGGTTTGCCAGAAAGAGGGCTCAATCTCTGTCTTTAGATTTACAGTCTAATGCTAACTCAGTCATTTTACCTCTGTTCATACACTGCTGATTATTTTCAACAAATCACAAAGATATCGGCATTTTATATTTACTATTTGGTGCTTGAGCTGGAGTAGCAGGCAGCACCTTAATTATATTAATCCATGCTGAGCTATGCTGACCTGGACCGCTACTTGGAGATGCCCAAATCTGTAAGGTTGTCATAACAGTCCCTGCACTTGTAATAATTTTCTTTATAGCTGTACCCGTTATGATTGCAGGCTTTGAAAACTGACTTGGGCCACTAATAACTCGGACACCTGAAGTAGCATTTCCCCCAATAAATCATATAAACTTTTGACTACTTCCCCCATCATTCTTACTCCTACTCATATCACCAATAGTAGAAGCTGGTTCTGGTACCAGTGGGACGGTGTATTCAGCTCTAGCCTGCAATCTGGCCCATGCAGGAGCCTCTGTCGACCTAACTGTTTTCTCCTTACATTTAGCAGGTGTCTCCTCAATACTTGGTATTATTACTTTTATTACTATAGTGTTTAATACAAAATCAGCAGTCATATCCCAATACCAAACACCATTATTTGTTTAATCTTCCCCAACTATAGCCATATTACTATAATTACCAATCTCAGTCCAAGCAGCCAGAATTGCCATGCTGTTAAGAGATAGAAATCTAAACACTACTTTCTTTGACCCTGCAGGAGGAGACCGAATCCTATACCAACACCTCTTTTGATACTTTGCTCACCCTGAAGTCTGTATTCATGGCCTAACAGGGTTTGTTATAAACTCACATAGCATTACATACTATTTAGGACAAAAATTGCCTTTCAGCTATCTGGGAATAGTATGAGTCATGTCCACTGGTTTTTTAGGAGTTCTCTTGTGGGCCCATCATATGTTTACCATAGGGATAGCTGTGGACTCAAGAGCATACTTTGCATCAGCTACCGTAATTACTTCTATCCCTACAGGAGTAAAAGTATCTAGCTGATTAGCAACTCTTTATTTAATTTTTCTTTTTCTTTTTTTTTTTTGGCTGAGTTGGGTCTTGGTTGCTGCGCATGGGCTTTCTCTGGTTGCGGTGAGCGGCAGCTACTCTTCGTTGCGGTGTGCGGCCCTTTCATTGCAGTGGCTTCTCTTGTTGCAGAGCACGGCCTCTAGGCGCGTGGGCTTCAGTAGTTGTGGCTTGCGGGCTCTAGAGGGCAGGCTCAGTAGTTGTGGCACATGGGCTTTTTGCTCCGCGGCATGTGGAATCTTCCCAGACAAGGGCTCGAACCCGTGTCCCCTGCATTGGCAGACGAATTCTTAACCACTGCGTCACCAGGGAAGTCCCTGGTTAGCAACTGTTCACGGAGGTAATACTATATGACCTCCCACTATATTATGAGTTTTAGGCTTTAGTTTTTCTTTTTAAAGTAGGTGGTTTGACAGGAATCATCTTAGTCAACTCATCCCCAGACATTGTCCTCCAGGATACATACTATGTAGTAGCACACTTCCATGACCTAATGTCCATGGGAGCAGTCTTCACTATTATAGGAGGCTTTCTACACTGATTCCCACTATTCTCAGGTTATACAGTTAACTCAGCATGAGCAAAAATTCACTTCACAAGTATATTTGTAGTAGTAAATATGACTTCCTGCAGCACTTTTGTGGCCTCTCAGGGATGTCACTACGTTAGTCTGAGTACCCTGAGGCACACACAACATGAAATATTTTGTCTTTAGGCTCATTCATCTCAGTAGCAGCAGTAATGCTAATAATCTTCATACTTTGAAAAGCATTTGTGTCTAAACAAGAAGTCTTAGCAGTGGAAATTGCTACTCCTAACCTAGAATGGTTACACGGATGTCCTCCACCATATCCTACGTTTCAAGATCCTACCTATGTAAATGTAAAATAAGGAAGGACTCAAGTCCTTTTCAACCAGTTTCAAGCCAACACCATAAGAATTATGTCTTCCTCAATAAATGAGATAAAAGTAAAAAGTGATGTAGCTTTGTCATAGTTAAATGATAGGCTAAAATCCTGTATATGACTAAGCATATCAATTTCATCTAGGCTCTCAAGATACAACATCACCGATTATGGAAGAACTTTTACATTTTCTTCATCACACATTAATAGTGATTTTTAAAATAAGTTCTCTAGTCCTCTATATCATTTCACTAATATTGACATCTAAACTCATATGCATACAATAGATGCACAGGTAGAGAAAATGTGAACAATTTACTAGCTATTATTGTAATCTTAATTGCCCTATCATCATTGTGAATCCTTTACATGATACAGGAAATCAATAACTCTTCCCAAACCATAAAAAACTATGGGTCAGTAACGATACTGAAGCTACAAATACACAGATTACGAAGATTTAAATGTTGACTCCTCTGTAATCCCCACATCAGAGCTAAAACCAGGAGAATAATGACTAATAGAAGTCAACAACCGAGTAGTTAGGGATAGTCATTGAATATTAGTTTCATCTGAAATTGTTGTACACTCCGGAGTTGTTCCTTCTCAGGCCTAAAAGAAGCTGCTATCCCAGGACGCCTAACTTAAAGAATCCTAATATCAACAGGACCAGGCCTATGTTGTGGACAAGAGAGCTCGTTTTCCTGAGTTCAAAGACAGGACAGAGGGATATGTTTGAGATATGGGGTGAATCTGCAGCCCATGGGGATGCACTCTCCAAGCTCCAGTATAGGAATGGGGCCTCTAGGGTCCCAGGCCACCCACCACGCCCTCTGGAGCAGGATCTGGGCAACATTCCCTGTCAGTGATGAGGCAGCCCTAGCACTTGTCACGCCCCGATGTCGTGTCCTATGTGGGCCCCATGCTCTTGGGACCACACCCCACAGTCTGCAGGTCCATGCTACAGGGTCCTTCATGCCTCAGGAGTAGAGACCACACAGCAAACAGTTCCCTTCCCAACCAGCAGGAGGAGGGGAGGAGAGCAGGGGCACCAGGGGACTCTCACTCAGACAACAACACCCCAGCGGTGCCAGCGGGGACAGTGATGATGCAGATGAGGCACAGACCAAGAGATGGGACCAGAGGACCCAAAAGGCAGCTGGTCAGGTCCTGGCTCACCTGCACCCCGGACACCTTTGTCCCGCATACACCCCCTTCCTCATACACCCTCTCCTTAAATGCAGATTCTTCAGATGCGAACAGGCAGAGCTTCAGACTGAAAGTCAGCTCTTCCAAAATGACCCGTCAGCAAACACTGCAGGATTCCACTCCAGTGGGTGCCCTGCAGTCGACAACTCAGGGACTGAAGTGGATATCGGTGCCAGGGGCAGTGGGAGGGAATGGGGAATGAGACTTTCATGGTTGTGGAATTTTGGTCTTGCAGGACGAAAAGTTCTAGTGATGGTGGTGATGGCTCCACGAGAAAGTGAATCTATCTGATGCCTCAGAAACGTGCACTTAAAATGGTGATGATGGTAAAGGGTATGTGACGTGTGTTTTATTTCACTTAAAATAAATTCTTAAAATAATGTCTTGTTAATTGAGATTCCATTTCGACTCCCCTTCATCACAAATGTCGGAGGCCCAGACACAGTCCCCTACCTTAGGGGCCATCACGGTACCCTCACAGAGCACGTGGGAGACCATTCTTAGGGGGGGTAGTCTGTGCTCACCTGACCTCTGTCCAGGGGGACCCAGGCAGTGGTGACCCCCATAGATTAGACATATGATATGCTATAGTATTAATACGATACCAACAAGTGTTGTCACTCACCGGAACACAGAGCAGCAACCCACTCAAACATGCCTGACCTCATATGATTGTGACAAGATGAAGAGAAGAAAAGGAACCACAGGTTAATCAGGACAACACCCTTAATGCAGAGGTTGGAAATCTCAAAGGGGACAGGACACACTGCAGGCAAAGAGCGCATATGCGGTCTCCCCATGCATGTGATCCTGACCCATGCAGGTATGGTGAGACCCACACAGTCCCCGCACCCTATACCTGGGGCCACACATCCACACTCACCAGGGTGACCCACCTCCCCAGACCCCTCCACCTGGGTCACATGTCCACAGTCCCAGGGTGACCTCACCTCCCCAGACCCTGCACCTGGGGTCACACGTCCCCTTGGTCAGGACACCATGGCTCTGCAGGGGGCTCCCCCAATGTGGAAACAAGCTGGGTCCCTGGGACCTCCTGGGATGGGAAAAAGTGTCAGGTGGGTCTCCTTTCCCCACACTTGTCCCAGAGGAGTCCTCCTCTTCTCACTTTGGTTCTGTGTGATTTTAACTGTTTGTACAGCTTTCATACTAAAGTTGAACACACGACCCTGGTGCTGGCATGATCAGTCCTTTCTCGTCTCACTTACATGTTGAGAAAACTCACAGGACAGCAGGGCTGAAAGCCGAGGGGCAGCTCAGGACTCTGCTGAGTAGGGACGGTAGACTGGAGGGAGAGCTCAGCAGCAGCCTCAGCTGTCACCCATCGGCCTTTTGCCCGATCTGCGTGCCCTGCAATCAATTCAGCAGCTAAACCTGCTTCCCTATGCACCATGCACGTGCTGGTAAATTGGAATTATTGCCAGGTAGTCCTCCTGAGGATTCTCCATGAGCCCCAGGGAAGGTGAACCTTGCAGGGATTAAGACTAAGGCCCCGACCATAGCACTGACCCTTGGGAGGACCAGGTCACCACACTCAGAAGAGAGGCTGTTACGTAGACAAGCCCACCTCAGCTCCAGACCCCAGACATCTAAGCACTGACATTCAGATGCAGGCACGGAGCTTCCCAGTACTGAGGCCAGGCCGGGTCTCTACCCAGGTCCCCATAGTCCTAGCGTACACAGAACATGGTCAGGTCTAAATCTTCTTATTATAGACAACACATGGTCAGCTCTAAACATAATCAGTAGACAGGACATGCAGAGGTCTAAATCTACCATGTAGACACAACTTGATCATGTTTAAACTAGCTTAGGGCTGATCTCATAGGGGGTACAGATCACACACATGGGTCTCTCATCTTTGGACACCCACGTCAGGAAACTGAACAAAATCTTTGTCATTAAACATTTCAACAGGTAAAACAGAAATGTTCCCAATTTCTCTGGCCACCTGATGGTCAGGATCCACGGGCGAGCCACGAACTTCTTAGAGTGCAGCCCAGTCTGCTGCCAGGACAGACAAGAAGTGGCCTGATTCCAGCCTCCCAGGCTTCCAGAAGGAGGCGGCCACACTGCAAGCCAGGTCAGGAGAGTCCTGCATGGTCCGGGCCGGGAGATCCGGTCTGTCCATTCGGCTGGCCGATTCCGGGCGGGGCGCTCAGGGCCGCTGAGAGCCCTGCACTCAGGTCCTGCTTCCCTGCAGCGTGTGCGTATGCGTGTGCGTGTGAGTGTGTGTGTGTGTGTGTAGAGGGGGCGGTGGCTGACGGCTCCCATGGTTCCCAACCCGGGCACCGCGCTGTCTTCGAGGGGAGGCACGGGGAGAGGTAGGGGCACAGAAGCCGTTGGAGAGGAGAACCCACCGCGGAACTCCTTGCACACTGGCTCGCACCACCCGGAGACCCGCCTGCCTATCGTGGGCCGCATGTCGCCCCCCAGTCCCCCACCCCCGAGGGCAGCGTGCCTGCTCTTTCAACAGCACAGGGTCTCACATGAAGGAGACCCAGTGTGGACTGTCAGCCCCCGACTCCTCATGCTGTGTTTAGGGGGAGAATGAACCCCCTTGACTGGGCGATGGGACCCTGTGAGGAAAGAGGTGGCGGCCCGATCCAAGTCGGGGCCTGGCTGAGATATGAGGAAACAGGAGCCAAGGGCAGGGCCTGGAGGCCAGGCCAACAGGAGGGGCACCACCAGCCTTGGCCGGGCTCTCCAGCGGTGACATTGTTGCTTTAGGGGACCTGCGACAGGTGACTGAATGTAATGGGAGTCTAAACTGGACCCTGAATGCGGCTTAAAGAAGTTGTGAAGGATGTTACTGAGACAGTGACAGTCATTGGAAGACAAACTCTGTGTCAGGATATCCTGCTCCATCCATTTAAATCCCTGAGATCTGTGACCTTTACGTGGCTACGCAGGATTGTTAGAGCAGCTGCGTGCGGATATATCTGGGGCACAATTCAGTCTGCAGCCAACTTGCAAGTGGTTCCAGCAAACACACAGGTGTGCGCACAGGCAGGCACAGCACACACACAAACATATGCACGTGCACAGCACAAATATATTCACACACTAGCATGTGAACACACATGCACACACTAATGTGTGCAAGTTCACATACCTATCCACATGCACAGCATATTTATGCAAACAGGCACATGCACACGCATAGCACACACACAGGGAATAAAGTGAATCCGTAAAGCATTAATTCCTGAACACAAGTGAAGCTGACATGTATTTTTCCCTTTTCTTAGCCTTGATGTTTTCCACAACAAAAAGTTTAAGAAAAAAGTTAATGGCAAATGACTTTTGATTCATAGGACTTTCTGATTTTATTCCACAAATATTATGACAGCAGAAATGAATGTAGATATTACATGTGTCCACTAATGGAAGAATGGAGAAGAAAAACACGGTCCATCAATACAAGGGAATGCTATTCAGCCTAAAAAGGAAGTCAATTCTGACACAGGATGCAGCAGGGATGAACCTTGAGGGCATTATGCTCAGTGATGTAAGCTAGACACAAAAAAACAAACAGTGCTTGATCCACTCATACAAGGCCCCTAGAGCAGTCGGAAATATAGAGACATAAAGTAGGATGTTGAGGGCCAGAGGCTGAGGGAGGGACAATGGGGAGTGAGTGTTTAATGGGGACTGTTTCAATTTTGCAAGATGAAAAAGTTCTGGAGGATGATGGTGGTCAGGTTTGCACAACAGTGTGAATTACTTCCTGACCCTGAAATGTGCACTTAAAAATGGTTAAGATAGTACATTTTATGTTATGTGTACCAGACCACAATTTTTAAAACTTTTTCAAAAACAACAGGAAATAGTCCATGAATACCACAAGATGCACAACTTCACTAACAACAGAGGGATTAAAGCCATAAGAAAAATACTGTGCATACACCTACCAGAATGGCAGACATGAAAGACATAGTATCAAATATCAGCAGAATGTGGAGCAATGGAAAGCCTGGTACGCAACGGGGGGATGCAACCACTTCTGAAGCAATCGGGCCTCAGATAGCGAAGTCCGTGCACAGAGACCCACAGTGCTCCTCCCAGTTGAACACAAACCCACCAGCCCTGCACCAGGACACACGGACATGGACTGGCAGCCACAGGAGCCAAACCTGAAGGAACCTGAAGGCCATCACAGACGGATGCAGAAATGAACCATGCACGCTCCTATGAAGGAATATTCCACAGCAATGGAGTACATTTTGTTTAAAGGTAGTAAAACTATAAAAATTATTTTTTAAAGAAAACTATATTTACAAGATGAAAGAATCTATAATTCTGGCACCTAGGGATTGTCGAATGCTCCTAAAAATAGATTGCTGTGGAAACGTTTATTATAGGGAAATTGACATATTCTCTAGGAAGGACGCGGTGAATGGGCCTGCTACATTTTCTACATTGAAGACATGTACAGGTTTTGATTCTACTTCTGTTAAATCAAGTGGGGCTTCACTGGATTTCTGCTACTGCGGAGATAATCAAATTCTGGGTAGGGGTCAGGAGAACATTAGTCATAGGTGTTCTTGTGTAATAATTACTGTTGAAAGTGTAAATGATCCATTTACCAGTAAGACTGAGAATAGAATAACTGCTACATTACTTCATATGAGATGATCCTCTGTGCTATTGTTCCTGGAGCTCCAGTGAGTGAGTATTTTGAATGTGAAGTTCATCCAGATCTGAGGATGGAATAAATGGCTAGGTGTGATATGGCTAATAGAAATAATATGCCTACATTTATACTAATTAGTGGATAAGATATGGGAAGAGGAATTCATGTTGTGAGAGGCAGGGTTATGGCTAGCATTGGGGCAATAATATATAAATTGATGATGTTGATGGACATAGTGGTTCTTTAATAAGTAATTTGAATGCCTCAGCAATGGGTTGTAATCATCCATGGGGGCTGATGATTTTTGGCCCTTTCTGGATTTGTATATAGCCTAGGATTTTCCATTTGGTTAATATGAGGAATGCTATGGTGAATTAAATTGGGTAATTTGTGAAAGAATGTTGATTATAAACATATTCTTAGGAAGAGGACTTGAACCAGTGCAGAAAAAGTTTCAGTTTTACATAATTACCGGGCTCTGCCAGCGTAACGAACCCTGTTCTACAGTAGGGTATGTATAAATTAATTGAATGTAGATTATATCATCATTTAGTTTGAAGACATTTTGTAAAGGAAGCCGTATTGCTCTTGTCCTTTCATACTGGAAGAAATCTGCAATAGACAGAAACCAACCAGGATGACTCCAGTCTGAACTCAGATCACGTGAGACTTTAATCGTTGAACAAACAGACAATTAATAGCAGTTATACCGTTGAAATGTCGTGATCCAGCATCAAGGTCATAAACCATATTGCCCATATGAACTCCAGAATACAATTACACTGTTATCCCTAGGAAAACTTGTTCCATTGACCAGTGTTTTAGAAGAACAGGTGATAAAGCATTTTGACTAGCTGGCCTAAATTTTAATCACTCAGAAGTGGTTTTATTCTCCAAAAAATAAATGGCGCACTGGCTCAAGACTCACCTGCTTCAGTAGTTGTGGCGTGCAGACTCAGTAGTTGTGGCCCAATGGCTTAGTTGTTCCGTGACACGTGAGATCTTCCCGTACCGGGGATCGAACCGGGTCCCCTGCATTGGCAGGCAAATTCTTAATCACTGCATCACCAGGGAAGTCCCAGATTCGCAGTCTCCCTTTTAATATACCTTAAGCCCAAAGAATCCATGGAACATTGTTAGAGAAAATAAGGCAATAAAATATTGTAAGGACTATAACAGAAGCATATAGTACACAGTTCATATAGACACATCCCAAGCAGTTACAAAGTATATTAAAAGGGAGGCTGCAATTTTAAAAGAATAAGAAAAATTATACCCAAAAACTCCCAATCTTTCCTGAAACGTTGCAATCTGAAACCCTATTGTAGGAAGCAGAAGATTCCAGGAGATATTCTACAAATGAAGGACTCCAAACCCTGTGGTTGGATAAGGAATTCTGGAAGGAAGGTATCCTCACCCAAGGAGAGCAGGTTCCTATACTTCTCTAACATCACATCCCTGTACAATTCCCATTGATCTTGGTCCAGGCATTCTCACTCCTCTCGACAGAAATCTATGGCCACATCCTGGAATGTCAGCAGTCCCTGAAATGAAACGTACACATGCCATGTGGCCACGGGAAGAGTTCATAATATGACCCAAGAAGAAAACAGCAAGTTAAGAGAAGGTTTTAATTTAGAAGAGTCTCTTCAATTATCCACTAATACATATATAAATATATATATATAAATATATATATATATATATATATATATATATATATATATATATATATATATATAATTTTTTTTTTACAAAGTAACTTTCTCTACCTTATTTCTAACTACAAGAAAAGAGTATGGCATGTGATCCACAAAACCAGTATAGAGACTATACTTGTCTGGAAAAGAAATGATAAAATGATGGTTTCAACACAGGCATATGCATTTTTGAGTGTTTTATTTTTATCAAACTGGATAAAATGTGTGTATTTCTCATAGAGAAAAGACCTGTCGAGGTAGAAATGTACCTTTCAACTCTTCATGGGTACACGAGTACACTGGGGAGATTGTAAAAGTGCAGATTGTGATTCAGTAGGTCCGGTGGGCCTGAGTTCAATTTTTTTAACAAGCTCATTTTTAACTAGTGATGCCACAGTCTCTGATTCATTAACCACAACTGTGAATATCAGAGACATAATTAGAAAGGTAAAAATTCACATTTAATTTTGAACTTAAAGTGTTTTATCGATTTACACCTTTAATAGAATAGTGAGCACAGCAGCAACAATCATTTGTGAGTATTTACTATAGACTGTGTATCTTTCTAATTTTTTTGTGTAGGATTCCAGGAAAAAGGCCTGGGCTGCGGCCACAATGGGCGTGGCCCCCAGGCCGGGCCGCCCCTCCAGGACCCCCGACGGGGCCCTGCGCTCCTGGCGGCTCCCTCCCCCCCCGCCCCGCTCCCTCCCGGAAGGCCTCGGGGCAGAGCGGTCCCACCCACTGCGCGCTGAACAGAGCCTGCGTTTCCTCAGAGCTGGAACTCCCGGCTCAGGCGGGGTCTCTTCCCTCCGCCTTCACGGAACTGACCCGGAGCCCGAGGGGAGGGCGACCTCACTGAGGCTGCCGGCTCTGGAGGTGCCCCGGCGGCCGAAGCCATGACAGTCGCGGGGACGGCGGGCCGGGTAAGTGGGCGCCGACCCTCCGCCTGGTCCGGTGCCCGGCCGGCAGCACAAGACCAGCTTCTGAGGGGCAGGGGTTCGCTGCCACCCGCCGCTGCTGTGCAGAAAGAGCGGCCTCCAGAGTCTGGTCCCCGGGAACTTCGGTCCGTCCTCTCGCCCCTGCCCTCGTCCTGGCTCGCGAGGCCTGGTGGGCGTGAGGAGGGGGTCGGCCTGAGCGTCCTGAGGGGAAACGGGGCAAGGGAGGCGCAGGGTCCGGCTGCAGCGTCAGCGCCCCTCTTCCCGACTGCGGGGAAAGCGGCTGAAAACTCCTCCCGAGGCGCGCAGGCCCCTTATTCAGCCGAGTCCCTCTGCGCTCCTTCCTCCCTGAGCTAAAGTACCGGGGGGAGGGGACAGGGCAGGGAACTGGCGCAGGTAATGGGGAACATCCAAAGGTGATTGTTAACTAAGGAAAACCAGCTCTCCCAAGGTGAGGAATGCGGCGCTTTTCTTTGCCTGGGCTCACTGAATTCTTTCCTTTGATATGCACCTCAGCTCTCTGGGGCCTGCATTCTGTATTTGCATATCCTGAGTGCCTCAGGGCCCGCCGGCTCACATTGGAGGGCTGCAAGTGCTGAAGACTGTGACATCCTTTGTTTACTGATAGGGCAAGAACTATTCCATTTCTCACAGGCTTGAGGGGCAGACAGTGGAAAAAAGTCAGAGAATCTCACTCGGCCTGTACTTTGGTTTACATATAGATAATATTTATACTTAACTGTGCTAATAGAGGTTCTCAAGTCCAATCAACTTGTACTACTGCCCTCTATGTATCAATTTCATCAATATCATAAGATAAATGCCTATAGAATTGACTTAATCCATTTAAACAGGATAATGATTTTGAAAGGAAACATAATAGAAATATAACAACGAAACCTTTACCACTAAAGGCTGGGTCTGGAACACCCTAAATAAATGTTCCATTGTTAAAATATTGAAAGATGTAGTCAATAGAAATATCAACAAAAATGACAAATAATAAGGGTAGCAGAATGTTGAAATGTTCTATCTTTATCATTAAAGTGGCAGAAAATCATTTATTAGTAGGCACTGGGGGCAGAAGATGCCTGATTTTATATCTGTGTCATATTTGTGCAGTTGTTTCAACAAGTAACTTAAAGACAAAATGGAAAAACAAGGAGGTTTGTGCCTGAGATCATGTTGATGTGAAACCAGGGATGGCCACCTTGTGCCAGGTGAGTTAAGTTTACCTGGCAGGTAGACCGCAGAGCTCCTGGGAAGCAAGGGTTGGAATTTTTCTGCTGGGTGCCCCTTAGGTTCTGTGACTTGACTGACTGTGAGTCATGTTTCGGGAAAGACCTGATCACAGGAAAAGGGTGGGAATAGAGTGATTTGGGGAGCAGCTAACAACATTCATCACAGCTCACGGCCTGAATGAATTTTAAAGAAACAGGAAAACAAATGCTTCTTATGGAATCAGAGAATGTGAGGGCTGGACAATCCCAGAAAATGAGGAACACCCATCCCATTTTCCAGATGACAAAACAGAGGTCCAGCAAGGTGAAATCCCTCACCCAAGTTGCACCCGTCTCTCCTCCCCACTACGTGGTTCATGAAAGCAGGACTCTTCCTGTCTTGATCACTGCTGAACCCCAAAAAGGGCCAGGCATCTAGCAGCTGCTCCAAAAATTTGGGTTGACTGTAGGAACAATGCTATTTCTTTCTTTCTCACTCTTATTCAGGATTGTGCCAAGAACTCCCCAGGTTGCAATGTAATTCGATAAATGTAAATATTAATTGAGTTTGGTTGTGATGAGGACTTAGGCTTTGAAGGTAACAGACTTGGTTCAGATCTTGGTTCTGCCACTCCATAGCTGTTTGGCTTTGGGAAAATTACTAAACCTCTCTGAGATTATTTCCTCCTTTGTAAAGTGGGGATAAATCTATCTGAGCCAGCAGAGCAGCTGCATGAGAGATGTGCACTAAATATTGGTCTTTCTCACTCTCCTACGCCATCTCTCTGTTCTTCCCAGAGAAGCTGTACAGAAGGATATAGTACTTTTGTTTAAAATAGTTAACTAATTAATTAATTAATTTGTTTTTGGCTGCGTTGGGTCTTCGTTTCTATGCGCAGGCTTTGCCTAGTTGCGGCAAGCGGGGGCTACTCTTTGTTGCGGTGCGCGGGCTTCTCATTGCGGTGGCTTCTCTTGCTAGCCTTAACCCCAATGCTAGCCTTAACCCTGGCTCTAACAACATGAATTCCTCTTCCCATATCTTATCCACTAATTAATATAAATGTAGGCATATTATTTCTATTAGCCATATCACACCTAGCCATTTACTCCATCCTCAGATCTGGATGAACTTCACATTCAAAATACTCACTCACTAGAGCTCTAGGAGCATTAGCACAGATAATCATCTCATATGAAGTAATGTAGCAGTTATTCTATTCTCAGTCTTACTGATAAATGGATCATTTACACTTTCAACAGTAATTATTACACAAGAACACCTATGACTAATTTTCTCCTGAACCCTACCCAGAATTTGATTATCTCCGCAGTAGCAGAAATCCAATGAAGCCCCACTTGATTTAACGGAAGTAGCATCAAAACCTGTATATGTCTTCAATGTAGAAAATGTAGCAGACCCATTCACCCCGTTCATCCTAGAGAATATGTCAATTTCCCTATAATAAACATTTCCACAGCAATCTATTTTTAGGAGCATTCGACAATCCCTAGGTGCCAGAATTATATACAGCCCAAGTCATCATTAAAACACATCTAACAATATCCTTTCTATGAATTTGATCCTCCTACCTACAATTTTGATATGATCAACGCAACCATCTCTTATGAAAAGGTTCTTTACGACTAACATTAATCTTATGTATATGAGAGTTTTCACTACTTCTCATCATACCAGGCAACCCACCACAAATTTAAGAAATATGTCTGACAAAAGAGTTACTTTGATAGAGTAAATCATAGGTTTCAATGCTCTGATTCCTGGAATTGAATTCTTCCTAATAATTTTACATTCTCCATGCTACCTACCACATTACACCACATGCTATATAGTAAAGTTCTCTAAGTAAGCTACAGGCCCATACCCCCAAAATATTTTTGTATATCCTTCCTGTGCTAATAAACTCTCATTGTTTTTACCATCATTCTACTGACCATTTTCTCAGGAAATATAATTGTATAACAAGCTCACACTGGTTAATGGTATCCCCATTCTAATAAAAAACATGAACCCATAAGCTACAGAAGCATCCAACAAATATTTCCTAAAACAGTCCACCATATCAATACTACTTATAATGGCTATTATCATTAATCTAATATACTCTGGTCAAAGAGCACAATGAATAACAAGAATCTTTAATCCAGCAGCATCCACCCTCATGACAATCGCCCTTGTCACAAAAGTAGGACTTTCCCCATTTCACTTCTGAGTGCCTGAAGTCACACGAGGCATCCCATGAACAGCAGACCTGATGCTATCAACATGACAAAATTGCACCCCTATCAGTTTTATACCACATGTCACCATCCATCAACCTAAATATACTATTAATCATAGTGATATTATAAATCATAGCTGGAGGCTGAGGCAGACTTCGCCATACTCACCTGGAAAATATTACACCCTCCTCATCAATTACCCATATAGGATGAATAACAGCTATTATAATGTATATTCAGATTATAACAATCCTAAACATACTAATTTATATCATAACAACACTATCTTCTTCTTATTTATGCCCAGATCATGTACTACAAGAGTATCATTATCACACACATGAGATAAAACACCTCCCATCACAATCATTTTCCTCACCATTATAGTATCATTAGGACATCGCCCATCACTATCAGGCTTTCTACCCAAATGAATAATTATCCAAGAGATAACAAACACGACAACATCATTCTACCAACACTAATAGCCATCATAGCAGTCCTCAGCATATATTTCTACTTGCAGCTAACATACTCCACATCACTAACTATATTCCCTTCATTAAACAACACAAACACAAAACAATTTGAACATACAAAGAAATAACCTTCCTATCATTACCAATCATAATACCCACACGGTTACTACACACAACACCCATTCTATCGGTGCTGGACTAGGAATTTAGGTTAGTTCAGACCAAGAGCTTTCAAAACCCTAAACAAGTGAAATTTACTTAATTCCTAAAAATAAGGATTGCAAGACTTTATTCTACATCAATTGAATGTAAAGCAAACACTGTATTGAAGCAAAATCTTTACGAGATTGATGAGTTTTAACCCCAGGAAACTTTAGTTAACAGGCAAATCCTCTAGTCAACTGGCTTCAGTCTACTTCTCCTTCATTTGAGAAAGAAAAAAAGAAAAAAAAAAAGGCAGGATAATCACTGGCAGAATTGAGGCTGCTTCTCTGAAGTTACAATTCAATTTGTTGATTCACCACAGGGTTTGCCAGAAAGAGGGCTCAATCTCTGTCTTTAGATTTACAGTCTAATGCTAACTCAGTCATTTTACCTCTGTTCATACACTGCTGATTATTTTCAACAAATCACAAAGATATCGGCATTTTATATTTACTATTTGGTGCTTGAGCTGGAGTAGCAGGCAGCACCTTAATTATATTAATCCATGCTGAGCTATGCTGACCTGGACCGCTACTTGGAGATGCCCAAATCTGTAAGGTTGTCATAACAGTCCCTGCACTTGTAATAATTTTCTTTATAGCTGTACCCGTTATGATTGCAGGCTTTGAAAACTGACTTGGGCCACTAATAACTCGGACACCTGAAGTAGCATTTCCCCCAATAAATCATATAAACTTTTGACTACTTCCCCCATCATTCTTACTCCTACTCATATCACCAATAGTAGAAGCTGGTTCTGGTACCAGTGGGACGGTGTATTCAGCTCTAGCCTGCAATCTGGCCCATGCAGGAGCCTCTGTCGACCTAACTGTTTTCTCCTTACATTTAGCAGGTGTCTCCTCAATACTTGGTATTATTACTTTTATTACTATAGTGTTTAATACAAAATCAGCAGTCATATCCCAATACCAAACACCATTATTTGTTTAATCTTCCCCAACTATAGCCATATTACTATAATTACCAATCTCAGTCCAAGCAGCCAGAATTGCCATGCTGTTAAGAGATAGAAATCTAAACACTACTTTCTTTGACCCTGCAGGAGGAGACCGAATCCTATACCAACACCTCTTTTGATACTTTGCTCACCCTGAAGTCTGTATTCATGGCCTAACAGGGTTTGTTATAAACTCACATAGCATTACATACTATTTAGGACAAAAATTGCCTTTCAGCTATCTGGGAATAGTATGAGTCATGTCCACTGGTTTTTTAGGAGTTCTCTTGTGGGCCCATCATATGTTTACCATAGGGATAGCTGTGGACTCAAGAGCATACTTTGCATCAGCTACCGTAATTACTTCTATCCCTACAGGAGTAAAAGTATCTAGCTGATTAGCAACTCTTTATTTAATTTTTCTTTTTCTTTTTTTTTTTTGGCTGAGTTGGGTCTTGGTTGCTGCGCATGGGCTTTCTCTGGTTGCGGTGAGCGGCAGCTACTCTTCGTTGCGGTGTGCGGCCCTTTCATTGCAGTGGCTTCTCTTGTTGCAGAGCACGGCCTCTAGGCGCGTGGGCTTCAGTAGTTGTGGCTTGCGGGCTCTAGAGGGCAGGCTCAGTAGTTGTGGCACATGGGCTTTTTGCTCCGCGGCATGTGGAATCTTCCCAGACAAGGGCTCGAACCCGTGTCCCCTGCATTGGCAGACGAATTCTTAACCACTGCGTCACCAGGGAAGTCCCTGGTTAGCAACTGTTCACGGAGGTAATACTATATGACCTCCCACTATATTATGAGTTTTAGGCTTTAGTTTTTCTTTTTAAAGTAGGTGGTTTGACAGGAATCATCTTAGTCAACTCATCCCCAGACATTGTCCTCCAGGATACATACTATGTAGTAGCACACTTCCATGACCTAATGTCCATGGGAGCAGTCTTCACTATTATAGGAGGCTTTCTACACTGATTCCCACTATTCTCAGGTTATACAGTTAACTCAGCATGAGCAAAAATTCACTTCACAAGTATA
The DNA here is from genome assembly GCF_965194825.1 of Balaenoptera physalus. Lineage (NCBI taxonomy): Eukaryota > Metazoa > Chordata > Mammalia > Artiodactyla > Balaenopteridae > Balaenoptera > Balaenoptera physalus. The sequence continues at coordinate 68,399 of NW_028125752.1, forward strand.
TTTGTAGTAGTAAATATGACTTCCTGCAGCACTTTTGTGGCCTCTCAGGGATGTCACTACGTTAGTCTGAGTACCCTGAGGCACACACAACATGAAATATTTTGTCTTTAGGCTCATTCATCTCAGTAGCAGCAGTAATGCTAATAATCTTCATACTTTGAAAAGCATTTGTGTCTAAACAAGAAGTCTTAGCAGTGGAAATTGCTACTCCTAACCTAGAATGGTTACACGGATGTCCTCCACCATATCCTACGTTTCAAGATCCTACCTATGTAAATGTAAAATAAGGAAGGACTCAAGTCCTTTTCAACCAGTTTCAAGCCAACACCATAAGAATTATGTCTTCCTCAATAAATGAGATAAAAGTAAAAAGTGATGTAGCTTTGTCATAGTTAAATGATAGGCTAAAATCCTGTATATGACTAAGCATATCAATTTCATCTAGGCTCTCAAGATACAACATCACCGATTATGGAAGAACTTTTACATTTTCTTCATCACACATTAATAGTGATTTTTAAAATAAGTTCTCTAGTCCTCTATATCATTTCACTAATATTGACATCTAAACTCATATGCATACAATAGATGCACAGGTAGAGAAAATGTGAACAATTTACTAGCTATTATTGTAATCTTAATTGCCCTATCATCATTGTGAATCCTTTACATGATACAGGAAATCAATAACTCTTCCCAAACCATAAAAAACTATGGGTCAGTAACGATACTGAAGCTACAAATACACAGATTACGAAGATTTAAATGTTGACTCCTCTGTAATCCCCACATCAGAGCTAAAACCAGGAGAATAATGACTAATAGAAGTCAACAACCGAGTAGTTAGGGATAGTCATTGAATATTAGTTTCATCTGAAATTGTTGTACACTCCGGAGTTGTTCCTTCTCAGGCCTAAAAGAAGCTGCTATCCCAGGACGCCTAAATTAAAGAATCCTAATATCAACAGGACCAGGCCTATGTTGTGGACAAGAGAGCTCGTTTTCCTGAGTTCAAAGACAGGACAGAGGGATATGTTTGAGATATGGGGTGAATCTGCAGCCCATGGGGATGCACTCTCCAAGCTCCAGTATAGGAATGGGGCCTCTAGGGTCCCAGGCCACCCACCACGCCCTCTGGAGCAGGATCTGGGCAACATTCCCTGTCAGTGATGAGGCAGCCCTAGCACTTGTCACGCCCCGATGTCGTGTCCTATGTGGGCCCCATGCTCTTGGGACCACACCCCACAGTCTGCAGGTCCATGCTACAGGGTCCTTCATGCCTCAGGAGTAGAGACCACACAGCAAACAGTTCCCTTCCCAACCAGCAGGAGGAGGGGAGGAGAGCAGGGGCACCAGGGGACTCTCACTCAGACAACAACACCCCAGCGGTGCCAGCGGGGACAGTGATGATGCAGATGAGGCACAGACCAAGAGATGGGACCAGAGGACCCAAAAGGCAGCTGGTCAGGTCCTGGCTCACCTGCACCCCGGACACCTTTGTCCCGCATACACCCCCTTCCTCATACACCCTCTCCTTAAATGCAGATTCTTCAGATGCGAACAGGCAGAGCTTCAGACTGAAAGTCAGCTCTTCCAAAATGACCCGTCAGCAAACACTGCAGGATTCCACTCCAGTGGGTGCCCTGCAGTCGACAACTCAGGGACTGAAGTGGATATCGGTGCCAGGGGCAGTGGGAGGGAATGGGGAATGAGACTTTCATGGTTGTGGAATTTTGGTCTTGCAGGACGAAAAGTTCTAGTGATGGTGGTGATGGCTCCACGAGAAAGTGAATCTATCTGATGCCTCAGAAACGTGCACTTAAAATGGTGATGATGGTAAAGGGTATGTGACGTGTGTTTTATTTCACTTAAAATAAATTCTTAAAATAATGTCTTGTTAATTGAGATTCCATTTCGACTCCCCTTCATCACAAATGTCGGAGGCCCAGACACAGTCCCCTACCTTAGGGGCCATCACGGTACCCTCACAGAGCACGTGGGAGACCATTCTTAGGGGGGGTAGTCTGTGCTCACCTGACCTCTGTCCAGGGGGACCCAGGCAGTGGTGACCCCCATAGATTAGACATATGATATGCTATAGTATTAATACGATACCAACAAGTGTTGTCACTCACCGGAACACAGAGCAGCAACCCACTCAAACATGCCTGACCTCATATGATTGTGACAAGATGAAGAGAAGAAAAGGAACCACAGGTTAATCAGGACAACACCCTTAATGCAGAGGTTGGAAATCTCAAAGGGGACAGGACACACTGCAGGCAAAGAGCGCATATGCGGTCTCCCCATGCATGTGATCCTGACCCATGCAGGTATGGTGAGACCCACACAGTCCCCGCACCCTATACCTGGGGCCACACATCCACACTCACCAGGGTGACCCACCTCCCCAGACCCCTCCACCTGGGTCACATGTCCACAGTCCCAGGGTGACCTCACCTCCCCAGACCCTGCACCTGGGGTCACACGTCCCCTTGGTCAGGACACCATGGCTCTGCAGGGGGCTCCCCCAATGTGGAAACAAGCTGGGTCCCTGGGACCTCCTGGGATGGGAAAAAGTGTCAGGTGGGTCTCCTTTCCCCACACTTGTCCCAGAGGAGTCCTCCTCTTCTCACTTTGGTTCTGTGTGATTTTAACTGTTTGTACAGCTTTCATACTAAAGTTGAACACACGACCCTGGTGCTGGCATGATCAGTCCTTTCTCGTCTCACTTACATGTTGAGAAAACTCACAGGACAGCAGGGCTGAAAGCCGAGGGGCAGCTCAGGACTCTGCTGAGTAGGGACGGTAGACTGGAGGGAGAGCTCAGCAGCAGCCTCAGCTGTCACCCATCGGCCTTTTGCCCGATCTGCGTGCCCTGCAATCAATTCAGCAGCTAAACCTGCTTCCCTATGCACCATGCACGTGCTGGTAAATTGGAATTATTGCCAGGTAGTCCTCCTGAGGATTCTCCATGAGCCCCAGGGAAGGTGAACCTTGCAGGGATTAAGACTAAGGCCCCGACCATAGCACTGACCCTTGGGAGGACCAGGTCACCACACTCAGAAGAGAGGCTGTTACGTAGACAAGCCCACCTCAGCTCCAGACCCCAGACATCTAAGCACTGACATTCAGATGCAGGCACGGAGCTTCCCAGTACTGAGGCCAGGCCGGGTCTCTACCCAGGTCCCCATAGTCCTAGCGTACACAGAACATGGTCAGGTCTAAATCTTCTTATTATAGACAACACATGGTCAGCTCTAAACATAATCAGTAGACAGGACATGCAGAGGTCTAAATCTACCATGTAGACACAACTTGATCATGTTTAAACTAGCTTAGGGCTGATCTCATAGGGGGTACAGATCACACACATGGGTCTCTCATCTTTGGACACCCACGTCAGGAAACTGAACAAAATCTTTGTCATTAAACATTTCAACAGGTAAAACAGAAATGTTCCCAATTTCTCTGGCCACCTGATGGTCAGGATCCACGGGCGAGCCACGAACTTCTTAGAGTGCAGCCCAGTCTGCTGCCAGGACAGACAAGAAGTGGCCTGATTCCAGCCTCCCAGGCTTCCAGAAGGAGGCGGCCACACTGCAAGCCAGGTCAGGAGAGTCCTGCATGGTCCGGGCCGGGAGATCCGGTCTGTCCATTCGGCTGGCCGATTCCGGGCGGGGCGCTCAGGGCCGCTGAGAGCCCTGCACTCAGGTCCTGCTTCCCTGCAGCGTGTGCGTATGCGTGTGCGTGTGAGTGTGTGTGTGTGTGTGTAGAGGGGGCGGTGGCTGACGGCTCCCATGGTTCCCAACCCGGGCACCGCGCTGTCTTCGAGGGGAGGCACGGGGAGAGGTAGGGGCACAGAAGCCGTTGGAGAGGAGAACCCACCGCGGAACTCCTTGCACACTGGCTCGCACCACCCGGAGACCCGCCTGCCTATCGTGGGCCGCATGTCGCCCCCCAGTCCCCCACCCCCGAGGGCAGGGTGCCTGCTCTTTCAACAGCACAGGGTCTCACATGAAGGAGACCCAGTGGGAACTGTCAGCCCCCGACTCCTGATGCTGTGTTTAGGGGGAGAATGAACCCCCTTGACTGGGCGATGGGACCCTGTGAGGAAAGAGGTGGCGGCCCGATCCAAGTCGGGGCCTGGCTGAGATATGAGGAAACAGGAGCCAAGGGCAGGGCCTGGATGCCAGGCCAACAGGAGGGGCACCCCCAGCCTTGGCCGTGCTCTCCAACGGTGACATTGTTGCTTTAGGGGACCTGGGACAGGTGACTGAATGTAATGGGAGTCTAAACTGGACCCTGAATGCGGCTTAAAGAAGGTGTGAAGGATGTTACTGAGACAGTGACAGTCATTGGAAGACAAACTCTGTGTCAGGATATCCTGCTCCATCCATTTAAATCCCTGAGATCTGTGACCTTTACGTGGCTACGCAGGATTGTTAGAGCAGCTGCGTGCCGATATATCTGGGGCACAATTCAGTCTGCAGCCAACTTGCAAGTGGTTCCAGCAAACACACAGGTGTGCGCACAGGCAGGCACAGCACACACACAAACATATGCACGTGCACAGCACAAATATATTCACACACTAGCATGTGAACACACATGCACACACTAATGTGTGCAAGTTCACATACCTATCCACATGCACAGCATATTTATGCAAACAGGCACATGCACACGCATAGCACACACACAGGGAATAAAGTGAATCCGTAAAGCATTAATTCCTGAACACAAGTGAAGCTGACATGTATTTTTCCCTTTTCTTAGCCTTGATGTTTTCCACAACAAAAAGTTTAAGAAAAAAGTTAATGGCAAATGACTTTTGATTCATAGGACTTTCTGATTTTATTCCACAAATATTATGACAGCAGAAATGAATGTAGATATTACATGTGTCCACTAATGGAAGAATGGAGAAGAAAAACACGGTCCATCAATACAAGGGAATGCTATTCAGCCTAAAAAGGAAGTCAATTCTGACACAGGATGCAGCAGGGATGAACCTTGAGGGCATTATGCTCAGTGATGTAAGCTAGACACAAAAAAACAAACAGTGCTTGATCCACTCATACAAGGGCCCTAGAGCAGTCGGAAATATAGAGACATAAAGTAGGATGTTGAGGGCCAGAGGCTGAGGGAGGGACAATGGGGAGTGAGTGTTTAATGGGGACTGTTTCAATTTTGCAAGATGAAAAAGTTCTGGAGGATGATGGTGGTCAGGTTTGCACAACAGTGTGAATTACTTCCTGACCCTGAAATGTGCACTTAAAAATGGTTAAGATAGTACATTTTATGTTATGTGTACCAGACCACAATTTTTAAAACTTTTTCAAAAACAACAGGAAATAGTCCATGAATACCACAAGATGCACAACTTCACTAACAACAGAGGGATTAAAGCCATAAGAAAAATACTGTGCATACACCTACCAGAATGGCAGACATGAAAGACATAGTATCAAATATCAGCAGGATGTGGAGCAATGGAAAGCCTGGTAAGCAACGGGGGGATGCAACCACTTCTGAAGCAATCGGGCCTCAGATAGCGAAGTCCGTGCACAGAGACCCACAGTGCTCCTCCCAGTTGAACACAAACCCACCAGCCCTGCACCAGGACACACGGACATGGACTGGCAGCCACAGGAGCCAAACCTGAAGGAACCTGAAGGCCATCACAGACGGATGCAGAAATGAACCATGCACGCTCCTATGAAGGAATATTCCACAGCAATGGAGTACATTTTGTTTAAAGGTAGTAAAACTATAAAAATTATTTTTTAAAGAAAACTATATTTACAAGATGAAACAATCTATAATTCTGGCACCTAGGGATTGTCGAATGCTCCTAAAAATAGATTGCTGTGGAAACGTTTATTATAGGGAAATTGACATATTCTCTAGGAAGGACGCGGTGAATGGGCCTGCTACATTTTCTACATTGAAGACATGTACAGGTTTTGATTCTACTTCTGTTAAATCAAGTGGGGCTTCACTGGATTTCTGCTACTGCGGAGATAATCAAATTCTGGGTAGGGGTCAGGAGAACATTAGTCATAGGTGTTCTTGTGTAATAATTACTGTTGAAAGTGTAAATGATCCATTTACCAGTAAGACTGAGAATAGAATAACTGCTACATTACTTCATATGAGATGATCCTCTGTGCTATTGTTCCTGGAGCTCCAGTGAGTGAGTATTTTGAATGTGAAGTTCATCCAGATCTGAGGATGGAATAAATGGCTAGGTGTGATATGGCTAATAGAAATAATATGCCTACATTTATACTAATTAGTGGATAAGATATGGGAAGAGGAATTCATGTTGTGAGAGGCAGGGTTATGGCTAGCATTGGGGCAATAATATATAAATTGATGATGTTGATGGACATAGTGGTTCTTTAATAAGTAATTTGAATGCCTCAGCAATGGGTTGTAATCATCCATGGGGGCTGATGATTTTTGGCCCTTTCTGGATTTGTATATAGCCTAGGATTTTCCATTTGGTTAATATGAGGAATGCTATGGTGAATTAAATTGGGTAATTTGTGAAAGAATGTTGATTATAAACATATTCTTAGGAAGAGGACTTGAACCAGTGCAGAAAAAGTTTCAGTTTTACATAATTACCGGGCTCTGCCAGCGTAATGAACCCTGTTCTACAGTAGGGTATGTATAAATTAATTGAATGTAGATTATATCATCATTTAGTTTGAAGACATTTTGTAAAGGAAGCCGTATTGCTCTTGTCCTTTCATACTGGAAGAAATCTGCAATAGACAGAAACCAACCAGGATGACTCCAGTCTGAACTCAGATCACGTGAGACTTTAATCGTTGAACAAACAGACAATTAATAGCAGTTATACCGTTGAAATGTCGTGATCCAGCATCAAGGTCATAAACCATATTGCCCATATGAACTCCAGAATACAATTACACTGTTATCCCTAGGAAAACTTGTTCCATTGACCAGTGTTTTAGAAGAACAGGTGATAAAGCATTTTGACTAGCTGGCCTAAATTTTAATCACTCAGAAGTGGTTTTATTCTCCAAAAAATAAATGGTGCACTGGCTCAAGACTCACCTGCTTCAGTAGTTGTGGCGTGCAGACTCAGTAGTTGTGGCCCAATGGCTTAGTTGTTCCGTGACACGTGAGATCTTCCCGTACCGGGGATCGAACCGGGTCCCCTGCATTGGCAGGCAAATTCTTAATCACTGCATCACCAGGGAAGTCCCAGATTCGCAGTCTCCCTTTTAATATACCTTAAGCCCAAAGAATCCATGGAACATTGTTAGAGAAAATAAGGCAATAAAATATTGTAAGGACTATAACAGAAGCATATAGTACACAGTTCATATAGACACATCCCAAGCAGTTACAAAGTATATTAAAAGGGAGGCTGCAATTTTAAAAGAATAAGAAAAATTATACCCAAAAACTCCCAATCTTTCCTGAAACGTTGCAATCTGAAACCCTATTGTAGGAAGCAGAAGATTCCAGGAGATATTCTACAAATGAAGGACTCCAAACCCTGTGGTTGGATAAGGAATTCTGGAAGGAAGGTATCCTCACCCAAGGAGAGCAGGTTCCTATACTTCTCTAACATCACATCCCTGTACAATTCCCATTGATCTTGGTCCAGGCATTCTCACTCCTCTCGACAGAAATCTATGGCCACATCCTGGAATGTCAGCAGTCCCTGAAATGAAACGTACACATGCCATGTGGCCACGGGAAGAGTTCATAATATGACCCAAGAAGAAAACAGCAAGTTAAGAGAAGGTTTTAATTTAGAAGAGTCTCTTCAATTATCCACTAATACATATATAAATATATATATATAAATATATATATATATATATATATATATATATATATATATATATATATAATTTTTTTTTTACAAAGTAACTTTCTCTACCTTATTTCTAACTACAAGAAAAGAGTATGGCATGTGATCCACAAAACCAGTATAGAGACTATACTTGTCTGGAAAAGAAATGATAAAATGATGGTTTCAACACAGGCATATGCATTTTTGAGTGTTTTATTTTTATCAAACTGGATAAAATGTGTGTATTTCTCATAGAGAAAAGACCTGTCGAGGTAGAAATGTACCTTTCAACTCTTCATGGGTACACGAGTACACTGGGGAGATTGTAAAAGTGCAGATTGTGATTCAGTAGGTCCGGTGGGCCTGAGTTCAATTTTTTTAACAAGCTCATTTTTAACTAGTGATGCCACAGTCTCTGATTCATTAACCACAACTGTGAATATCAGAGACATAATTAGAAAGGTAAAAATTCACATTTAATTTTGAACTTAAAGTGTTTTATCGATTTACACCTTTAATAGAATAGTGAGCACAGCAGCAACAATCATTTGTGAGTATTTACTATAGACTGTGTATCTTTCTAATTTTTTTGTGTAGGATTCCAGGAAAAAGGCCTGGGCTGCGGCCACAATGGGCGTGGCCCCCAGGCCGGGCCGCCCCTCCAGGACCCCCGACGGGGCCCTGCGCTCCTGGCGGCTCCCTCCCCCCCCGCCCCGCTCCCTCCCGGAAGGCCTCGGGGCAGAGCGGTCCCACCCACTGCGCGCTGAACAGAGCCTGCGTTTCCTCAGAGCTGGAACTCCCGGCTCAGGCGGGGTCTCTTCCCTCCGCCTTCACGGAACTGCCCCGGAGCCCGAGGGGAGGGCGACCTCACTGAGGCTGCCGGCTCTGGAGGTGCCCCGGCGGCCGAAGCCATGACAGTCGCGGGGACGGCGGGCCGGGTAAGTGGGCGCCGACCCTCCGCCTGGTCCGGTGCCCGGCCGGCAGCACAAGACCAGCTTCTGAGGGGCAGGGGTTCGCTGCCACCCGCCGCTGCTGTGCAGAAAGAGCGGCCTCCAGAGTCTGGTCCCCGGGAACTTCGGTCCGTCCTCTCGCCCCTGCCCTCGTCCTGGCTCGCGAGGCCTGGTGGGCGTGAGGAGGGGGTCGGCCTGAGCGTCCTGAGGGGAAACGGGGCAAGGGAGGCGCAGGGTCCGGCTGCAGCGTCAGCGCCCCTCTTCCCGACTGCGGGGAAAGCGGCTGAAAACTCCTCCCGAGGCGCGCAGGCCCCTTATTCAGCCGAGTCCCTCTGCGCTCCTTCCTCCCTGAGCTAAAGTACCGGGGGGAGGGGACAGGGCAGGGAACTGGCGCAGGTAATGGGGAACATCCAAAGGTGATTGTTAACTAAGGAAAACCAGCTCTCCCAAGGTGAGGAATGCGGCGCTTTTCTTTGCCTGGGCTCACTGAATTCTTTCCTTTGATATGCACCTCAGCTCTCTGGGGCCTGCATTCTGTATTTGCATATCCTGAGTGCCTCAGGGCCCGCCGGCTCACATTGGAGGGCTGCAAGTGCTGAAGACTGTGACATCCTTTGTTTACTGATAGGGCAAGAACTATTCCATTTCTCACAGGCTTGAGGGGCAGACAGTGGAAAAAAGTCAGAGAATCTCACTCGGCCTGTACTTTGGTTTACATATAGATAATATTTATACTTAACTGTGCTAATAGAGGTTCTCAAGTCCAATCAACTTGTACTACTGCCCTCTATGTATCAATTTCATCAATATCATAAGATAAATGCCTATAGAATTGACTTAATCCATTTAAACAGGATAATGATTTTGAAAGGAAACATAATAGAAATATAACAACGAAACCTTTACCACTAAAGGCTGGGTCTGGAACACCCTAAATAAATGTTCCATTGTTAAAATATTGAAAGATGTAGTCAATAGAAATATCAACAAAAATGACAAATAATAAGGGTAGCAGAATGTTGAAATGTTCTATCTTTATCATTAAAGTGGCAGAAAATCATTTATTAGTAGGCACTGGGGGCAGAAGATGCCTGATTTTATATCTGTGTCATATTTGTGCAGTTGTTTCAACAAGTAACTTAAAGACAAAATGGAAAAACAAGGAGGTTTGTGCCTGAGATCATGTTGATGTGAAACCAGGGATGGCCACCTTGTGCCAGGTGAGTTAAGTTTACCTGGCAGGTAGACCGCAGAGCTCCTGGGAAGCAAGGGTTGGAATTTTTCTGCTGGGTGCCCCTTAGGTTCTGTGACTTGACTGACTGTGAGTCATGTTTCGGGAAAGACCTGATCACAGGAAAAGGGTGGGAATAGAGTGATTTGGGGAGCAGCTAACAACATTCATCACAGCTCACGGCCTGAATGAATTTTAAAGAAACAGGAAAACAAATGCTTCTTATGGAATCAGAGAATGTGAGGGCTGGACAATCCCAGAAAATGAGGAACACCCATCCCATTTTCCAGATGACAAAACAGAGGTCCAGCAAGGTGAAATCCCTCACCCAAGTTGCACCCGTCTCTCCTCCCCACTACGTGGTTCATGAAAGCAGGACTCTTCCTGTCTTGATCACTGCTGAACCCCAAAAAGGGCCAGGCATCTAGCAGCTGCTCCAAAAATTTGGGTTGACTGTAGGAACAATGCTATTTCTTTCTTTCTCACTCTTATTCAGGATTGTGCCAAGAACTCCCCAGGTTGCAATGTAATTCGATAAATGTAAATATTAATTGAGTTTGGTTGTGATGAGGACTTAGGCTTTGAAGGTAACAGACTTGGTTCAGATCTTGGTTCTGCCACTCCATAGCTGTTTGGCTTTGGGAAAATTACTAAACCTCTCTGAGATTATTTCCTCCTTTGTAAAGTGGGGATAAATCTATCTGAGCCAGCAGAGCAGCTGCATGAGAGATGTGCACTAAATATTGGTCTTTCTCACTCTCCTACGCCATCTCTCTGTTCTTCCCAGAGAAGCTGTACAGAAGGATATAGTACTTTTGTTTAAAATAGTTAACTAATTAATTAATTAATTTGTTTTTGGCTGCGTTGGGTCTTCGTTTCTATGCGCAGGCTTTGCCTAGTTGCGGCAAGCGGGGGCTACTCTTTGTTGCGGTGCGCGGGCTTCTCATTGCGGTGGCTTCTCTTGCTAGCCTTAACCCCAATGCTAGCCTTAACCCTGGCTCTAACAACATGAATTCCTCTTCCCATATCTTATCCACTAATTAATATAAATGTAGGCATATTATTTCTATTAGCCATATCACACCTAGCCATTTACTCCATCCTCAGATCTGGATGAACTTCACATTCAAAATACTCACTCACTAGAGCTCTAGGAGCATTAGCACAGATAATCATCTCATATGAAGTAATGTAGCAGTTATTCTATTCTCAGTCTTACTGATAAATGGATCATTTACACTTTCAACAGTAATTATTACACAAGAACACCTATGACTAATTTTCTCCTGAACCCTACCCAGAATTTGATTATCTCCGCAGTAGCAGAAATCCAATGAAGCCCCACTTGATTTAACGGAAGTAGCATCAAAACCTGTATATGTCTTCAATGTAGAAAATGTAGCAGACCCATTCACCCCGTTCATCCTAGAGAATATGTCAATTTCCCTATAATAAACATTTCCACAGCAATCTATTTTTAGGAGCATTCGACAATCCCTAGGTGCCAGAATTATATACAGCCCAAGTCATCATTAAAACACATCTAACAATATCCTTTCTATGAATTTGATCCTCCTACCTACAATTTTGATATGATCAACGCAACCATCTCTTATGAAAAGGTTCTTTACGACTAACATTAATCTTATGTATATGAGAGTTTTCACTACTTCTCATCATACCAGGCAACCCACCACAAATTTAAGAAATATGTCTGACAAAAGAGTTACTTTGATAGAGTAAATCATAGGTTTCAATGCTCTGATTCCTGGAATTGAATTCTTCCTAATAATTTTACATTCTCCATGCTACCTACCACATTACACCACATGCTATATAGTAAAGTTCTCTAAGTAAGCTACAGGCCCATACCCCCAAAATATTTTTGTATATCCTTCCTGTGCTAATAAACTCTCATTGTTTTTACCATCATTCTACTGACCATTTTCTCAGGAAATATAATTGTATAACAAGCTCACACTGGTTAATGGTATCCCCATTCTAATAAAAAACATGAACCCATAAGCTACAGAAGCATCCAACAAATATTTCCTAAAACAGTCCACCATATCAATACTACTTATAATGGCTATTATCATTAATCTAATATACTCTGGTCAAAGAGCACAATGAATAACAAGAATCTTTAATCCAGCAGCATCCACCCTCATGACAATCGCCCTTGTCACAAAAGTAGGACTTTCCCCATTTCACTTCTGAGTGCCTGAAGTCACACGAGGCATCCCATGAACAGCAGACCTGATGCTATCAACATGACAAAATTGCACCCCTATCAGTTTTATACCACATGTCACCATCCATCAACCTAAATATACTATTAATCATAGTGATATTATAAATCATAGCTGGAGGCTGAGGCAGACTTCGCCATACTCACCTGGAAAATATTACACCCTCCTCATCAATTACCCATATAGGATGAATAACAGCTATTATAATGTATATTCAGATTATAACAATCCTAAACATACTAATTTATATCATAACAACACTATCTTCTTCTTATTTATGCCCAGATCATGTACTACAAGAGTATCATTATCACACACATGAGATAAAACACCTCCCATCACAATCATTTTCCTCACCATTATAGTATCATTAGGACATCGCCCATCACTATCAGGCTTTCTACCCAAATGAATAATTATCCAAGAGATAACAAACACGACAACATCATTCTACCAACACTAATAGCCATCATAGCAGTCCTCAGCATATATTTCTACTTGCAGCTAACATACTCCACATCACTAACTATATTCCCTTCATTAAACAACACAAACACAAAACAATTTGAACATACAAAGAAATAACCTTCCTATCATTACCAATCATAATACCCACACGGTTACTACACACAACACCCATTCTATCGGTGCTGGACTAGGAATTTAGGTTAGTTCAGACCAAGAGCTTTCAAAACCCTAAACAAGTGAAATTTACTTAATTCCTAAAAATAAGGATTGCAAGACTTTATTCTACATCAATTGAATGTAAAGCAAACACTGTATTGAAGCAAAATCTTTACGAGATTGATGAGTTTTAACCCCAGGAAACTTTAGTTAACAGGCAAATCCTCTAGTCAACTGGCTTCAGTCTACTTCTCCTTCATTTGAGAAAGAAAAAAAGAAAAAAAAAAAGGCAGGATAATCACTGGCAGAATTGAGGCTGCTTCTCTGAAGTTACAATTCAATTTGTTGATTCACCACAGGGTTTGCCAGAAAGAGGGCTCAATCTCTGTCTTTAGATTTACAGTCTAATGCTAACTCAGTCATTTTACCTCTGTTCATACACTGCTGATTATTTTCAACAAATCACAAAGATATCGGCATTTTATATTTACTATTTGGTGCTTGAGCTGGAGTAGCAGGCAGCACCTTAATTATATTAATCCATGCTGAGCTATGCTGACCTGGACCGCTACTTGGAGATGCCCAAATCTGTAAGGTTGTCATAACAGTCCCTGCACTTGTAATAATTTTCTTTATAGCTGTACCCGTTATGATTGCAGGCTTTGAAAACTGACTTGGGCCACTAATAACTCGGACACCTGAAGTAGCATTTCCCCCAATAAATCATATAAACTTTTGACTACTTCCCCCATCATTCTTACTCCTACTCATATCACCAATAGTAGAAGCTGGTTCTGGTACCAGTGGGACGGTGTATTCAGCTCTAGCCTGCAATCTGGCCCATGCAGGAGCCTCTGTCGACCTAACTGTTTTCTCCTTACATTTAGCAGGTGTCTCCTCAATACTTGGTATTATTACTTTTATTACTATAGTGTTTAATACAAAATCAGCAGTCATATCCCAATACCAAACACCATTATTTGTTTAATCTTCCCCAACTATAGCCATATTACTATAATTACCAATCTCAGTCCAAGCAGCCAGAATTGCCATGCTGTTAAGAGATAGAAATCTAAACACTACTTTCTTTGACCCTGCAGGAGGAGACCGAATCCTATACCAACACCTCTTTTGATACTTTGCTCACCCTGAAGTCTGTATTCATGGCCTAACAGGGTTTGTTATAAACTCACATAGCATTACATACTATTTAGGACAAAAATTGCCTTTCAGCTATCTGGGAATAGTATGAGTCATGTCCACTGGTTTTTTAGGAGTTCTCTTGTGGGCCCATCATATGTTTACCATAGGGATAGCTGTGGACTCAAGAGCATACTTTGCATCAGCTACCGTAATTACTTCTATCCCTACAGGAGTAAAAGTATCTAGCTGATTAGCAACTCTTTATTTAATTTTTCTTTTTCTTTTTTTTTTTTGGCTGAGTTGGGTCTTGGTTGCTGCGCATGGGCTTTCTCTGGTTGCGGTGAGCGGCAGCTACTCTTCGTTGCGGTGTGCGGCCCTTTCATTGCAGTGGCTTCTCTTGTTGCAGAGCACGGCCTCTAGGCGCGTGGGCTTCAGTAGTTGTGGCTTGCGGGCTCTAGAGGGCAGGCTCAGTAGTTGTGGCACATGGGCTTTTTGCTCCGCGGCATGTGGAATCTTCCCAGACAAGGGCTCGAACCCGTGTCCCCTGCATTGGCAGACGAATTCTTAACCACTGCGTCACCAGGGAAGTCCCTGGTTAGCAACTGTTCACGGAGGTAATACTATATGACCTCCCACTATATTATGAGTTTTAGGCTTTAGTTTTTCTTTTTAAAGTAGGTGGTTTGACAGGAATCATCTTAGTCAACTCATCCCCAGACATTGTCCTCCAGGATACATACTATGTAGTAGCACACTTCCATGACCTAATGTCCATGGGAGCAGTCTTCACTATTATAGGAGGCTTTCTACACTGATTCCCACTATTCTCAGGTTATACAGTTAACTCAGCATGAGCAAAAATTCACTTCACAAGTATATTTGTAGTAGTAAATATGACTTCCTGCAGCACTTTTGTGGCCTCTCAGGGATGTCACTACGTTAGTCTGAGTACCCTGAGGCACACACAACATGAAATATTTTGTCTTTAGGCTCATTCATCTCAGTAGCAGCAGTAATGCTAATAATCTTCATACTTTGAAAAGCATTTGTGTCTAAACAAGAAGTCTTAGCAGTGGAAATTGCTACTCCTAACCTAGAATGGTTACACGGATGTCCTCCACCATATCCTACGTTTCAAGATCCTACCTATGTAAATGTAAAATAAGGAAGGACTCAAGTCCTTTTCAACCAGTTTCAAGCCAACACCATAAGAATTATGTCTTCCTCAATAAATGAGATAAAAGTAAAAAGTGATGTAGCTTTGTCATAGTTAAATGATAGGCTAAAATCCTGTATATGACTAAGCATATCAATTTCATCTAGGCTCTCAAGATACAACATCACCGATTATGGAAGAACTTTTACATTTTCTTCATCACACATTAATAGTGATTTTTAAAATAAGTTCTCTAGTCCTCTATATCATTTCACTAATATTGACATCTAAACTCATATGCATACAATAGATGCACAGGTAGAGAAAATGTGAACAATTTACTAGCTATTATTGTAATCTTAATTGCCCTATCATCATTGTGAATCCTTTACATGATACAGGAAATCAATAACTCTTCCCAAACCATAAAAAACTATGGGTCAGTAACGATACTGAAGCTACAAATACACAGATTACGAAGATTTAAATGTTGACTCCTCTGTAATCCCCACATCAGAGCTAAAACCAGGAGAATAATGACTAATAGAAGTCAACAACCGAGTAGTTAGGGATAGTCATTGAATATTAGTTTCATCTGAAATTGTTGTACACTCCGGAGTTGTTCCTTCTCAGGCCTAAAAGAAGCTGCTATCCCAGGACGCCTAACTTAAAGAATCCTAATATCAACAGGACCAGGCCTATGTTGTGGACAAGAGAGCTCGTTTTCCTGAGTTCAAAGACAGGACAGAGGGATATGTTTGAGATATGGGGTGAATCTGCAGCCCATGGGGATGCACTCTCCAAGCTCCAGTATAGGAATGGGGCCTCTAGGGTCCCAGGCCACCCACCACGCCCTCTGGAGCAGGATCTGGGCAACATTCCCTGTCAGTGATGAGGCAGCCCTAGCACTTGTCACGCCCCGATGTCGTGTCCTATGTGGGCCCCATGCTCTTGGGACCACACCCCACAGTCTGCAGGTCCATGCTACAGGGTCCTTCATGCCTCAGGAGTAGAGACCACACAGCAAACAGTTCCCTTCCCAACCAGCAGGAGGAGGGGAGGAGAGCAGGGGCACCAGGGGACTCTCACTCAGACAACAACACCCCAGCGGTGCCAGCGGGGACAGTGATGATGCAGATGAGGCACAGACCAAGAGATGGGACCAGAGGACCCAAAAGGCAGCTGGTCAGGTCCTGGCTCACCTGCACCCCGGACACCTTTGTCCCGCATACACCCCCTTCCTCATACACCCTCTCCTTAAATGCAGATTCTTCAGATGCGAACAGGCAGAGCTTCAGACTGAAAGTCAGCTCTTCCAAAATGACCCGTCAGCAAACACTGCAGGATTCCACTCCAGTGGGTGCCCTGCAGTCGACAACTCAGGGACTGAAGTGGATATCGGTGCCAGGGGCAGTGGGAGGGAATGGGGAATGAGACTTTCATGGTTGTGGAATTTTGGTCTTGCAGGACGAAAAGTTCTAGTGATGGTGGTGATGGCTCCACGAGAAAGTGAATCTATCTGATGCCTCAGAAACGTGCACTTAAAATGGTGATGATGGTAAAGGGTATGTGACGTGTGTTTTATTTCACTTAAAATAAATTCTTAAAATAATGTCTTGTTAATTGAGATTCCATTTCGACTCCCCTTCATCACAAATGTCGGAGGCCCAGACACAGTCCCCTACCTTAGGGGCCATCACGGTACCCTCACAGAGCACGTGGGAGACCATTCTTAGGGGGGGTAGTCTGTGCTCACCTGACCTCTGTCCAGGGGGACCCAGGCAGTGGTGACCCCCATAGATTAGACATATGATATGCTATAGTATTAATACGATACCAACAAGTGTTGTCACTCACCGGAACACAGAGCAGCAACCCACTCAAACATGCCTGACCTCATATGATTGTGACAAGATGAAGAGAAGAAAAGGAACCACAGGTTAATCAGGACAACACCCTTAATGCAGAGGTTGGAAATCTCAAAGGGGACAGGACACACTGCAGGCAAAGAGCGCATATGCGGTCTCCCCATGCATGTGATCCTGACCCATGCAGGTATGGTGAGACCCACACAGTCCCCGCACCCTATACCTGGGGCCACACATCCACACTCACCAGGGTGACCCACCTCCCCAGACCCCTCCACCTGGGTCACATGTCCACAGTCCCAGGGTGACCTCACCTCCCCAGACCCTGCACCTGGGGTCACACGTCCCCTTGGTCAGGACACCATGGCTCTGCAGGGGGCTCCCCCAATGTGGAAACAAGCTGGGTCCCTGGGACCTCCTGGGATGGGAAAAAGTGTCAGGTGGGTCTCCTTTCCCCACACTTGTCCCAGAGGAGTCCTCCTCTTCTCACTTTGGTTCTGTGTGATTTTAACTGTTTGTACAGCTTTCATACTAAAGTTGAACACACGACCCTGGTGCTGGCATGATCAGTCCTTTCTCGTCTCACTTACATGTTGAGAAAACTCACAGGACAGCAGGGCTGAAAGCCGAGGGGCAGCTCAGGACTCTGCTGAGTAGGGACGGTAGACTGGAGGGAGAGCTCAGCAGCAGCCTCAGCTGTCACCCATCGGCCTTTTGCCCGATCTGCGTGCCCTGCAATCAATTCAGCAGCTAAACCTGCTTCCCTATGCACCATGCACGTGCTGGTAAATTGGAATTATTGCCAGGTAGTCCTCCTGAGGATTCTCCATGAGCCCCAGGGAAGGTGAACCTTGCAGGGATTAAGACTAAGGCCCCGACCATAGCACTGACCCTTGGGAGGACCAGGTCACCACACTCAGAAGAGAGGCTGTTACGTAGACAAGCCCACCTCAGCTCCAGACCCCAGACATCTAAGCACTGACATTCAGATGCAGGCACGGAGCTTCCCAGTACTGAGGCCAGGCCGGGTCTCTACCCAGGTCCCCATAGTCCTAGCGTACACAGAACATGGTCAGGTCTAAATCTTCTTATTATAGACAACACATGGTCAGCTCTAAACATAATCAGTAGACAGGACATGCAGAGGTCTAAATCTACCATGTAGACACAACTTGATCATGTTTAAACTAGCTTAGGGCTGATCTCATAGGGGGTACAGATCACACACATGGGTCTCTCATCTTTGGACACCCACGTCAGGAAACTGAACAAAATCTTTGTCATTAAACATTTCAACAGGTAAAACAGAAATGTTCCCAATTTCTCTGGCCACCTGATGGTCAGGATCCACGGGCGAGCCACGAACTTCTTAGAGTGCAGCCCAGTCTGCTGCCAGGACAGACAAGAAGTGGCCTGATTCCAGCCTCCCAGGCTTCCAGAAGGAGGCGGCCACACTGCAAGCCAGGTCAGGAGAGTCCTGCATGGTCCGGGCCGGGAGATCCGGTCTGTCCATTCGGCTGGCCGATTCCGGGCGGGGCGCTCAGGGCCGCTGAGAGCCCTGCACTCAGGTCCTGCTTCCCTGCAGCGTGTGCGTATGCGTGTGCGTGTGAGTGTGTGTGTGTGTGTGTAGAGGGGGCGGTGGCTGACGGCTCCCATGGTTCCCAACCCGGGCACCGCGCTGTCTTCGAGGGGAGGCACGGGGAGAGGTAGGGGCACAGAAGCCGTTGGAGAGGAGAACCCACCGCGGAACTCCTTGCACACTGGCTCGCACCACCCGGAGACCCGCCTGCCTATCGTGGGCCGCATGTCGCCCCCCAGTCCCCCACCCCCGAGGGCAGGGTGCCTGCTCTTTCAACAGCACAGGGTCTCACATGAAGGAGACCCAGTGGGGACTGTCAGCCCCCGACTCCTGATGCTGTGTTTAGGGGGAGAATGAACCCCCTTGACTGGGCGATGGGACCCTGTGAGGAAAGAGGTGGCGGCCCGATCCAAGTCGGGGCCTGGCTGAGATATGAGGAAACAGGAGCCAAGGGCAGGGCCTGGATGCCAGGCCAACAGGAGGGGCACCCCCAGCCTTGGCCGTGCTCTCCAACGGTGACATTGTTGCTTTAGGGGACCTGGGACAGGTGACTGAATGTAATGGGAGTCTAAACTGGACCCTGAATGCGGCTTAAAGAAGGTGTGAAGGATGTTACTGAGACAGTGACAGTCATTGGAAGACAAACTCTGTGTCAGGATATCCTGCTCCATCCATTTAAATCCCTGAGATCTGTGACCTTTACGTGGCTACGCAGGATTGTTAGAGCAGCTGCGTGCCGATATATCTGGGGCACAATTCAGTCTGCAGCCAACTTGCAAGTGGTTCCAGCAAACACACAGGTGTGCGCACAGGCAGGCACAGCACACACACAAACATATGCACGTGCACAGCACAAATATATTCACACACTAGCATGTGAACACACATGCACACACTAATGTGTGCAAGTTCACATACCTATCCACATGCACAGCATATTTATGCAAACAGGCACATGCACACGCATAGCACACACACAGGGAATAAAGTGAATCCGTAAAGCATTAATTCCTGAACACAAGTGAAGCTGACATGTATTTTTCCCTTTTCTTAGCCTTGATGTTTTCCACAACAAAAAGTTTAAGAAAAAAGTTAATGGCAAATGACTTTTGATTCATAGGACTTTCTGATTTTATTCCACAAATATTATGACAGCAGAAATGAATGTAGATATTACATGTGTCCACTAATGGAAGAATGGAGAAGAAAAACACGGTCCATCAATACAAGGGAATGCTATTCAGCCTAAAAAGGAAGTCAATTCTGACACAGGATGCAGCAGGGATGAACCTTGAGGGCATTATGCTCAGTGATGTAAGCTAGACACAAAAAAACAAACAGTGCTTGATCCACTCATACAAGGGCCCTAGAGCAGTCGGAAATATAGAGACATAAAGTAGGATGTTGAGGGCCAGAGGCTGAGGGAGGGACAATGGGGAGTGAGTGTTTAATGGGGACTGTTTCAATTTTGCAAGATGAAAAAGTTCTGGAGGATGATGGTGGTCAGGTTTGCACAACAGTGTGAATTACTTCCTGACCCTGAAATGTGCACTTAAAAATGGTTAAGATAGTACATTTTATGTTATGTGTACCAGACCACAATTTTTAAAACTTTTTCAAAAACAACAGGAAATAGTCCATGAATACCACAAGATGCACAACTTCACTAACAACAGAGGGATTAAAGCCATAAGAAAAATACTGTGCATACACCTACCAGAATGGCAGACATGAAAGACATAGTATCAAATATCAGCAGGATGTGGAGCAATGGAAAGCCTGGTACGCAACGGGGGGATGCAACCACTTCTGAAGAAATCGGGCCTCAGATAGCGAAGTCCGTGCACAGAGACCCACAGTGCTCCTCCCAGTTGAACACAAACCCACCAGCCCTGCACCAGGACACACGGACATGGACTGGCAGCCACAGGAGCCAAACCTGAAGGAACCTGAAGGCCATCACAGACGGATGCAGAAATGAACCATGCACGCTCCTATGAAGGAATATTCCACAGCAATGGAGTACATTTTGTTTAAAGGTAGTAAAACTATAAAAATTATTTTTTAAAGAAAACTATATTTACAAGATGAAAGAATCTATAATTCTGGCACCTAGGGATTGTCGAATGCTCCTAAAAATAGATTGCTGTGGAAACGTTTATTATAGGGAAATTGACATATTCTCTAGGAAGGACGCGGTGAATGGGCCTGCTACATTTTCTACATTGAAGACATGTACAGGTTTTGATTCTACTTCTGTTAAATCAAGTGGGGCTTCACTGGATTTCTGCTACTGCGGAGATAATCAAATTCTGGGTAGGGGTCAGGAGAACATTAGTCATAGGTGTTCTTGTGTAATAATTACTGTTGAAAGTGTAAATGATCCATTTACCAGTAAGACTGAGAATAGAATAACTGCTACATTACTTCATATGAGATGATCCTCTGTGCTATTGTTCCTGGAGCTCCAGTGAGTGAGTATTTTGAATGTGAAGTTCATCCAGATCTGAGGATGGAATAAATGGCTAGGTGTGATATGGCTAATAGAAATAATATGCCTACATTTATACTAATTAGTGGATAAGATATGGGAAGAGGAATTCATGTTGTGAGAGGCAGGGTTATGGCTAGCATTGGGGCAATAATATATAAATTGATGATGTTGATGGACATAGTGGTTCTTTAATAAGTAATTTGAATGCCTCAGCAATGGGTTGTAATCATCCATGGGGGCTGATGATTTTTGGCCCTTTCTGGATTTGTATATAGCCTAGGATTTTCCATTTGGTTAATATGAGGAATGCTATGGTGAATTAAATTGGGTAATTTGTGAAAGAATGTTGATTATAAACATATTCTTAGGAAGAGGACTTGAACCAGTGCAGAAAAAGTTTCAGTTTTACATAATTACCGGGCTCTGCCAGCGTAACGAACCCTGTTCTACAGTAGGGTATGTATAAATTAATTGAATGTAGATTATATCATCATTTAGTTTGAAGACATTTTGTAAAGGAAGCCGTATTGCTCTTGTCCTTTCATACTGGAAGAAATCTGCAATAGACAGAAACCAACCAGGATGACTCCAGTCTGAACTCAGATCACGTGAGACTTTAATCGTTGAACAAACAGACAATTAATAGCAGTTATACCGTTGAAATGTCGTGATCCAGCATCAAGGTCATAAACCATATTGCCCATATGAACTCCAGAATACAATTACACTGTTATCCCTAGGAAAACTTGTTCCATTGACCAGTGTTTTAGAAGAACAGGTGATAAAGCATTTTGACTAGCTGGCCTAAATTTTAATCACTCAGAAGTGGTTTTATTCTCCAAAAAATAAATGGCGCACTGGCTCAAGACTCACCTGCTTCAGTAGTTGTGGCGTGCAGACTCAGTAGTTGTGGCCCAATGGCTTAGTTGTTCCGTGACACGTGAGATCTTCCCGTACCGGGGATCGAACCGGGTCCCCTGCATTGGCAGGCAAATTCTTAATCACTGCATCACCAGGGAAGTCCCAGATTCGCAGTCTCCCTTTTAATATACCTTAAGCCCAAAGAATCCATGGAACATTGTTAGAGAAAATAAGGCAATAAAATATTGTAAGGACTATAACAGAAGCATATAGTACACAGTTCATATAGACACATCCCAAGCAGTTACAAAGTATATTAAAAGGGAGGCTGCAATTTTAAAAGAATAAGAAAAATTATACCCAAAAACTCCCAATCTTTCCTGAAACGTTGCAATCTGAAACCCTATTGTAGGAAGCAGAAGATTCCAGGAGATATTCTACAAATGAAGGACTCCAAACCCTGTGGTTGGATAAGGAATTCTGGAAGGAAGGTATCCTCACCCAAGGAGAGCAGGTTCCTATACTTCTCTAACATCACATCCCTGTACAATTCCCATTGATCTTGGTCCAGGCATTCTCACTCCTCTCGACAGAAATCTATGGCCACATCCTGGAATGTCAGCAGTCCCTGAAATGAAACGTACACATGCCATGTGGCCACGGGAAGAGTTCATAATATGACCCAAGAAGAAAACAGCAAGTTAAGAGAAGGTTTTAATTTAGAAGAGTCTCTTCAATTATCCACTAATACATATATAAATATATATATATAATATATATATATATATATATATATATATATATATATATATATAATTTTTTTTTTACAAAGTAACTTTCTCTACCTTATTTCTAACTACAAGAAAAGAGTATGGCATGTGATCCACAAAACCAGTATAGAGACTATACTTGTCTGGAAAAGAAATGATAAAATGATGGTTTCAACACAGGCATATGCATTTTTGAGTGTTTTATTTTTATCAAACTGGATAAAATGTGTGTATTTCTCATAGAGAAAAGACCTGTCGAGGTAGAAATGTACCTTTCAACTCTTCATGGGTACACGAGTACACTGGGGAGATTGTAAAAGTGCAGATTGTGATTCAGTAGGTCCGGTGGGCCTGAGTTCAATTTTTTTAACAAGCTCATTTTTAACTAGTGATGCCACAGTCTCTGATTCATTAACCACAACTGTGAATATCAGAGACATAATTAGAAAGGTAAAAATTCACATTTAATTTTGAACTTAAAGTGTTTTATCGATTTACACCTTTAATAGAATAGTGAGCACAGCAGCAACAATCATTTGTGAGTATTTACTATAGACTGTGTATCTTTCTAATTTTTTTGTGTAGGATTCCAGGAAAAAGGCCTGGGCTGCGGCCACAATGGGCGTGGCCCCCAGGCCGGGCCGCCCCTCCAGGACCCCCGACGGGGCCCTGCGCTCCTGGCGGCTCCCTCCCCCGCCGCCCCGCTCCCTCCCGGAAGGCCTCGGGGCAGAGCGGTCCCACCCACTGCGCGCTGAACAGAGCCCGCGTTTCCTCAGAGCTGGAACTCCCGGCTCAGGCGGGGTCTCTTCCCTCCGCCTTCACGGAACTGCCCCGGAGCCCGAGGGGAGGGCGACCTCACTGAGGCTGCCGGCTCTGGAGGTGCCCCGGCGGCCGAAGCCATGACAGTCGCGGGGACGGCGGGCCGGGTAAGTGGGCGCCGACCCTCCGCCTGGTCCGGTGCCCGGCCGGCAGCACAAGACCAGCTTCTGAGGGGCAGGGGTTCGCTGCCACCCGCCGCTGCTGTGCAGAAAGAGCGGCCTCCAGAGTCTGGTCCCCGGGAACTTCGGTCCGTCCTCTCGCCCCTGCCCTCGTCCTGGCTCGCGAGGCCTGGTGGGCGTGAGGAGGGGGTCGGCCTGAGCGTCCTGAGGGGAAACGGGGCAAGGGAGGCGCAGGGTCCGGCTGCAGCGTCAGCGCCCCTCTTCCCGACTGCGGGGAAAGCGGCTGAAAACTCCTCCCGAGGCGCGCAGGCCCCTTATTCAGCCGAGTCCCTCTGCGCTCCTTCCTCCCTGAGCTAAAGTACCGGGGGGAGGGGACAGGGCAGGGAACTGGCGCAGGTAATGGGGAACATCCAAAGGTGATTGTTAACTAAGGAAAACCAGCTCTCCCAAGGTGAGGAATGCGGCGCTTTTCTTTGCCTGGGCTCACTGAATTCTTTCCTTTGATATGCACCTCAGCTCTCTGGGGCCTGCATTCTGTATTTGCATATCCTGAGTGCCTCAGGGCCCGCCGGCTCACATTGGAGGGCTGCAAGTGCTGAAGACTGTGACATCCTTTGTTTACTGATAGGGCAAGAACTATTCCATTTCTCACAGGCTTGAGGGGCAGACAGTGGAAAAAAGTCAGAGAATCTCACTCGGCCTGTACTTTGGTTTACATATAGATAATATTTATACTTAACTGTGCTAATAGAGGTTCTCAAGTCCAATCAACTTGTACTACTGCCCTCTATGTATCAATTTCATCAATATCATAAGATAAATGCCTATAGAATTGACTTAATCCATTTAAACAGGATAATGATTTTGAAAGGACACATAATAGAAATATAACAACGAAACCTTTACCACTAAAGGCTGGGTCTGGAACACCCTAAATAAATGTTCCATTGTTAAAATATTGAAAGATGTAGTCAATAGAAATATCAACAAAAATGACAAATAATAAGGGTAGCAGAATGTTGAAATGTTCTATCTTTATCATTAAAGTGGCAGAAAATCATTTATTAGTAGGCACTGGGGGCAGAAGATGCCTGATTTTATATCTGTGTCATATTTGTGCAGTTGTTTCAACAAGTAACTTAAAGACAAAATGGAAAAACAAGGAGGTTTGTGCCTGAGATCATGTTGATGTGAAACCAGGGATGGCCACCTTGTGCCAGGTGAGTTAAGTTTACCTGGCAGGTAGACCGCAGAGCTCCTGGGAAGCAAGGGTTGGAATTTTTCTGCTGGGTGCCCCTTAGGTTCTGTGACTTGACTGACTGTGAGTCATGTTTCGGGAAAGACCTGATCACAGGAAAAGGGTGGGAATAGAGTGATTTGGGGAGCAGCTAACAACATTCATCACAGCTCACGGCCTGAATGAATTTTAAAGAAACAGGAAAACAAATGCTTCTTATGGAATCAGAGAATGTGAGGGCTGGACAATCCCAGAAAATGAGGAACACCCATCCCATTTTCCAGATGACAAAACAGAGGTCCAGCAAGGTGAAATCCCTCACCCAAGTTGCACCCGTCTCTCCTCCCCACTACGTGGTTCATGAAAGCAGGACTCTTCCTGTCTTGATCACTGCTGAACCCCAAAAAGGGCCAGGCATCTAGCAGCTGCTCCAAAAATTTGGGTTGACTGTAGGAACAATGCTATTTCTTTCTTTCTCACTCTTATTCAGGATTGTGCCAAGAACTCCCCAGGTTGCAATGTAATTCGATAAATGTAAATATTAATTGAGTTTGGTTGTGATGAGGACTTAGGCTTTGAAGGTAACAGACTTGGTTCAGATCTTGGTTCTGCCACTCCATAGCTGTTTGGCTTTGGGAAAATTACTAAACCTCTCTGAGATTATTTCCTCCTTTGTAAAGTGGGGATAAATCTATCTGAGCCAGCAGAGCAGCTGCATGAGAGATGTGCACTAAATATTGGTCTTTCTCACTCTCCTACGCCATCTCTCTGTTCTTCCCAGAGAAGCTGTACAGAAGGATATAGTACTTTTGTTTAAAATAGTTAACTAATTAATTAATTAATTTGTTTTTGGCTGCGTTGGGTCTTCGTTTCTATGCGCAGGCTTTGCCTAGTTGCGGCAAGCGGGGGCTACTCTTTGTTGCGGTGCGCGGGCTTCTCATTGCGGTGGCTTCTCTTGCTAGCCTTAACCCCAATGCTAGCCTTAACCCTGGCTCTCACAACATGAATTCCTCTTCCCATATCTTATCCACTAATTAATATAAATGTAGGCATATTATTTCTATTAGCCATATCACACCTAGCCATTTACTCCATCCTCAGATCTGGATGAACTTCACATTCAAAATACTCACTCACTGGAGCTCTAGGAGCAATAGCACAGACAATCATCTCATATGAAGTAATGTAGCAGTTATTCTATTCTCAGTCTTACTGATAAATGGATCATTTACACTTTCAACAGTAATTATTACACAAGAACACCTATGACTAATTTTCTCCTGACCCCTACCCAGAATTTGATTATCTCCTCAGTAGCCGAAATCCAACGAAGCCCCACTTGATTAAACGGAAGTAGCATCAAAACCTGTATATGTCTTCAATGTAGAAAATGTAGCAGGCCCATTCACCCCGTCCCTCCTAGAGAATATGTCAATTTCCCTATAATAAACATTTCGACAGCAATCTATTTTTAGGAGCATTCGACAATCCCTAGGTGCCAGAATTATATACAGCCCAAGTCATCATTAAACACATCTAACAATCTCCTTTCTATGAATTTGAGCCTCCTACCTACAATTTTGATATGATCAACGCATACATCTCTTATAAAAAGTATTTTACGACTAACATTAACCCTATGTATATGAGAGTTTTCACTAATTGTCATCATACCAGGCAACCCACCACAAATTTAAGAAATATGTCTGACAAAAGAGTTACTTTGATAGAGTAAATCACAGAGGTTTCAATGCTCTTATTCCTGGAATTGAATTCGTCCTAATAATTTTACATTCTCCATGCTACCTACCACATTACACCACATGCTATATAGTAAAGTTCTCTAAGTAAGCTTCAGGCCCATACCCCCAAAATATTTTTATATATCCTTCCTGTGCTAATAAACTCTCATTGTTTTTACCATCATTCTACTGACCATTTTCTCAGGAAATATAATTGTATAACAAGCTCACACTGGTTAATGGTATCCCCATTCTAATAAAAAACATGAACCCATAAGCTACAGAAGCATCCAACAAATATTTCCTAAAACAGTCCACCACATCAATACTACTTATAATGGCTATTATCATTAATCTAATATACTCTGGTCAAAGAGCACAATGAATAACAAGAATCTTTAATCCAGCAGCATCCACCCTCATGACAATCGCCCTTGTCACAAAAGTAGGACTTTCCCCATTTCACTTCTGAGTGCCTGAAGTCACACGAGGCATCCCATGAACAGCAGACCTGATGCTATCAACATGACAAAATTGCACCCCTATCAGTTTTATACCACATGTCACCATCCATCAACCTAAATATACTATTAATCATAGTGATATTATAAATCATAGCTGGAGGCTGAGGCAGACTTCGCCATACTCACCTGGAAAATATTACACCCTCCTCATCAATTACCCATATAGGATGAATAACAGCTATTATAATGTATATTCAGATTATAACAATCCTAAACATACTAATTTATATCATAACAACACTATCTTCTTATTTATGCCCAGATCATGTACTACAAGAGTATCATTATCACACACATGAGATAAAACACCTCCCATCACAATCATTTTCCTCACCATTATAGTATCATTAGGACATCGCCCATCACTATCAGGCTTTCTACCCAAATGAATAATTATCCAAGAGATAACAAACACGACAACATCATTCTACCAACACTAATAGCCATCATAGCAGTCCTCAGCATATATTTCTACTTGCAGCTAACATACTCCACATCACTAACTATATTCCCTTCATTAAACAACACAAACACAAAACAATTTGAACATACAAAGAAATAACCTTCCTATCATTACCAATCATAATACCCACACGGTTACTACACACAACACCCATTCTATCGGTGCTGGACTAGGAATTTAGGTTAGTTCAGACCAAGAGCTTTCAAAACCCTAAACAAGTGAAATTTACTTAATTCCTAAAAATAAGGATTGCAAGACTTTATTCTACATCAATTGAATGTAAAGCAAACACTCTATTGAAGCCAAATCTTTACGAGATTGATGAGTTTTAACCCCAGGAAACTTTAGTTAACAGGCAAATCCTCTAGTCAACTGGCTTCATTCTATTTCTCCTTCATTTGAGAAAGAAAAAAAGAAAAAAAAAAAAAGGCAGGATAATCACTGGGAGAATTGAAGCTGCTTCTCTGAAGTTACAATTCAATTTGTTGATTCACCACAGGGTTTGCCAGAAAGAGGGCTCAATCTCTGTCTTTAGATTTACAGTCTAATGCTAACTCAGTCATTTTACCTCTGTTCATACACTGCTGATTATTTTCAACAAATCACAAAGATATCGGCATTTTATATTTACTATTTGGTGCTTGAGCTGGAGTAGCAGGCAGCACCTTAATTATATTAATCCATGCTGAGCTATGCTGACCTGGACCGCTACTTGGAGATGCCCAAATCTGTAAGGTTGTCATAACAGTCCCTGCACTTGTAATAATTTTCTTTATAGCTGTACCCGTTATGATTGCAGGCTTTGAAAACTGACTTGGGCCACTAATAACTCGGACACCTGAAGTAGCATTTCCCCCAATAAATCATATAAACTTTTGACTACTTCCCCCATCATTCTTACTCCTACTCATATCACCAATAGTAGAAGCTGGTTCTGGTACCAGTGGGACGGTGTATTCAGCTCTAGCCTGCAATCTGGCCCATGCAGGAGCCTCTGTCGACCTAACTGTTTTCTCCTTACATTTAGCAGGTGTCTCCTCAATACTTGGTATTATTACTTTTATTACTATAGTCTTTAATACAAAACCAGCAGTCATATCCCAATACCAAACACCATTATTTGTTTAATCTTCCCCAACTATAGCCATATTACTATAATTACCAATCTCAGTCCAAGCAGCCAGAATTGCCATGCTGTTAAGAGATAGAAATCTAAACACTACTTTCTTTGACCCTGCAGGAGGAGACCGAATCCTATACCAACAACTCTTTTGATACTTTGCTCACCCTGAAGTCTGTATTCATGGCCTAACAGGGTTTGTTATAAACTCACATAGCATTACATACTATTTAGGACAAAAATTGCCTTTCAGCTATCTGGGAATAGTATGAGTCATGTCCACTGGTTTTTTAGGAGTTCTCTTGTGGGCCCATCATATGTTTACCATAGGGATAGCTGTGGACTCAAGAGCATACTTTGCATCAGCTACCGTAATTACTTCTATCCCTACAGGAGTAAAAGTATCTAGCTGATTAGCAACTCTTTATTTAATTTTTCTTTTTCTTTTTTTTTTTTGGCTGAGTTGGGTCTTGGTTGCTGCGCATGGGCTTTCTCTGGTTGCGGTGAGCGGCAGCTACTCTTCGTTGCGGTGTGCGGCCCTTTCATTGCAGTGGCTTCTCTTGTTGCAGAGCACGGCCTCTAGGCGCGTGGGCTTCAGTAGTTGTGGTTTGTGGGCTCTAGAGGGCAGGCTCAGTAGTTGTGGCACACGGGCTTTTTGCTCCGCGGCATGTGGAATCTTCCCAGACAAGGGCTCGAACCCGTGTCCCCTGCATTGGCAGACAAATTCTTAACCACTGCGTCACCAGGGAAGTCCCTGGTTAGCAACTGTTCACGGAGGTAATACTATATGACCTCCCACTATATTATGAGTTTTAGGCTTTAGTTTTTCTTTTTACAGTAGGTGGTTTGACAGGAATCATCTTAGTCAACTCATCCCCAGACATTGTCCTCCAGGATACATACTATGTAGTAGCACACTTCCATGACCTAATGTCCATGGGAGCAGTCTTCACTATTATAGGAGGCTTTCTACACTGATTCCCACTATTCTCAGGTTATACAGTTAACTCAGCATGAGCAAAAATTCACTTCACAAGTATATTTGTAGTAGTAAATATGACTTCCTGCAGCACTTTTGTGGCCTCTCAGGGATGTCACTACGTTAGTCTGAGTACCCTGAGGCACACACAACATGAAATATTTTGTCTTTAGGCTCATTCATCTCAGTAGCAGCAGTAATGCTAATAATCTTCATACTTTGAAAAGCATTTGTGTCTAAACAAGAAGTCTTAGCAGTGGAAATTGCTACTCCTAACCTAGAATGGTTACACGGATGTCCTCCACCATATCCTACGTTTCAAGATCCTACCTATGTAAATGTAAAATAAGGAAGGACTCAAGTCCTTTTCAACCAGTTTCAAGCCAACACCATAAGAATTATGTCTTCCTCAATAAATGAGATAAAAGTAAAAAGTGATGTAGCTTTGTCATAGTTAAATGATAGGCTAAAATCCTGTATATGACTAAGCATATCAATTTCATCTAGGCTCTCAAGATACAACATCACCGATTATGGAAGAACTTTTACATTTTCTTCATCACACATTAATAGTGATTTTTAAAATAAGTTCTCTAGTCCTCTATATCATTTCACTAATATTGACATCTAAACTCATATGCATACAATAGATGCACAGGTAGAGAAAATGTGAACAATTTACTAGCTATTATTGTAATCTTAATTGCCCTATCATCATTGTGAATCCTTTACATGATACAGGAAATCAATAACTCTTCCCAAACCATAAAAAACTATGGGTCAGTAACGATACTGAAGCTACAAATACACAGATTACGAAGATTTAAATGTTGACTCCTCTGTAATCCCCACATCAGAGCTAAAACCAGGAGAATAATGACTAATAGAAGTCAACAACCGAGTAGTTAGGGATAGTCATTGAATATTAGTTTCATCTGAAATTGTTGTACACTCCGGAGTTGTTCCTTCTCAGGCCTAAAAGAAGCTGCTATCCCAGGACGCCTAACTTAAAGAATCCTAATATCAACAGGACCAGGCCTATGTTGTGGACAAGAGAGCTCGTTTTCCTGAGTTCAAAGACAGGACAGAGGGATATGTTTGAGATATGGGGTGAATCTGCAGCCCATGGGGATGCACTCTCCAAGCTCCAGTATAGGAATGGGGCCTCTAGGGTCCCAGGCCACCCACCACGCCCTCTGGAGCAGGATCTGGGCAACATTCCCTGTCAGTGATGAGGCAGCCCTAGCACTTGTCACGCCCCGATGTCGTGTCCTATGTGGGCCCCATGCTCTTGGGACCACACCCCACAGTCTGCAGGTCCATGCTACAGGGTCCTTCATGCCTCAGGAGTAGAGACCACACAGCAAACAGTTCCCTTCCCAACCAGCAGGAGGAGGGGAGGAGAGCAGGGGCACCAGGGGACTCTCACTCAGACAACAACACCCCAGCGGTGCCAGCGGGGACAGTGATGATGCAGATGAGGCACAGACCAAGAGATGGGACCAGAGGACCCAAAAGGCAGCTGGTCAGGTCCTGGCTCACCTGCACCCCGGACACCTTTGTCCCGCATACACCCCCTTCCTCATACACCCTCTCCTTAAATGCAGATTCTTCAGATGCGAACAGGCAGAGCTTCAGACTGAAAGTCAGCTCTTCCAAAATGACCCGTCAGCAAACACTGCAGGATTCCACTCCAGTGGGTGCCCTGCAGTCGACAACTCAGGGACTGAAGTGGATATCGGTGCCAGGGGCAGTGGGAGGGAATGGGGAATGAGACTTTCATGGTTGTGGAATTTTGGTCTTGCAGGACGAAAAGTTCTAGTGATGGTGGTGATGGCTCCACGAGAAAGTGAATCTATCTGATGCCTCAGAAACGTGCACTTAAAATGGTGATGATGGTAAAGGGTATGTGACGTGTGTTTTATTTCACTTAAAATAAATTCTTAAAATAATGTCTTGTTAATTGAGATTCCATTTCGACTCCCCTTCATCACAAATGTCGGAGGCCCAGACACAGTCCCCTACCTTAGGGGCCATCACGGTACCCTCACAGAGCACGTGGGAGACCATTCTTAGGGGGGGTAGTCTGTGCTCACCTGACCTCTGTCCAGGGGGACCCAGGCAGTGGTGACCCCCATAGATTAGACATATGATATGCTATAGTATTAATACGATACCAACAAGTGTTGTCACTCACCGGAACACAGAGCAGCAACCCACTCAAACATGCCTGACCTCATATGATTGTGACAAGATGAAGAGAAGAAAAGGAACCACAGGTTAATCAGGACAACACCCTTAATGCAGAGGTTGGAAATCTCAAAGGGGACAGGACACACTGCAGGCAAAGAGCGCATATGCGGTCTCCCCATGCATGTGATCCTGACCCATGCAGGTATGGTGAGACCCACACAGTCCCCGCACCCTATACCTGGGGCCACACATCCACACTCACCAGGGTGACCCACCTCCCCAGACCCCTCCACCTGGGTCACATGTCCACAGTCCCAGGGTGACCTCACCTCCCCAGACCCTGCACCTGGGGTCACACGTCCCCTTGGTCAGGACACCATGGCTCTGCAGGGGGCTCCCCCAATGTGGAAACAAGCTGGGTCCCTGGGACCTCCTGGGATGGGAAAAAGTGTCAGGTGGGTCTCCTTTCCCCACACTTGTCCCAGAGGAGTCCTCCTCTTCTCACTTTGGTTCTGTGTGATTTTAACTGTTTGTACAGCTTTCATACTAAAGTTGAACACACGACCCTGGTGCTGGCATGATCAGTCCTTTCTCGTCTCACTTACATGTTGAGAAAACTCACAGGACAGCAGGGCTGAAAGCCGAGGGGCAGCTCAGGACTCTGCTGAGTAGGGACGGTAGACTGGAGGGAGAGCTCAGCAGCAGCCTCAGCTGTCACCCATCGGCCTTTTGCCCGATCTGCGTGCCCTGCAATCAATTCAGCAGCTAAACCTGCTTCCCTATGCACCATGCACGTGCTGGTAAATTGGAATTATTGCCAGGTAGTCCTCCTGAGGATTCTCCATGAGCCCCAGGGAAGGTGAACCTTGCAGGGATTAAGACTAAGGCCCCGACCATAGCACTGACCCTTGGGAGGACCAGGTCACCACACTCAGAAGAGAGGCTGTTACGTAGACAAGCCCACCTCAGCTCCAGACCCCAGACATCTAAGCACTGACATTCAGATGCAGGCACGGAGCTTCCCAGTACTGAGGCCAGGCCGGGTCTCTACCCAGGTCCCCATAGTCCTAGCGTACACAGAACATGGTCAGGTCTAAATCTTCTTATTATAGACAACACATGGTCAGCTCTAAACATAATCAGTAGACAGGACATGCAGAGGTCTAAATCTACCATGTAGACACAACTTGATCATGTTTAAACTAGCTTAGGGCTGATCTCATAGGGGGTACAGATCACACACATGGGTCTCTCATCTTTGGACACCCACGTCAGGAAACTGAACAAAATCTTTGTCATTAAACATTTCAACAGGTAAAACAGAAATGTTCCCAATTTCTCTGGCCACCTGATGGTCAGGATCCACGGGCGAGCCACGAACTTCTTAGAGTGCAGCCCAGTCTGCTGCCAGGACAGACAAGAAGTGGCCTGATTCCAGCCTCCCAGGCTTCCAGAAGGAGGCGGCCACACTGCAAGCCAGGTCAGGAGAGTCCTGCATGGTCCGGGCCGGGAGATCCGGTCTGTCCATTCGGCTGGCCGATTCCGGGCGGGGCGCTCAGGGCCGCTGAGAGCCCTGCACTCAGGTCCTGCTTCCCTGCAGCGTGTGCGTATGCGTGTGCGTGTGAGTGTGTGTGTGTGTGTGTAGAGGGGGCGGTGGCTGACGGCTCCCATGGTTCCCAACCCGGGCACCGCGCTGTCTTCGAGGGGAGGCACGGGGAGAGGTAGGGGCACAGAAGCCGTTGGAGAGGAGAACCCACCGCGGAACTCCTTGCACACTGGCTCGCACCACCCGGAGACCCGCCTGCCTATCGTGGGCCGCATGTCGCCCCCCAGTCCCCCACCCCCGAGGGCAGGGTGCCTGCTCTTTCAACAGCACAGGGTCTCACATGAAGGAGACCCAGTGGGGACTGTCAGCCCCCGACTCCTGATGCTGTGTTTAGGGGGAGAATGAACCCCCTTGACTGGGCGATGGGACCCTGTGAGGAAAGAGGTGGCGGCCCGATCCAAGTCGGGGCCTGGCTGAGATATGAGGAAACAGGAGCCAAGGGCAGGGCCTGGATGCCAGGCCAACAGGAGGGGCACCCCCAGCCTTGGCCGTGCTCTCCAACGGTGACATTGTTGCTTTAGGGGACCTGGGACAGGTGACTGAATGTAATGGGAGTCTAAACTGGACCCTGAATGCGGCTTAAAGAAGGTGTGAAGGATGTTACTGAGACAGTGACAGTCATTGGAAGACAAACTCTGTGTCAGGATATCCTGCTCCATCCATTTAAATCCCTGAGATCTGTGACCTTTACGTGGCTACGCAGGATTGTTAGAGCAGCTGCGTGCCGATATATCTGGGGCACAATTCAGTCTGCAGCCAACTTGCAAGTGGTTCCAGCAAACACACAGGTGTGCGCACAGGCAGGCACAGCACACACACAAACATATGCACGTGCACAGCACAAATATATTCACACACTAGCATGTGAACACACATGCACACACTAATGTGTGCAAGTTCACATACCTATCCACATGCACAGCATATTTATGCAAACAGGCACATGCACACGCATAGCACACACACAGGGAATAAAGTGAATCCGTAAAGCATTAATTCCTGAACACAAGTGAAGCTGACATGTATTTTTCCCTTTTCTTAGCCTTGATGTTTTCCACAACAAAAAGTTTAAGAAAAAAGTTAATGGCAAATGACTTTTGATTCATAGGACTTTCTGATTTTATTCCACAAATATTATGACAGCAGAAATGAATGTAGATATTACATGTGTCCACTAATGGAAGAATGGAGAAGAAAAACACGGTCCATCAATACAAGGGAATGCTATTCAGCCTAAAAAGGAAGTCAATTCTGACACAGGATGCAGCAGGGATGAACCTTGAGGGCATTATGCTCAGTGATGTAAGCTAGACACAAAAAAACAAACAGTGCTTGATCCACTCATACAAGGGCCCTAGAGCAGTCGGAAATATAGAGACATAAAGTAGGATGTTGAGGGCCAGAGGCTGAGGGAGGGACAATGGGGAGTGAGTGTTTAATGGGGACTGTTTCAATTTTGCAAGATGAAAAAGTTCTGGAGGATGATGGTGGTCAGGTTTGCACAACAGTGTGAATTACTTCCTGACCCTGAAATGTGCACTTAAAAATGGTTAAGATAGTACATTTTATGTTATGTGTACCAGACCACAATTTTTAAAACTTTTTCAAAAACAACAGGAAATAGTCCATGAATACCACAAGATGCACAACTTCACTAACAACAGAGGGATTAAAGCCATAAGAAAAATACTGTGCATACACCTACCAGAATGGCAGACATGAAAGACATAGTATCAAATATCAGCAGGATGTGGAGCAATGGAAAGCCTGGTAAGCAACGGGGGGATGCAACCACTTCTGAAGCAATCGGGCCTCAGATAGCGAAGTCCGTGCACAGAGACCCACAGTGCTCCTCCCAGTTGAACACAAACCCACCAGCCCTGCACCAGGACACACGGACATGGACTGGCAGCCACAGGAGCCAAACCTGAAGGAACCTGAAGGCCATCACAGACGGATGCAGAAATGAACCATGCACGCTCCTATGAAGGAATATTCCACAGCAATGGAGTACATTTTGTTTAAAGGTAGTAAAACTATAAAAATTATTTTTTAAAGAAAACTATATTTACAAGATGAAAGAATCTATAATTCTGGCACCTAGGGATTGTCGAATGCTCCTAAAAATAGATTGCTGTGGAAACGTTTATTATAGGGAAATTGACATATTCTCTAGGAAGGACGCGGTGAATGGGCCTGCTACATTTTCTACATTGAAGACATGTACAGGTTTTGATTCTACTTCTGTTAAATCAAGTGGGGCTTCACTGGATTTCTGCTACTGCGGAGATAATCAAATTCTGGGTAGGGGTCAGGAGAACATTAGTCATAGGTGTTCTTGTGTAATAATTACTGTTGAAAGTGTAAATGATCCATTTACCAGTAAGACTGAGAATAGAATAACTGCTACATTACTTCATATGAGATGATCCTCTGTGCTATTGTTCCTGGAGCTCCAGTGAGTGAGTATTTTGAATGTGAAGTTCATCCAGATCTGAGGATGGAATAAATGGCTAGGTGTGATATGGCTAATAGAAATAATATGCCTACATTTATACTAATTAGTGGATAAGATATGGGAAGAGGAATTCATGTTGTGAGAGGCAGGGTTATGGCTAGCATTGGGGCAATAATATATAAATTGATGATGTTGATGGACATAGTGGTTCTTTAATAAGTAATTTGAATGCCTCAGCAATGGGTTGTAATCATCCATGGGGGCTGATGATTTTTGGCCCTTTCTGGATTTGTATATAGCCTAGGATTTTCCATTTGGTTAATATGAGGAATGCTATGGTGAATTAAATTGGGTAATTTGTGAAAGAATGTTGATTATAAACATATTCTTAGGAAGAGGACTTGAACCAGTGCAGAAAAAGTTTCAGTTTTACATAATTACCGGGCTCTGCCAGCGTAACGAACCCTGTTCTACAGTAGGGTATGTATAAATTAATTGAATGTAGATTATATCATCATTTAGTTTGAAGACATTTTGTAAAGGAAGCCGTATTGCTCTTGTCCTTTCATACTGGAAGAAATCTGCAATAGACAGAAACCAACCAGGATGACTCCAGTCTGAACTCAGATCACGTGAGACTTTAATCGTTGAACAAACAGACAATTAATAGCAGTTATACCGTTGAAATGTCGTGATCCAGCATCAAGGTCATAAACCATATTGCCCATATGAACTCCAGAATACAATTACACTGTTATCCCTAGGAAAACTTGTTCCATTGACCAGTGTTTTAGAAGAACAGGTGATAAAGCATTTTGACTAGCTGGCCTAAATTTTAATCACTCAGAAGTGGTTTTATTCTCCAAAAAATAAATGGCGCACTGGCTCAAGACTCACCTGCTTCAGTAGTTGTGGCGTGCAGACTCAGTAGTTGTGGCCCAATGGCTTAGTTGTTCCGTGACACGTGAGATCTTCCCGGACCGGGGATCGAACCGGGTCCCCTGCATTGGCAGGCAAATTCTTAATCACTGCATCACCAGGGAAGTCCCAGATTCGCAGTCTCCCTTTTAATATACCTTAAGCCCAAAGAATCCATGGAACATTGTTAGAGAAAATAAGGCAATAAAATATTGTAAGGACTATAACAGAAGCATATAGTACACAGTTCATATAGACACATCCCAAGCAGTTACAAAGTATATTAAAAGGGAGGCTGCAATTTTAAAAGAATAAGAAAAATTATACCCAAAAACTCCCAATCTTTCCTGAAACGTTGCAATCTGAAACCCTATTGTAGGAAGCAGAAGATTCCAGGAGATATTCTACAAATGAAGGACTCCAAACCCTGTGGTTGGATAAGGAATTCTGGAAGGAAGGTATCCTCACCCAAGGAGAGCAGGTTCCTATACTTCTCTAACATCACATCCCTGTACAATTCCCATTGATCTTGGTCCAGGCATTCTCACTCCTCTCGACAGAAATCTATGGCCACATCCTGGAATGTCAGCAGTCCCTGAAATGAAACGTACACATGCCATGTGGCCACGGGAAGAGTTCATAATATGACCCAAGAAGAAAACAGCAAGTTAAGAGAAGGTTTTAATTTAGAAGAGTCTCTTCAATTATCCACTAATACATATATAAATAAATATATATAAATATATATATATATATATATATATATATATATATATATATATATAATTTTTTTTTTACAAAGTAACTTTCTCTACCTTATTTCTAACTACAAGAAAAGAGTATGGCATGTGATCCACAAAACCAGTATAGAGACTATACTTGTCTGGAAAAGAAATGATAAAATGATGGTTTCAACACAGGCATATGCATTTTTGAGTGTTTTATTTTTATCAAACTGGATAAAATGTGTGTATTTCTCATAGAGAAAAGACCTGTCGAGGTAGAAATGTACCTTTCAACTCTTCATGGGTACACGAGTACACTGGGGAGATTGTAAAAGTGCAGATTGTGATTCAGTAGGTCCGGTGGGCCTGAGTTCTATTTTTTTAACAAGCTCATTTTTAACTAGTGATGCCACAGTCTCTGATTCATTAACCACAACTGTGAATATCAGAGACATAATTAGAAAGGTAAAAATTCACATTTAACTTTGAACTTAAAGTGTTTTATCGATTTACACCTTTAATAGAATAGTGAGCACAGCAGCAACAATCATTTGTGAGTATTTACTATAGACTGTGTATCTTTCTAATTTTTTTGTGTAGGATTCCAGGAAAAAGGCCTGGGCTGCGGCCACAATGGGCGTGGCCCCCAGGCCGGGCCGCCCCTCCAGGACCCCCGACGGGGCCCTGCGCTCCTGGCGGCTCCCTCCCCCGCCGCCCCGCTCCCTCCCGGAAGGCCTCGGGGCAGAGCGGTCCCACCCACTGCGCGCTGAACAGAGCCCGCGTTTCCTCAGAGCTGGAACTCCCGGCTCAGGCGGGGTCTCTTCCCTCCGCCTTCACGGAACTGCCCCGGAGCCCGAGGGGAGGGCGACCTCACTGAGGCTGCCGGCTCTGGAGGTGCCCCGGCGGCCGAAGCCATGACAGTCGCGGGGACGGCGGGCCGGGTAAGTGGGCGCCGACCCTCCGCCTGGTCCGGTGCCCGGCCGGCAGCACAAGACCAGCTTCTGAGGGGCAGGGGTTCGCTGCCACCCGCCGCTGCTGTGCAGAAAGAGCGGCCTCCAGCGTCTGGTCCCCGGGAACTTCGGTCCGTCCTCTCGCCCCTGCCCTCGTCCTGGCTCGCGAGGCCTGGTGGGCGTGAGGAGGGGGTCGGCCTGAGCGTCCTGAGGGGAAACGGGGCAAGGGAGGCGCAGGGTCCGGCTGCAGCGTCAGCGCCCCTCTTCCCGACTGCGGGGAAAGCGGCTGAAAACTCCTCCCGAGGCGCGCAGGCCCCTTATTCAGCCGAGTCCCTCTGCGCTCCTTCCTCCCTGAGCTAAAGTACCGGGGGGAGGGGACAGGGCAGGGAACTGGCGCAGGTAATGGGGAACATCCAGAGGTGATTGTTAACTAAGGAAAACCAGCTCTCCCAAGGTGAGGAATGCGGCGCTTTTCTTTGCCTGGGCTCACTGAATTCTTTCCTTTGATATGCACCTCAGCTCTCTGGGGCCTGCATTCTGTATTTGCATATCCTGAGTGCCTCAGGGCCCGCCGGCTCACATTGGAGGGCTGCAAGTGCTGAAGACTGTGACATCCTTTGTTTACTGATAGGGCAAGAACTATTCCATTTCTCACAGGCTTGAGGGGCAGACAGTGGAAAAAAGTCAGAGAATCTCACTCGGCCTGTACTTTGGTTTACATATAGATAATATTTATACTTAACTGTGCTAATAGAGGTTCTCAAGTCCAATCAACTTGTACTACTGCCCTCTATGTATCAATTTCATCAATATCATAAGATAAATGCCTATAGAATTGACTTAATCCATTTAAACAGGATAATGATTTTGAAAGGAAACATAATAGAAATATAACAACGAAACCTTTACCACTAAAGGCTGGGTCTGGAACACCCTAAATAAATGTTCCATTGTTAAAATATTGAAAGATGTAGTCAATAGAAATATCAACAAAAATGACAAATAATAAGGGTAGCAGAATGTTGAAATGTTCTATCTTTATCATTAAAGTGGCAGAAAATCATTTATTAGTAGGCACTGGGGGCAGAAGATGCCTGATTTTATATCTGTGTCATATTTGTGCAGTTGTTTCAACAAGTAACTTAAAGACAAAATGGAAAAACAAGGAGGTTTGTGCCTGAGATCATGTTGATGTGAAACCAGGGATGGCCACCTTGTGCCAGGTGAGTTAAGTTTACCTGGCAGGTAGACCGCAGAGCTCCTGGGAAGCAAGGGTTGGAATTTTTCTGCTGGGTGCCCCTTAGGTTCTGTGACTTGACTGACTGTGAGTCATGTTTCGGGAAAGACCTGATCACAGGAAAAGGGTGGGAATAGAGTGATTTGGGGAGCAGCTAACAACATTCATCACAGCTCACGGCCTGAATGAATTTTAAAGAAACAGGAAAACAAATGCTTCTTATGGAATCAGAGAATGTGAGGGCTGGACAATCCCAGAAAATGAGGAACACCCATCCCATTTTCCAGATGACAAAACAGAGGTCCAGCAAGGTGAAATCCCTCACCCAAGTTGCACCCGTCTCTCCTCCCCACTACGTGGTTCATGAAAGCAGGACTCTTCCTGTCTTGATCACTGCTGAACCCCAAAAAGGGCCAGGCATCTAGCAGCTGCTCCAAAAATTTGGGTTGACTGTAGGAACAATGCTATTTCTTTCTTTCTCACTCTTATTCAGGATTGTGCCAAGAACTCCCCAGGTTGCAATGTAATTCGATAAATGTAAATATTAATTGAGTTTGGTTGTGATGAGGACTTAGGCTTTGAAGGTA
Organism: Balaenoptera physalus; assembly: GCF_965194825.1. Taxonomy (NCBI): domain Eukaryota; kingdom Metazoa; phylum Chordata; class Mammalia; order Artiodactyla; family Balaenopteridae; genus Balaenoptera; species Balaenoptera physalus. Next base: position 108,847 of record NW_028125752.1, read on the forward strand.
ACAGACTTGGTTCAGATCTTGGTTCTGCCACTCCATAGCTGTTTGGCTTTGGGAAAATTACTAAACCTCTCTGAGATTATTTCCTCCTTTGTAAAGTGGGGATAAATCTATCTGAGCCAGCAGAGCAGCTGCATGAGAGATGTGCACTAAATATTGGTCTTTCTCACTCTCCTACGCCATCTCTCTGTTCTTCCCAGAGAAGCTGTACAGAAGGATATAGTACTTTTGTTTAAAATAGTTAACTAATTAATTAATTAATTTGTTTTTGGCTGCGTTGGGTCTTCGTTTCTATGCGCAGGCTTTGCCTAGTTGCGGCAAGCGGGGGCTACTCTTTGTTGCGGTGCGCGGGCTTCTCATTGCGGTGGCTTCTCTTGCTAGCCTTAACCCCAATGCTAGCCTTAACCCTGGCTCTAACAACATGAATTCCTCTTCCCATATCTTATCCACTAATTAATATAAATGTAGGCATATTATTTCTATTAGCCATATCACACCTAGCCATTTACTCCATCCTCAGATCTGGATGAACTTCACATTCAAAATACTCACTCACTAGAGCTCTAGGAGCATTAGCACAGATAATCATCTCATATGAAGTAATGTAGCAGTTATTCTATTCTCAGTCTTACTGATAAATGGATCATTTACACTTTCAACAGTAATTATTACACAAGAACACCTATGACTAATTTTCTCCTGAACCCTACCCAGAATTTGATTATCTCCGCAGTAGCAGAAATCCAATGAAGCCCCACTTGATTTAACGGAAGTAGCATCAAAACCTGTATATGTCTTCAATGTAGAAAATGTAGCAGACCCATTCACCCCGTTCCTCCTAGAGAATATGTCAATTTCCCTATAATAAACATTTCCACAGCAATCTATTTTTAGGAGCATTCGACAATCCCTAGGTGCCAGAATTATATACAGCCCAAGTCATCATTAAAACACATCTAACAATATCCTTTCTATGAATTTGATCCTCCTACCTACAATTTTGATATGATCAACGCAACCATCTCTTATGAAAAGGTTCTTTACGACTAACATTAATCTTATGTATATGAGAGTTTTCACTACTTCTCATCATACCAGGCAACCCACCACAAATTTAAGAAATATGTCTGACAAAAGAGTTACTTTGATAGAGTAAATCATAGGTTTCAATGCTCTGATTCCTGGAATTGAATTCTTCCTAATAATTTTACATTCTCCATGCTACCTACCACATTACACCACATGCTATATAGTAAAGTTCTCTAAGTAAGCTACAGGCCCATACCCCCAAAATATTTTTGTATATCCTTCCTGTGCTAATAAACTCTCATTGTTTTTACCATCATTCTACTGACCATTTTCTCAGGAAATATAATTGTATAACAAGCTCACACTGGTTAATGGTATCCCCATTCTAATAAAAAACATGAACCCATAAGCTACAGAAGCATCCAACAAATATTTCCTAAAACAGTCCACCATATCAATACTACTTATAATGGCTATTATCATTAATCTAATATACTCTGGTCAAAGAGCACAATGAATAACAAGAATCTTTAATCCAGCAGCATCCACCCTCATGACAATCGCCCTTGTCACAAAAGTAGGACTTTCCCCATTTCACTTCTGAGTGCCTGAAGTCACACGAGGCATCCCATGAACAGCAGACCTGATGCTATCAACATGACAAAATTGCACCCCTATCAGTTTTATACCACATGTCACCATCCATCAACCTAAATATACTATTAATCATAGTGATATTATAAATCATAGCTGGAGGCTGAGGCAGACTTCGCCATACTCACCTGGAAAATATTACACCCTCCTCATCAATTACCCATATAGGATGAATAACAGCTATTATAATGTATATTCAGATTATAACAATCCTAAACATACTAATTTATATCATAACAACACTATCTTCTTCTTATTTATGCCCAGATCATGTACTACAAGAGTATCATTATCACACACATGAGATAAAACACCTCCCATCACAATCATTTTCCTCACCATTATAGTATCACTAGGACATCGCCCATCACTATCAGGCTTTCTACCCAAATGAATAATTATCCAAGAGATAACAAACACGACAACATCATTCTACCAACACTAATAGCCATCATAGCAGTCCTCAGCATATATTTCTACTTGCAGCTAACATACTCCACATCACTAACTATATTCCCTTCATTAAACAACACAAACACAAAACAATTTGAACATACAAAGAAATAACCTTCCTATCATTACCAATCATAATACCCACACGGTTACTACACACAACACCCATTCTATCGGTGCTGGACTAGGAATTTAGGTTAGTTCAGACCAAGAGCTTTCAAAACCCTAAACAAGTGAAATTTACTTAATTCCTAAAAATAAGGATTGCAAGACTTTATTCTACATCAATTGAATGTAAAGCAAACACTGTATTGAAGCAAAATCTTTACGAGATTGATGAGTTTTAACCCCAGGAAACTTTAGTTAACAGGCAAATCCTCTAGTCAACTGGCTTCAGTCTACTTCTCCTTCATTTGAGAAAGAAAAAAAGAAAAAAAAAAAGGCAGGATAATCACTGGCAGAATTGAGGCTGCTTCTCTGAAGTTACAATTCAATTTGTTGATTCACCACAGGGTTTGCCAGAAAGAGGGCTCAATCTCTGTCTTTAGATTTACAGTCTAATGCTAACTCAGTCATTTTACCTCTGTTCATACACTGCTGATTATTTTCAACAAATCACAAAGATATCGGCATTTTATATTTACTATTTGGTGCTTGAGCTGGAGTAGCAGGCAGCACCTTAATTATATTAATCCATGCTGAGCTATGCTGACCTGGACCGCTACTTGGAGATGCCCAAATCTGTAAGGTTGTCATAACAGTCCCTGCACTTGTAATAATTTTCTTTATAGCTGTACCCGTTATGATTGCAGGCTTTGAAAACTGACTTGGGCCACTAATAACTCGGACACCTGAAGTAGCATTTCCCCCAATAAATCATATAAACTTTTGACTACTTCCCCCATCATTCTTACTCCTACTCATATCACCAATAGTAGAAGCTGGTTCTGGTACCAGTGGGACGGTGTATTCAGCTCTAGCCTGCAATCTGGCCCATGCAGGAGCCTCTGTCGACCTAACTGTTTTCTCCTTACATTTAGCAGGTGTCTCCTCAATACTTGGTATTATTACTTTTATTACTATAGTGTTTAATACAAAATCAGCAGTCATATCCCAATACCAAACACCATTATTTGTTTAATCTTCCCCAACTATAGCCATATTACTATAATTACCAATCTCAGTCCAAGCAGCCAGAATTGCCATGCTGTTAAGAGATAGAAATCTAAACACTACTTTCTTTGACCCTGCAGGAGGAGACCGAATCCTATACCAACACCTCTTTTGATACTTTGCTCACCCTGAAGTCTGTATTCATGGCCTAACAGGGTTTGTTATAAACTCACATAGCATTACATACTATTTAGGACAAAAATTGCCTTTCAGCTATCTGGGAATAGTATGAGTCATGTCCACTGGTTTTTTAGGAGTTCTCTTGTGGGCCCATCATATGTTTACCATAGGGATAGCTGTGGACTCAAGAGCATACTTTGCATCAGCTACCGTAATTACTTCTATCCCTACAGGAGTAAAAGTATCTAGCTGATTAGCAACTCTTTATTTAATTTTTCTTTTTCTTTTTTTTTTTTGGCTGAGTTGGGTCTTGGTTGCTGCGCATGGGCTTTCTCTGGTTGCGGTGAGCGGCAGCTACTCTTCGTTGCGGTGTGCGGCCCTTTCATTGCAGTGGCTTCTCTTGTTGCAGAGCACGGCCTCTAGGCGCGTGGGCTTCAGTAGTTGTGGCTTGCGGGCTCTAGAGGGCAGGCTCAGTAGTTGTGGCACACGGGCTTTTTGCTCCGCGGCATGTGGAATCTTCCCAGACAAGGGCTCGAACCCGTGTCCCCTGCATTGGCAGACGAATTCTTAACCACTGCGTCACCAGGGAAGTCCCTGGTTAGCAACTGTTCACGGAGGTAATACTATATGACCTCCCACTATATTATGAGTTTTAGGCTTTAGTTTTTCTTTTTACAGTAGGTGGTTTGACAGGAATCATCTTAGTCAACTCATCCCCAGACATTGTCCTCCAGGATACATACTATGTAGTAGCACACTTCCATGACCTAATGTCCATGGGAGCAGTCTTCACTATTATAGGAGGCTTTCTACACTGATTCCCACTATTCTCAGGTTATACAGTTAACTCAGCATGAGCAAAAATTCACTTCACAAGTATATTTGTAGTAGTAAATATGACTTCCTGCAGCACTTTTGTGGCCTCTCAGGGATGTCACTACGTTAGTCTGAGTACCCTGAGGCACACACAACATGAAATATTTTGTCTTTAGGCTCATTCATCTCAGTAGCAGCAGTAATGCTAATAATCTTCATACTTTGAAAAGCATTTGTGTCTAAACAAGAAGTCTTAGCAGTGGAAATTGCTACTCCTAACCTAGAATGGTTACACGGATGTCCTCCACCATATCCTACGTTTCAAGATCCTACCTATGTAAATGTAAAATAAGGAAGGACTCAAGTCCTTTTCAACCAGTTTCAAGCCAACACCATAACAATTATGTCTTCCTCAATAAATGAGATAAAAGTAAAAAGTGATGTAGCTTTGTCAAAGTTAAATGATAGGCTAAAATCCTGTATATGACTAAGGCATATCAATTTCATCTAGGCTCTCAAGATACAACATCACCGATTATGGAAGAACTTTTACATTTTCTTCATCACACATTAATAGTGATTTTTAAAATAAGTTCTCTAGTCCTCTATATCATTTCACTAATATTGACATCTAAACTCATATGCATACAATAGATGCACAGGTAGAGAAAATGTGAACAATTTACTAGCTATTATTGTAATCTTAATTGCCCTATCATCATTGTGAATCCTTTACATGATACAGGAAATCAATAACTCTTCCCAAACCATAAAAAACTATGGGTCAGTAACGATACTGAAGCTACAAATACACAGATTACGAAGATTTAAATGTTGACTCCTCTGTAATCCCCACATCAGAGCTAAAACCAGGAGAATAATGACTAATAGAAGTCAACAACCGAGTAGTTAGGGATAGTCATTGAATATTAGTTTCATCTGAAATTGTTGTACACTCCGGAGTTGTTCCTTCTCAGGCCTAAAAGAAGCTGCTATCCCAGGACGCCTAACTTAAAGAATCCTAATATCAACAGGACCAGGCCTATGTTGTGGACAAGAGAGCTCGTTTTCTTGAGTTCAAAGACAGGACAGAGGGATATGTCTGAGATATGGGGTGAATCTGCAGCCCATGGGGATGCACTCTCCAAGCTCCAGTATAGGAATGGGGCCTCTAGGGTCCCAGGCCACCCACCACGCCCTCTGGAGCAGGATCTGGGCAACATTCCCTGTCAGTGATGAGGCAGCCCTAGCACTTGTCACGCCCCGATGTCGTGTCCTATGTGGGCCCTATGCTCTTGGGACCACACCCCACAGTCTGCAGGTCCATGCTACAGGGTCCTTCATGCCTCAGGAGTAGAGACCACACAGCAAACAGTTCCCTCCCCAACCAGCAGGAGGAGGGGAGGAGAGCAGGGGCACCAGGGGACTCTCACTCAGACAACAACACCCCAGCGGTGCCAGCGGGGACAGTGATGATGCAGATGAGGCACAGACCAAGAGATGGGACCAGAGGACCCAAAAGGCAGCTGGTCAGGTCCTGGCTCACCTGCACCCCGGACACCTTTGTCCCGCATACACCCCCTTCCTCATACACCCTCTCCTTAAATGCAGATTCTTCAGATGCGAACAGGCAGAGCTTCAGACTGAAAGTCAGCTCTTCCAAAATGACCCGTCAGCAAACACTGCAGGATTCCACTCCAGTGGGTGCCCTGCAGTCGACAACTCAGGGACTGAAGTGGATATCGGTGCCAGGGGCAGTGGGAGGGAATGGGGAATGAGACTTTCATGGTTGTGGAATTTTGGTCTTGCAGGACGAAAAGTTCTAGTGATGGTGGTGATGGCTCCACGAGAAAGTGAATCTATCTGATGCCTCAGAAACGTGCACTTAAAATGGTGATGATGGTAAAGGGTATGTGACGTGTGTTTTATTTCACTTAAAATAAATTCTTAAAATAATGTCTTGTTAATTGAGATTCCATTTCGACTCCCCTTCATCACAAATGTCGGAGGCCCAGACACAGTCCCCTACCTTAGGGGCCATCACGGTACCCTCACAGAGCACGTGGGAGACCATTCTTAGGGGGGGCTAGTCTGTGCTCACCTGACCTCTGTCCAGGGGGACCCAGGCAGTGGTGACCCCCATAGATTAGACATATGATATGCTATAGTATTAATACGATACCACCAAGTGTTGTCACTCACCGGAACACAGAGCAGCAACCCACTCAAACATGCCTGACCTCATATGATTGTGACAAGATGAAGAGAAGAAAAGGAACCACAGGTTAATCAGGACAACACCCTTAATGCAGAGGTTGGAAATCTCAAAGGGGACAGGACACACTGCAGGCAAAGAGCGCATATGTGGTCTCCCCATGCATGTGATCCTGACCCATGCAGGTATGGTGAGACCCACACAGTCCCCGCACCCTATACCTGGGGCCACACATCCACACTCACCAGGGTGACCCACCTCCCCAGACCCCTCCACCTGGGTCACATGTCCACAGTCCCAGGGTGACCTCACCTCCCCAGACCCTGCACCTGGGGTCACACATCCCCTTGGTCAGGACACCATGGCTCTGCAGGGGGCTCCCCCAATGTGGAAACAAGCTGGGTCCCTGGGACCTCCTGGGATGGGAAAAAGTGTCAGGTGGGTCTCCTTTCCCCACACTTGTCCCAGAGGAGTCCTCCTCTCCTCACTTTGGTTCTGTGTGATTTTAACTGTTTTTACAGCTTTCATACTAGAGGTGAACACACGACCCTGGTGCTGGCATGTTCAGTCCTTTCTCGTCTCACTTACATGCTGAGAAAACATACAGGACAGCAGGGCTGAAAGCCGAGGGGCAGCTCAGGACTCTGCTGAGTAGGGACGGTAGACTGGAGGGAGAGCTCAGCTGCAGCCTCAGCTGTCACCCATCGGCCTTTTGCCCGATCTGCGTGCCCTGCAATCAATTCAGCAGCTAAACCTGCTTCCCTATGCACCATGCACGTGCTGGTAAATTGGAATTATTGCCAGGTAGTCCTCCTGAGGATTCTCCATGAGCCCCAGGGAAGGTGAACCTTGCAGGGATTAAGACTAAGGCCCCGACCATAGCACTGACCCTTGGGAGGACCAGGTCACCACACTCAGAAGAGAGGCTGTTACGTAGACAAGCCCACCTCAGCTCCAGACCCCAGACATCTAAGCACTGACATTCAGATGCAGGCACGGAGCTTCCCAGTACTGAGGCCAGGCCGGGTCTCTACCCAGGTCCCCATAGTCCTAGCGTACACAGAACATGGTCAGGTCTAAATCTTCTTATTATAGACAACACATGGTCAGCTCTAAACATAATCAGTAGACAGGACATGCAGAGGTCTAAATCTACCATGTAGACACAACTTGATCATGTTTAAACTAGCTTAGGGCTGATCTCATAGGGGGTACAGATCACACACATGGGTCTCTCATCTTTGGACACCCACGTCAGGAAACTGAACAAAATCTTTGTCATTAAACATTTCAACAGGTAAAACAGAAATGTTCCCAATTTCTCTGGCCACCTGATGGTCAGGATCCACGGGCGAGCCACGAACTTCTTAGAGTGCAGCCCAGTCTGCTGCCAGGACAGACAAGAAGTGGCCTGATTCCAGCCTCCCAGGCTTCCAGAAGGAGGCGGCCACACTGCAAGCCAGGTCAGGAGAGTCCTGCATGGTCCGGGCCGGGAGATCCGGTCTGTCCATTCGGCTGGCCGATTCCGGGCGGGGCGCTCAGGGCCGCTGAGAGCCCTGCACTCAGGTCCTGCTTCCCTGCAGCGTGTGCGTATGCGTGTGCGTGTGAGTGTGTGTGTGTGTGTGTAGAGGGGGCGGTGGCTGACGGCTCCCATGGTTCCCAACCCGGGCACCGCGCTGTCTTCGAGGGGAGGCACGGGGAGAGGTAGGGGCACAGAAGCCGTTGGAGAGGAGAACCCACCGCGGAACTCCTTGCACACTGGCTCGCACCACCCGGAGACCCGCCTGCCTATCGTGGGCCGCATGTCGCCCCCCAGTCCCCCACCCCCGAGGGCAGGGTGCCTGCTCTTTCAACAGCACAGGGTCTCACATGAAGGAGACCCAGTGTGGACTGTCAGCCCCCGACTCCTGATGCTGTGTTTAGGGGGAGAATGAACCCCCTTGACTGGGCGATGGGACCCTGTGAGGAAAGAGGTGGCGGCCCGATCCAAGTCGGGGCCTGGCTGAGATATGAGGAAACAGGAGCCAAGGGCAGGGCCTGGAGGCCAGGCCAACAGGAGGGGCACCACCAGCCTTGGCCGGGCTCTCCAGCGGTGACATTGTTGCTTTAGGGGACCTGGGACAGGTGACTGAATGTAATGGGAGTCTAAACTGGACCCTGAATGCGGCTTAAAGAAGTTGTGAAGGATGTTACTGAAACAGTGACAGTCATTGGAAGACAAACTCTGTGTCAGGATATCCTGCTCCATCCATTTAAATCCCTGAGATCTGTGACCTTTACGTGGCTACGCAGGATTGTTAGAGCAGCTGCGTGCGGATATATCTGGGGCACAATTCAGTCTGCAGCCAACTTGCAAGTGGTTCCAGCAAACACACAGGTGTGCGCACAGGCAGGCACAGCACACACACAAACATATGCACGTGCACAGCACAAATATATTCACACACTAGCATGTGAACACACATGCACCCATATGCCCATGCACACACTAATGTGTGCAAGTTCACATACCTATCCACATGCACAGCATATTTATGCAAACAGGCACATGCACACGCATAGCACACACACAGGGAATAAAGTGAATCCGTAAAGCATTAATTCCTGAACACAAGTGAAGCTGACATGTATTTTTCCCTTTTCTTAGCCTTGATGTTTTCCACAACAAAAAGTTTAAGAAAAAAGTTAATGGCAAATGACTTTTGATTCATAGGACTTTCTGATTTTATTCCACAAATATTATGACAGCAGAAATGAATGTAGATATTACATGTGTCCACTAATGGAAGAATGGAGAAGAAAAACACGGTCCATCAATACAAGGGAATGCTATTCAGCCTAAAAAGGAAGTCAATTCTGACACAGGATGCAGCAGGGATGAACCTTGAGGGCATTATGCTCAGTGATGTAAGCTAGACACAAAAAAACAAACAGTGCTTGATCCACTCATACAAGGCCCCTAGAGCAGTCGGAAATATAGAGACATAAAGTAGGATGTTGAGGGCCAGAGGCTGAGGGAGGGACAATGGGGAGTGAGTGTTTAATGGGGACTGTTTCAATTTTGCAAGATGAAAAAGTTCTGGAGGATGATGGTGGTCAGGTTTGCACAACAGTGTGAATTACTTCCTGACCCTGAAATGTGCACTTAAAAATGGTTAAGATAGTACATTTTATGTTATGTGTACCAGACCACAATTTTTAAAACTTTTTCAAAAACAACAGGAAATAGTCCATGAATACCACAAGATGCACAACTTCACTAACAACAGAGGGATTAAAGCCATAAGAAAAATACTGTGCATACACCTACCAGAATGGCAGACATGAAAGACATAGTATCAAATATCAGCAGAATGTGGAGCAATGGAAAGCCTGGTACGCAACGGGGGGATGCAACCACTTCTGAAGCAATCGGGCCTCAGATAGCGAAGTCCGTGCACAGAGACCCACAGTGCTCCTCCCAGTTGAACACAAACCCACCAGCCCTGCACCAGGACACACGGACATGGACTGGCAGCCACAGGAGCCAAACCGGAAGGAACCTGAAGGCCATCACAGACGGATGCAGAAATGAACCATGCACGCTCCTATGAAGGAATATTCCACAGCAATGGAGTACATTTTGTTTAAAGGTAGTAAAACTATAAAAATTATTTTTTAAAGAAAACTATATTTACAAGATGAAAGAATCTATAATTCTGGCACCTAGGGATTGTCGAATGCTCCTAAAAATAGATTGCTGTGGAAACGTTTATTATAGGGAAATTGACATATTCTCTAGGAAGGACGCGGTGAATGGGCCTGCTACATTTTCTACATTGAAGACATGTACAGGTTTTGATTCTACTTCTGTTAAATCAAGTGGGGCTTCACTGGATTTCTGCTACTGCGGAGATAATCAAATTCTGGGTAGGGGTCAGGAGAACATTAGTCATAGGTGTTCTTGTGTAATAATTACTGTTGAAAGTGTAAATGATCCATTTACCAGTAAGACTGAGAATAGAATAACTGCTACATTACTTCATATGAGATGATCCTCTGTGCTATTGTTCCTGGAGCTCCAGTGAGTGAGTATTTTGAATGTGAAGTTCATCCAGATCTGAGGATGGAATAAATGGCTAGGTGTGATATGGCTAATAGAAATAATATGCCTACATTTATACTAATTAGTGGATAAGATATGGGAAGAGGAATTCATGTTGTGAGAGGCAGGGTTATGGCTAGCATTGGGGCAATAATATATAAATTGATGATGTTGATGGACATAGTGGTTCTTTAATAAGTAATTTGAATGCCTCAGCAATGGGTTGTAATCATCCATGGGGGCTGATGATTTTTGGCCCTTTCTGGATTTGTATATAGCCTAGGATTTTCCATTTGGTTAATATGAGGAATGCTATGGTGAATTAAATTGGGTAATTTGTCAAAGAATGTTGATTATAAACATATTCTTAGGAAGAGGACTTGAACCAGTGCAGAAAAAGTTTCAGTTTTACATAATTACCGGGCTCTGCCAGCGTAACGAACCCTGTTCTACAGTAGGGTATGTATAAATTAATTGAATGTAGATTATATCATCATTTAGTTTGAAGACATTTTGTAAAGGAAGCCGTATTGCTCTTGTCCTTTCATACTGGAAGAAATCTGCAATAGACAGAAACCAACCAGGATGACTCCAGTCTGAACTCAGATCACGTGAGACTTTAATCGTTGAACAAACAGACAATTAATAGCAGTTATACCGTTGAAATGTCGTGATCCAGCATCAAGGTCATAAACCATATTGCCCATATGAACTCCAGAATACAATTACACTGTTATCCCTAGGAAAACTTGTTCCATTGACCAGTGTTTTAGAAGAACAGGTGATAAAGCATTTTGACTAGCTGGCCTAAATTTTAATCACTCAGAAGTGGTTTTATTCTCCAAAAAATAAATGGCGCACTGGCTCAAGACTCACCTGCTTCAGTAGTTGTGGCGTGCAGACTCAGTAGTTGTGGCCCAATGGCTTAGTTGTTCCGTGACACGTGAGATCTTCCCGGACCGGGGATCGAACCGGGTCCCCTGCATTGGCAGGCAAATTCTTAATCACTGCATCACCAGGGAAGTCCCAGATTCGCAGTCTCCCTTTTAATATACCTTAAGCCCAAAGAATCCATGGAACATTGTTAGAGAAAATAAGGCAATAAAATATTGTAAGGACTATAACAGAAGCATATAGTACACAGTTCATATAGACACATCCCAAGCAGTTACAAAGTATATTAAAAGGGAGGCTGCAATTTTAAAAGAATAAGAAAAATTATACCCACAAACTCCCAATCTTTCCTGAAACGTTGCAATCTGAAACCCTATTGTAGGAAGCAGAAGATTCCAGGAGATATTCTACAAATGAAGGACTCCAAACCCTGTGGTTGGATAAGGAATTCTGGAAGGAAGGTATCCTCACCCAAGGAGAGCAGGTTCCTATACTTCTCTAACATCACATCCCTGTACAATTCCCATTGATCTTGGTCCAGGCATTCTCACTCCTCTCGACAGAAATCTATGGCCACATCCTGGAATGTCAGCAGTCCCTGAAATGAAACGTACACATGCCATGTGGCCACGGGAAGAGTTCATAATATGACCCAAGAAGAAAACAGCAAGTTAAGAGAAGGTTTTAATTTAGAAGAGTCTCTTCAATTATCCACTAATACATATATAAATATATATATATATATATATATATATATATATAATTTTTTTTTTACAAAATAACTTTCTCTACCTTATTTCTAACTACAAGAAAAGAGTATGGCATGTGATCCACAAAACCAGTATAGAGACTATACTTGTCTGGAAAAGAAATGATAAAATGATGGTTTCAACACAGGCATATGCATTTTTGAGTGTTTTATTTTTATCAAACTGGATAAAATGTGTGTATTTCTCATAGAGAAAAGACCTGTCGAGGTAGAAATGTACCTTTCAACTCTTCATGGGTACACGAGTACACTGGGGAGATTGTAAAAGTGCAGATTGTGATTCAGTAGGTCCGGTGGGCCTGAGTTCTATTTTTTTAACAAGCTCATTTTTAACTAGTGATGCCACAGTCTCTGATTCATTAACCACAACTGTGAATATCAGAGACATAATTAGAAAGGTAAAAATTCACATTTAACTTTGAACTTAAAGTGTTTTATCGATTTACACCTTTAAAAGAATAGTGAGCACAGCAGCAACAATCATTTGTGAGTATTTACTATAGACTGTGTATCTTTCTAATTTTTTTGTGTAGGATTCCAGGAAAAAGGCCTGGGCTGCGGCCACAATGGGCGTGGCCCCCAGGCCGGGCCGCCCCTCCAGGACCCCCGACGGGGCCCTGCGCTCCTGGCGGCTCCCTCCCCCGCCGCCCCGCTCCCTCCCGGAAGGCCTCGGGGCAGAGCGGTCCCACCCACTGCGCGCTGAACAGAGCCCGCGTTTCCTCAGAGCTGGAACTCCCGGCTCAGGCGGGGTCTCTTCCCTCCGCCTTCACGGAACTGCCCCGGAGCCCGAGGGGAGGGCGACCTCACTGAGGCTGCCGGCTCTGGAGGTGCCCCGGCGGCCGAAGCCATGACAGTCGCGGGGACGGCGGGCCGGGTAAGTGGGCGCCGACCCTCCGCCTGGTCCGGTGCCCGGCCGGCAGCACAAGACCAGCTTCTGAGGGGCAGGGGTTCGCTGCCACCCGCCGCTGCTGTGCAGAAAGAGCGGCCTCCAGCGTCTGGTCCCCGGGAACTTCGGTCCGTCCTCTCGCCCCTGCCCTCGTCCTGGCTCGCGAGGCCTGGTGGGCGTGAGGAGGGGGTCGGCCTGAGCGTCCTGAGGGGAAACGGGGCAAGGGAGGCGCAGGGTCCGGCTGCAGCGTCAGCGCCCCTCTTCCCGACTGCGGGGAAAGCGGCTGAAAACTCCTCCCGAGGCGCGCAGGCCCCTTATTCAGCCAAGTCCCTCTGCGCTCCTTCCTCCCTGAGCTAAAGTACCGGGGGGAGGGGACAGGGCAGGGAACTGGCGCAGGTAATGGGGAACATCCAAAGGTGATTGTTAACTAAGGAAAACCAGCTCTCCCAAGGTGAGGAATGCGGCGCTTTTCTTTGCCTGGGCTCACTGAATTCTTTCCTTTGATATGCACCTCAGCTCTCTGGGGCCTGCATTCTGTATTTGCATATCCTGAGTGCCTCAGGGCCCGCCGGCTCACATTGGAGGGCTGCAAGTGCTGAAGACTGTGACATCCTTTGTTTACTGATAGGGCAAGAACTATTCCATTTCTCACAGGCTTGAGGGGCAGACAGTGGAAAAAAGTCAGAGAATCTCACTCGGCCTGTACTTTGGTTTACATATAGATAATATTTATACTTAACTGTGCTAATAGAGGTTCTCAAGTCCAATCAACTTGTACTACTGCCCTCTATGTATCAATTTCATCAATATCATAAGATAAATGCCTATAGAATTGACTTAATCCATTTAAACAGGATAATGATTTTGAAAGGAAACATAATAGAAATATAACAACGAAACCTTTACCACTAAAGGCTGGGTCTGGAACACCCTAAATAAATGTTCCATTGTTAAAATATTGAAAGATGTAGTCAATAGAAATATCAACAAAAATGACAAATAATAAGGGTAGCAGAATGTTGAAATGTTCTATCTTTATCATTAAAGTGGCAGAAAATCATTTATTAGTAGGCACTGGGGGCAGAAGATGCCTGATTTTATATCTGTGTCATATTTGTGCAGTTGTTTCAACAAGTAACTTAAAGACAAAATGGAAAAACAAGGAGGTTTGTGCCTGAGATCATGTTGATGTGAAACCAGGGATGGCCACCTTGTGCCAGGTGAGTTAAGTTTACCTGGCAGGTAGACCGCAGAGCTCCTGGGAAGCAAGGGTTGGAATTTTTCTGCTGGGTGCCCCTTAGGTTCTGTGACTTGACTGACTGTGAGTCATGTTTCGGGAAAGACCTGATCACAGGAAAAGGGTGGGAATAGAGTGATTTGGGGAGCAGCTAACAACATTCATCACAGCTCACGGCCTGAATGAATTTTAAAGAAACAGGAAAACAAATGCTTCTTATGGAATCAGAGAATGTGAGGGCTGGACAATCCCAGAAAATGAGGAACACCCATCCCATTTTCCAGATGACAAAACAGAGGTCCAGCAAGGTGAAATCCCTCACCCAAGTTGCACCCGTCTCTCCTCCCCACTACGTGGTTCATGAAAGCAGGACTCTTCCTGTCTTGATCACTGCTGAGCCCCAAAAAGGGCCAGGCATCTAGCAGCTGCTCCAAAAATTTGGGTTGACTGTAGGAACAATGCTATTTCTTTCTTTCTCACTCTTATTCAGGATTGTGCCAAGAACTCCCCAGGTTGCAATGTAATTCGATAAATGTAAATATTAATTGAGTTTTGTTGTGATGAGGACTTAGGCTTTGAAGGTAACAGACTTGGTTCAGATCTTGGTTCTGCCACTCCATAGCTGTTTGGCTTTGGGAAAATTACTAAACCTCTCTGAGATTATTTCCTCCTTTGTAAAGTGGGGATAAATCTATCTGAGCCAGCAGAGCAGCTGCATGAGAGATGTGCACTAAATATTGGTCTTTCTCACTCTCCTACGCCATCTCTCTGTTCTTCCCAGAGAAGCTGTACAGAAGGATATAGTACTTTTGTTTAAAATAGTTAACTAATTAATTAATTAATTTGTTTTTGGCTGTGTTGGGTCTTCGTTTCTATGCGCAGGCTTTGCCTAGTTGCGGCAAGCGGGGGCTACTCTTTGTTGCGGTGCGCGGGCTTCTCATTGCGGTGGCTTCTCTTGCTAGCCTTAACCCCAATGCTAGCCTTAACCCTGGCTCTAACAACATGAATTCCTCTTCCCATATCTTATCCACTAATTAATATAAATGTAGGCATATTATTTCTATTAGCCATATCACACCTAGCCATTTACTCCATCCTCAGATCTGGATGAACTTCACATTCAAAATACTCACTCACTAGAGCTCTAGGAGCATTAGCACAGATAATCATCTCATATGAAGTAATGTAGCAGTTATTCTATTCTCAGTCTTACTGATAAATGGATCATTTACACTTTCAACAGTAATTATTACACAAGAACACCTATGACTAATTTTCTCCTGAACCCTACCCAGAATTTGATTATCTCCGCAGTAGCAGAAATCCAATGAAGCCCCACTTGATTTAACGGAAGTAGCATCAAAACCTGTATATGTCTTCAATGTAGAAAATGTAGCAGACCCATTCACCCCGTTCCTCCTAGAGAATATGTCAATTTCCCTATAATAAACATTTCCACAGCAATCTATTTTTAGGAGCATTCGACAATCCCTAGGTGCCAGAATTATATACAGCCCAAGTCATCATTAAAACACATCTAACAATATCCTTTCTATGAATTTGATCCTCCTACCTACAATTTTGATATGATCAACGCAACCATCTCTTATGAAAAGGTTCTTTACGACTAACATTAATCTTATGTATATGAGAGTTTTCACTACTTCTCATCATACCAGGCAACCCACCACAAATTTAAGAAATATGTCTGACAAAAGAGTTACTTTGATAGAGTAAATCATAGGTTTCAATGCTCTGATTCCTGGAATTGAATTCTTCCTAATAATTTTACATTCTCCATGCTACCTACCACATTACACCACATGCTATATAGTAAAGTTCTCTAAGTAAGCTACAGGCCCATACCCCCAAAATATTTTTGTATATCCTTCCTGTGCTAATAAACTCTCATTGTTTTTACCATCATTCTACTGACCATTTTCTCAGGAAATATAATTGTATAACAAGCTCACACTGGTTAATGGTATCCCCATTCTAATAAAAAACATGAACCCATAAGCTACAGAAGCATCCAACAAATATTTCCTAAAACAGTCCACCATATCAATACTACTTATAATGGCTATTATCATTAATCTAATATACTCTGGTCAAAGAGCACAATGAATAACAAGAATCTTTAATCCAGCAGCATCCACCCTCATGACAATCGCCCTTGTCACAAAAGTAGGACTTTCCCCATTTCACTTCTGAGTGCCTGAAGTCACACGAGGCATCCCATGAACAGCAGACCTGATGCTATCAACATGACAAAATTGCACCCCTATCAGTTTTATACCACATGTCACCATCCATCTACCTAAATATACTATTAATCATAGTGATATTATAAATCATAGCTGGAGGCTGAGGCAGACTTCGCCATACTCACCTGGAAAATATTACACCCTCCTCATCAATTACCCATATAGGATGAATAACAGCTATTATAATGTATATTCAGATTATAACAATCCTAAACATACTAATTTATATCATAACAACACTATCTTCTTCTTATTTATGCCCAGATCATGTACTACAAGAGTATCATTATCACACACATGAGATAAAACACCTCCCATCACAATCATTTTCCTCACCATTATAGTATCACTAGGACATCGCCCATCACTATCAGGCTTTCTACCCAAATGAATAATTATCCAAGAGATAACAAACACGACAACATCATTCTACCAACACTAATAGCCATCATAGCAGTCCTCAGCATATATTTCTACTTGCAGCTAACATACTCCACATCACTAACTATATTCCCTTCATTAAACAACACAAACACAAAACAATTTGAACATACAAAGAAATAACCTTCCTATCATTACCAATCATAATACCCACACGGTTACTACACACAACACCCATTCTATCGGTGCTGGACTAGGAATTTAGGTTAGTTCAGACCAAGAGCTTTCAAAACCCTAAACAAGTGAAATTTACTTAATTCCTAAAAATAAGGATTGCAAGACTTTATTCTACATCAATTGAATGTAAAGCAAACACTGTATTGAAGCCAAATCTTTACGAGATTGATGAGTTTTAACCCCAGGAAACTTTAGTTAACAGGCAAATCCTCTAGTCAACTGGCTTCAGTCTACTTCTCCTTCATTTGAGAAAGAAAAAAAGAAAAAAAAAAAGGCAGGATAATCACTGGCAGAATTGAGGCTGCTTCTCTGAAGTTACAATTCAATTTGTTGATTCACCACAGGGTTTGCCAGAAAGAGGGCTCAATCTCTGTCTTTAGATTTACAGTCTAATGCTAACTCAGTCATTTTACCTCTGTTCATACACTGCTGATTATTTTCAACAAATCACAAAGATATCGGCATTTTATATTTACTATTTGGTGCTTGAGCTGGAGTAGCAGGCAGCACCTTAGTTATATTAATCCATGCTGAGCTATGCTGACCTGGACCGCTACTTGGAGATGCCCAAATCTGTAAGGTTGTCATAACAGTCCCTGCACTTGTAATAATTTTCTTTATAGCTGTACCCGTTATGATTGCAGGCTTTGAAAACTGACTTGGGCCACTAATAACTCGGACACCTGAAGTAGCATTTCCCCCAATAAATCATATAAACTTTTGACTACTTCCCCCATCATTCTTACTCCTACTCATATCACCAATAGTAGAAGCTGGTTCTGGTACCAGTGGGACGGTGTATTCAGCTCTAGCCTGCAATCTGGCCCATGCAGGAGCCTCTGTCGACCTAACTGTTTTCTCCTTACATTTAGCAGGTGTCTCCTCAATACTTGGTATTATTACTTTTATTACTATAGTGTTTAATACAAAATCAGCAGTCATATCCCAATACCAAACACCATTATTTGTTTAATCTTCCCCAACTATAGCCATATTACTATAATTACCAATCTCAGTCCAAGCAGCCAGAATTGCCATGCTGTTAAGAGATAGAAATCTAAACACTACTTTCTTTGACCCTGCAGGAGGAGACCGAATCCTATACCAACACCTCTTTTGATACTTTGCTCACCCTGAAGTCTGTATTCATGGCCTAACAGGGTTTGTTATAAACTCACATAGCATTACATACTATTTAGGACAAAAATTGCCTTTCAGCTATCTGGGAATAGTATGAGTCATGTCCACTGGTTTTTTAGGAGTTCTCTTGTGGGCCCATCATATGTTTACCATAGGGATAGCTGTGGACTCAAGAGCATACTTTGCATCAGCTACCGTAATTACTTCTATCCCTACAGGAGTAAAAGTATCTAGCTGATTAGCAACTCTTTATTTAATTTTTCTTTTTCTTTTTTTTTTTTGGCTGAGTTGGGTCTTGGTTGCTGCGCATGGGCTTTCTCTGGTTGCGGTGAGCGGCAGCTACTCTTCGTTGCGGTGTGCGGCCCTTTCATTGCAGTGGCTTCTCTTGTTGCAGAGCACGGCCTCTAGGCGCGTGGGCTTCAGTAGTTGTGGCTTGCGGGCTCTAGAGGGCAGGCTCAGTAGTTGTGGCACACGGGCTTTTTGCTCCGCGGCATGTGGAATCTTCCCAGACAAGGGCTCGAACCCGTGTCCCCTGCATTGGCAGACGAATTCTTAACCACTGCGTCACCAGGGAAGTCCCTGGTTAGCAACTGTTCACGGAGGTAATACTATATGACCTCCCACTATATTATGAGTTTTAGGCTTTAGTTTTTCTTTTTAAAGTAGGTGGTTTGACAGGAATCATCTTAGTCAACTCATCCCCAGACATTGTCCTCCAGGATACATACTATGTAGTAGCACACTTCCATGACCTAATGTCCATGGGAGCAGTCTTCACTATTATAGGAGGCTTTCTACACTGATTCCCACTATTCTCAGGTTATACAGTTAACTCAGCATGAGCAAAAATTCACTTCACAAGTATATTTGTAGTAGTAAATATGACTTCCTGCAGCACTTTTGTGGCCTCTCAGGGATGTCACTACGTTAGTCTGAGTACCCTGAGGCACACACAACATGAAATATTTTGTCTTTAGGCTCATTCATCTCAGTAGCAGCAGTAATGCTAATAATCTTCATACTTTGAAAAGCATTTGTGTCTAAACAAGAAGTCTTAGCAGTGGAAATTGCTACTCCTAACCTAGAATGGTTACACGGATGTCCTCCACCATATCCTACGTTTCAAGATCCTACCTATGTAAATGTAAAATAAGGAAGGACTCAAGTCCTTTTCAACCAGTTTCAAGCCAACACCATAAGAATTATGTCTTCCTCAATAAATGAGATAAAAGTAAAAAGTGATGTAGCTTTGTCAAAGTTAAATGATAGGCTAAAATCCTGTATATGACTAAGCATATCAATTTCATCTAGGCTCTCAAGATACAACATCACCGATTATGGAAGAACTTTTACATTTTCTTCATCACACATTAATAGTGATTTTTAAAATAAGTTCTCTAGTCCTCTATATCATTTCACTAATATTGACATCTAAACTCATATGCATACAATAGATGCACAGGTAGAGAAAATGTGAACAATTTACTAGCTATTATTGTAATCTTAATTGCCCTATCATCATTGTGAATCCTTTACATGATACAGGAAATCAATAACTCTTCCCAAACCATAAAAAACTATGGGTCAGTAACGATACTGAAGCTACAAATACACAGATTACGAAGATTTAAATGTTGACTCCTCTGTAATCCCCACATCAGAGCTAAAACCAGGAGAATAATGACTAATAGAAGTCAACAACCGAGTAGTTAGGGATAGTCATTGAATATTAGTTTCATCTGAAATTGTTGTACACTCCGGAGTTGTTCCTTCTCAGGCCTAAAAGAAGCTGCTATCCCAGGACGCCTAACTTAAAGAATCCTAATATCAACAGGACCAGGCCTATGTTGTGGACAAGAGAGCTCGTTTTCCTGAGTTCAAAGACAGGACAGAGGGATATGTTTGAGATATGGGGTGAATCTGCAGCCCATGGGGATGCACTCTCCAAGCTCCAGTATAGGAATGGGGCCTCTAGGGTCCCAGGCCACCCACCACGCCCTCTGGAGCAGGATCTGGGCAACATTCCCTGTCAGTGATGAGGCAGCCCTAGCACTTGTCACGCCCCGATGTCGTGTCCTATGTGGGCCCCATGCTCTTGGGACCACACCCCACAGTCTGCAGGTCCATGCTACAGGGTCCTTCATGCCTCAGGAGTAGAGACCACACAGCAAACAGTTCCCTCCCCAACCAGCAGGAGGAGGGGAGGAGAGCAGGGGCACCAGGGGACTCTCACTCAGACAACAACACCCCAGCGGTGCCAGCGGGGACAGTGATGATGCAGATGAGGCACAGACCAAGAGATGGGACCAGAGGACCCAAAAGGCAGCTGGTCAGGTCCTGGCTCACCTGCACCCCGGACACCTTTGTCCCGCATACACCCCCTTCCTCATACACCCTCTCCTTAAATGCAGATTCTTCAGATGCGAACAGGCAGAGCTTCAGACTGAAAGTCAGCTCTTCCAAAATGACCCGTCAGCAAACACTGCAGGATTCCACTCCAGTGGGTGCCCTGCAGTCGACAACTCAGGGACTGAAGTGGATATCGGTGCCAGGGGCAGTGGGAGGGAATGGGGAATGAGACTTTCATGGTTGTGGAATTTTGGTCTTGCAGGACGAAAAGTTCTAGTGATGGTGGTGATGGCTCCACGAGAAAGTGAATCTATCTGATGCCTCAGAAACGTGCACTTAAAATGGTGATGATGGTAAAGGGTATGTGACGTGTGTTTTATTTCACTTAAAATAAATTCTTAAAATAATGTCTTGTTAATTGAGATTCCATTTCGACTCCCCTTCATCACAAATGTCGGAGGCCCAGACACAGTCCCCTACCTTAGGGGCCATCACGGTACCCTCACAGAGCACGTGGGAGACCATTCTTAGGGGGGGCTAGTCTGTGCTCACCTGACCTCTGTCCAGGGGGACCCAGGCAGTGGTGACCCCCATAGATTAGACATATGATATGCTATAGTATTAATACGATACCACCAAGTGTTGTCACTCACCGGAACACAGAGCAGCAACCCACTCAAACATGCCTGACCTCATATGATTGTGACAAGATGAAGAGAAGAAAAGGAACCACAGGTTAATCAGGACAACACCCTTAATGCAGAGGTTGGAAATCTCAAAGGGGACAGGACACACTGCAGGCAAAGAGCGCATATGCGGTCTCCCCATGCATGTGATCCTGACCCATGCAGGTATGGTGAGACCCACACAGTCCCCGCACCCTATACCTGGGGCCACACATCCACACTCACCAGGGTGACCCACCTCCCCAGACCCCTCCACCTGGGTCACATGTCCACAGTCCCAGGGTGACCTCACCTCCCCAGACCCTGCACCTGGGGTCACACGTCCCCTTGGTCAGGACACCATGGCTCTGCAGGGGGCTCCCCCAATGTGGAAACAAGCTGGGTCCCTGGGACCTCCTGGGATGGGAAAAAGTGTCAGGTGGGTCTCCTTTCCCCACACTTGTCCCAGAGGAGTCCTCCTCTTCTCACTTTGGTTCTGTGTGATTTTAACTGTTTGTACAGCTTTCATACTAAAGTTGAACACACGACCCTGGTGCTGGCATGATCAGTCCTTTCTCGTCTCACTTACATGTTGAGAAAACTCACAGGACAGCAGGGCTGAAAGCCGAGGGGCAGCTCAGGACTCTGCTGAGTAGGGACGGTAGACTGGAGGGAGAGCTCAGCAGCAGCCTCAGCTGTCACCCATCGGCCTTTTGCCCGATCTGCGTGCCCTGCAATCAATTCAGCAGCTAAACCTGCTTCCCTATGCACCATGCACGTGCTGGTAAATTGGAATTATTGCCAGGTAGTCCTCCTGAGGATTCTCCATGAGCCCCAGGGAAGGTGAACCTTGCAGGGATTAAGACTAAGGCCCCGACCATAGCACTGACCCTTGGGAGGACCAGGTCACCACACTCAGAAGAGAGGCTGTTACGTAGACAAGCCCACCTCAGCTCCAGACCCCAGACATCTAAGCACTGACATTCAGATGCAGGCACGGAGCTTCCCAGTACTGAGGCCAGGCCGGGTCTCTACCCAGGTCCCCATAGTCCTAGCGTACACAGAACATGGTCAGGTCTAAATCTTCTTATTATAGACAACACATGGTCAGCTCTAAACATAATCAGTAGACAGGACATGCAGAGGTCTAAATCTACCATGTAGACACAACTTGATCATGTTTAAACTAGCTTAGGGCTGATCTCATAGGGGGTACAGATCACACACATGGGTCTCTCATCTTTGGACACCCACGTCAGGAAACTGAACAAAATCATTGTCATTAAACATTTCAACAGGTAAAACAGAAATGTTCCCAATTTCTCTGGCCACCTGATGGTCAGGATCCACGGGCGAGCCACGAACTTCTTAGAGTGCAGCCCAGTCTGCTGCCAGGACAGACAAGAAGTGGCCTGATTCCAGCCTCCCAGGCTTCCAGAAGGAGGCGGCCACACTGAAAGCCCAGGCAGGAGAGTCCTGCATGGTCCGGGCCGGGAGATCCGGTCTGTCCATTCGGCTGGCCGATTCCAGGCGGGGCGCTCAGGGCCGCTGAGAGCCCTGCACTCAGGTCCTGCTTCCCTGCAGCGTGTGCGTGTGCGTGTGCGTGTGCGTGTGTGTGTAGAGGGGGCGGTGGCTGACGGCTCCCATGGTTCCCATCCCGGGCACCGCGCTGTCTTCGAGGGGAGGCACGGGGAGAGGTAGGGGCACAGAAGCCGTTGGAGAGGAGAACCCACCGCGGAACTCCTTGCACACTGGCTTGCCCCACCCGGAGACCCGCCTGCCCAACGTGGGCCACATGTCGCCCCCCAGTCCCCCACCCCCGAGGGCGGGGTGCCTGCTCTTTCAACAGCACAGGGTCTCACATGAAGGAGACCCAGTGTGGACTGTCAGCCCCCGACTCCTGATGCTGTGTTTAGGGGGAGAATGAACCCCCTTGACTGGGCGATGGGACCCTGTGAGGAAAGAGGTGGCGGCCCGATCCAAGTCGGGGCCTGGCTGAGATATGAGGAAACAGGAGCCAAGGGCAGGGCCTGGATGCCAGGCCAACAGGAGGGGCACCCCCAGCCTTGGCCGGGCTCTCCAACGGTGACATTGTTGCTTTAGGGGACCTGGGACAGGTGACTGAATGTAATGGGAGTCTAAACTGGACCCTGAATGCGGCTTAAAGAAGGTGTGAAGGATGTTACTGAGACAGTGACAGTCATTGGAAGACAAACTCTGTGTCAGGATATCCTGCTCCATCCATTTAAATCCCTGAGATCTGTGACCTTTACGTGGCTACGCAGGATTGTTAGAGCAGCTGCGTGCGGATATATCTGGGGCACAATTCAGTCTGCAGCCAACTTGCAAGTGGTTCCAGCAAACACACAGGTGTGCGCACAGGCAGGCACAGCACACACACAAACATATGCACGTGCACAGCACAAATATATTCACACACTAGCATGTGAACACACATGCACTCACTAATGTGTGCAAGTTCACATACCTATCCACATGCACAGCATATTTATGCAAACAGGCACATGCACACGCATAGCACACACACAGGGAATAAAGTGAATCCGTAAAGCATTAATTCCTGAACACAAGTGAAGCTGACATGTATTTTTCCCTTTTCTTAGCCTTGATGTTTTCCACAACAAAAAGTTTAAGAAAAAAGTTAATGGCAAATGACTTTTGATTCATAGGACTTTCTGATTTTATTCCACAAATATTATGACAGCAGAAATGAATGTAGATATTACATGTGTCCACTAATGGAAGAATGGAGAAGAAAAACACGGTCCATCAATACAAGGGAATGCTATTCAGCCTAAAAAGGAAGTCAATTCTGACACAGGATGCAGCAGGGATGAACCTTGAGGGCATTATGCTCAGTGATGTAAGCTAGACACAAAAAAACAAACAGTGCTTGATCCACTCATACAAGGCCCCTAGAGCAGTCGGAAATATAGAGACATAAAGTAGGATGTTGAGGGCCAGAGGCTGAGGGAGGGACAATGGGGAGTGAGTGTTTAATGGGGACTGTTTCAATTTTGCAAGATGAAAAAGTTCTGGAGGATGATGGTGGTCAGGTTTGCACAACAGTGTGAATTACTTCCTGACCCTGAAATGTGCACTTAAAAATGGTTAAGATAGTACATTTTATGTTATGTGTACCAGACCACAATTTTTAAAACTTTTCCAAAAACAACAGGAAATAGTCCATGAATACCACAAGATGCACAACTTCACTAACAACAGAGGGATTAAAGCCATAAGGAAAATACTGTGCATACACCTACCAGAATGGCAGACATGAAAGACATAGTATCAAATATCAGCAGGATGTGGAGCAATGGAAAGCCTGGTACGCAACGGGGGGATGCAACCACTTCTGAAGCAATCGGGCCTCAGATAGCGAAGTCCGTGCACAGAGACCCACAGTGCTCCTCCCAGTTGAACACAAACCCACCAGCCCTGCACCAGGACACACGGACATGGACTGGCAGCCAC
Organism: Balaenoptera physalus; assembly: GCF_965194825.1. Classification (NCBI taxonomy): domain Eukaryota; kingdom Metazoa; phylum Chordata; class Mammalia; order Artiodactyla; family Balaenopteridae; genus Balaenoptera; species Balaenoptera physalus. The sequence goes on from NW_028125752.1 coordinate 133,711, forward strand.
AGGAGCCAAACCTGAAGGAACCTGAAGGCCATCACAGACGGATGCAGAAATGAACCATGCACGCTCCTATGAAGGAATATTCCACAGCAATGGAGTACATTTTGTTTAAAGGTAGTAAAACTATAAAAATTATTTTTTAAAGAAAACTATATTTACAAGATGAAAGAATCTATAATTCTGGCACCTAGGGATTGTCGAATGCTCCTAAAAATAGATTGCTGTGGAAACGTTTATTATAGGGAAATTGACATATTCTCTAGGAAGGACGCGGTGAATGGGCCTGCTACATTTTCTACATTGAAGACATGTACAGGTTTTGATTCTACTTCTGTTAAATCAAGTGGGGCTTCACTGGATTTCTGCTACTGCGGAGATAATCAAATTCTGGGTAGGGGTCAGGAGAACATTAGTCATAGGTGTTCTTGTGTAATAATTACTGTTGAAAGTGTAAATGATCCATTTACCAGTAAGACTGAGAATAGAATAACTGCTACATTACTTCATATGAGATGATCCTCTGTGCTATTGTTCCTGGAGCTCCAGTGACTGAGTATTTTGAATGTGAAGTTCATCCAGATCTGAGGATGGAATAAATGGCTAGGTGTGATATGGCTAATAGAAATAATATGCCTACATTTATACTAATTAGTGGATAAGATATGGGAAGAGGAATTCATGTTGTGAGAGGCAGGGTTATGGCTAGCATTGGGGCAATAATATATAAATTGATGATGTTGATGGACATAGTGGTTCTTTAATAAGTAATTTGAATGCCTCAGCAATGGGTTGTAATCATCCATGGGGGCTGATGATTTTTGGCCCTTTCTGGATTTGTATATAGCCTAGGATTTTCCATTTGGTTAATATGAGGAATGCTATGGTGAATTAAATTGGGTAATTTGTGAAAGAATGTTGATTATAAACATATTCTTAGGAAGAGGACTTGAACCAGTGCAGAAAAAGTTTCAGTTTTACATAATTACCGGGCTCTGCCAGCGTAACGAACCCTGTTCTACAGTAGGGTATGTATAAATTAATTGAATGTAGATTATATCATCATTTAGTTTGAAGACATTTTGTAAAGGAAGCCGTATTGCTCTTGTCCTTTCATACTGGAAGAAATCTGCAATAGACAGAAACCAACCAGGATGACTCCAGTCTGAACTCAGATCACGTGAGACTTTAATCGTTGAACAAACAGACAATTAATAGCAGTTATACCGTTGAAATGTCGTGATCCAGCATCAAGGTCATAAACCATATTGCCCATATGAACTCCAGAATACAATTACACTGTTATCCCTAGGAAAACTTGTTCCATTGACCAGTGTTTTAGAAGAACAGGTGATAAAGCATTTTGACTAGCTGGCCTATATTTTAATCACTCAGAAGTGGTTTTATTCTCCAAAAAATAAATGGCGCATGGGCTCAAGACACACCTGCTTCAGTAGTTGTGGCGTGCAGACTCAGTAGTTGTGGCCCAATGGCTTAGTTGTTCCGTGGCACGTGAGATCTTCCCGGACCGGGGATCGAACCGGGTCCCCTGCATTGGCAGGCGAATTCTTAATCACTGCATCACCAGGGAAGTCCCAGATTCGCAGTCTCCCTTTTAATATACCTTAAGCCCAAAGAATCCATGGAACATTGTTAGAGAAAATAAGGCAATAAAATATTGTAAGGACTATAACAGAAGCATATAGTACACAGTTCATATAGACACATCCCAAGCAGTTACAAAGTATATTAAAAGGGAGGCTGCAATTTTAAAAGAATAAGAAAAATTATACCCACAAACTCCCAATCTTTCCTGAAACGTTGCAATCTGAAACCCTATTGTAGGAAGCAGAAGATTCCTGGAGACATTGTACAAATGAAGGACTGCAAACCCTGTGGTTGGATAAGGAATTCTGGAAAGAAGGTATCCTCACCCAAGGAGAGCAGGTTCCTATACTTCTCTAACATCACATCCCTGTACAATTCCCATTGATCTTGGTCAAGGCATTCTCACTCCTCTTGACAGAAATCTATGGCCACATCCTGGAATGTCAGCAGTCCCTGAAATTAAACGTACACATGCCATGTGGCCACGGGAAGAGTTCATAATATGACCCAAGAAGAAAACAGCAAGTTAAGAGAAGGTTTTAATTTAGAAGAGTCTCTTCAATTATCCACTAATACATATATAAATATAAATATATATATATATATATATATATATAATTTTTTTTTTACAAAGTAACTTTCTCTACCTTATTTCTAACTACAAGAAAAGAGTATGGCATGTGATCCACAAAACCAGTATAGAGACTATACTTGTCTGGAAAAGAAATGATAAAATGATGGTTTCAACACAGGCATATGCATTTTTGAGTGTTTTATTTATATCAAACTGGATAAAATGTGTGTATTTCTCATAGAGAAAAGACCTGTCGAGGTAGAAATGTACCTTTCAACTCTTCATGGGTACACGAGTACACTGGGGAGATTGTAAAAGTGCAGATTGTGATTCAGTAGGTCCGGTGGGCCTGAGTTCTATTTTTTTAACAAACTCATTTTTAACTAGTGATGCCACAGTCTCTGATTCATTAACCACAACTGTGAATATCAGAGACATAATTAGAAAGGTAAAAATTCACATTTAATTTTGAACTTAAAGTGTTTTATGGATTTTACACCTTTAATAGAATAGTGAGCACAGCAGCAACAATCATTTGTGAGTATTTACTATAGACTGTGTATCTTTCTAATTTTTTTGTGTAGGATTCCAGGAAAAAGGCCTGGGCTGCGGCCACAATGGGCGTGGCCCCCAGGCCGGGCCGCCCCTCCAGGACCCCCGACGGGGCCCTGCGCTCCTGGCGGCTCCCTCCCCCGCCGCCCCGCTCCCTCCCGGAAGGCCTCGGGGCAGAGCGGTCCCACCCACTGCGCGCTGAACAGAGCCCGCGTTTCCTCAGAGCTGGAACTCCCGGCTCAGGCGGGGTCTCTTCCCTCCGCCTTCACGGAACTGCCCCGGAGCCCGAGGGGAGGGCGACCTCACTGAGGCTGCCGGCTCTGGAGGTGCCCCGGCGGCCGAAGCCATGACAGTCGCGGGGACGGCGGGCCGGGTAAGTGGGCGCCGACCCTCCGCCTGGTCCGGTGCCCGGCCGGCAGCACAAGACCAGCTTCTGAGGGGCAGGGGTTCGCTGCCACCCGCCGCTGCTGTGCAGAAAGAACGGCCTCCAGCGTCTGGTCCCCGGGAACTTCGGTCCGTCCTCTCGCCCCTGCCCTCGTCCTGGCTCGCGAAGCCTGGTGGGCGTGAGGAGGGGGTCGGCCTGAGCGTCCTGAGGGGAAACGGGGCAAGGGAGGCGCAGGGTCCGGCTGCAGCGTCAGCGCCCCTCTTCCCAACTGCGGAGAAAGCGGCTGAAAACTCCTCCCGAGGCGCGCAGGCCCCTTATTCAGCCGAGTCCCTCTGCGCTCCTTCCTCCCTGAGCTAAAGTACCGGGGGGAGGTGACAGGGCAGGGAACTGGCGCAGGTAATGGGGAACATCCAAAGGTGATTGTTAACTAAGGAAAACCAGCTCTCCCAAGGTGAGGAATGCGGCGCTTTTCTTTGCCTGGGCTCACTGAATTCTTTCCTTTGATATGCACCTCAGCTCTCTGGGGCCTGCATTCTGTATTTGCATATCCTGAGTGCCTCAGGGCCCGCCGGCTCACATTGGAGGGCTGCAAGTGCTGAAGACTGTGACATCCTTTGTTTACTGATAGGGCAAGAACTATTCCATTTCTCACAGGCTTGAGGGGCAGACAGTGGAAAAAAGTCAGAGAATCTCACTCGGCCTGTACTTTGGTTTACATATAGATAATACTTATACTTAACTGTGCTAATAGAGGTTCTCAAGTCCAATCAACTTGTACTACTGCCCTCTATGTATCAATTTCATCAATATCATAAGATAAATGCCTATAGAATTGACTTAATCCATTTAAATAGGATAATGATTTTGAAAGGACACATAATAGAAATATAACAACGAAACCTTTACCACTAAAGGCTGGGTCTGGAACACCCTAAATAAATGTTCCATTGTTAAAATATTGAAAGATGTAGTCAATAGAAATATCAACAAAAATGACAAATAATAAGGGTAGCAGAATGTTGAAATGTTCTATCTTTATCATTAAAGTGGCAGAAAATCATTTATTAGTAGGCACTGGGGGCAGAAGATGCCTGATTTTATATCTGTGTCATATTTGTGCAGTTGTTTCAACAAGTAACTTAAAGACAAAATGGAAAAACAAGGAGGTTTGTGCCTGAGATCATGTTGATGTGAAACCAGGGAAGGCCACCTTGTGCCAGGTGAGTTAAGTTTACCTGGCAGGTAGACCGCAGAGCTCCTGGGAAGCAAGGGTTGGAATTTTTCTGCTGGGTGCCCCTTAGGTTCTGTGACTTGACTGACTGTGAGTCATGTTTCGGGAAAGACCTGATCACAGGAAAAGGGTGGGAATAGAGTGATTTGGGGAGCAGCTAACAACATTCATCACAGCTCACGGCCTGAATGAATTTTAAAGAAACAGGAAAACAAATGCTTCTTATGGAATCAGAGAATGTGAGGGCTGGACAATCCCAGAAAATGAGGAACACCCATCCCATTTTCCAGATGACAAAACAGAGGTCCAGCAAGGTGAAATCCCTCACCCAAGTTGCACCCGTCTCTCCTCCCCACTACGTGGTTCATGAAAGCAGGACTCTTCCTGTCTTGATCACTGCTGAACCCCAAAAAGGGCCAGGCATCTAGCAGCTGCTCCAAAAATTTGGGTTGACTGTAGGAACAATGCTATTTCTTTCTTTCTCACTCTTATTCAGGATTGTGCCAAGAACTCCCCAGGTTGCAATGTAATTCGATAAATGTAAATATTAATTGAGTTTTGTTGTGATGAGGACTTAGGCTTTGAAGGTAACAGACTTGGTTCAGATCTTGGTTCTGCCACTCCATAGCTGTTTGGCTTTGGGAAAATTACTAAACCTCTCTGAGATTATTTCCTCCTTTGTAAAGTGGGGATAAATCTATCTGAGCCAGCAGAGCAGCTGCATGAGAGATGTGCACTAAATATTGGTCTTTCTCACTCTCCTACGCCATCTCTCTGTTCTTCCCAGAGAAGCTGTACAGAAGGATATAGTACTTTTGTTTAAAATAGTTAACTAATTAATTAATTAATTTGTTTTTGGCTGCGTTGGGTCTTCGTTGCTATGCGCAGGCTTTGCCTAGTTGCGGCAAGCGGGGGCTACTCTTTGTTGCGGTGCGCGGGCTTCTCATTGCGGTGGCTTCTCTTGCTAGCCTTAACCCCAATGCTAGCCTTAACCCTGGCTCTCACAACATGAATTCCTCTTCCCATATCTTATCCACTAATTAATATAAATGTAGGCATATTATTTCTATTAGGCATATCACACCTAGCCATTTACTCCATCCTCAGATCTGGATGAACTTCACATTCAAAATACTCACTCACTGGAGCTCTAGGAGCAATAGCACAGACAATCATCTCATATGAAGTAATGTAGCAGTTATTCTATTCTCAGTCTTACTGATAAATGGATCATTTACACTTTCAACAGTAATTATTACACAAGAACACCTATGACTAATTTTCTCCTGACCCCTACCCAGAATTTGATTATCTCCTCAGTAGCCGAAATCCAACGAAGCCCCACTTGATTAAACGGAAGTAGCATCAAAACCTGTATATGTCTTCAATGTAGAAAATGTAGCAGGCCCATTCACCCCGTCCCTCCTAGAGAATATGTCAATTTCCCTATAATAAACATTTCGACAGCAATCTATTTTTAGGAGCATTCGACAATCCCTAGGTGCCAGAATTATATACAGCCCAAGTCATCATTAAACACATCTAACAATCTCCTTTCTATGAATTTGAGCCTCCTACCTACAATTTTGATATGATCAACGCATACATCTCTTATAAAAAGTATTTTACGACTAACATTAACCCTATGTATATGAGAGTTTTCACTAATTGTCATCATACCAGGCAACCCACCACAAATTTAAGAAATATGTCTGACAAAAGAGTTACTTTGATAGAGTAAATCACAGAGGTTTCAATGCTCTTATTCCTGGAATTGAATTCGTCCTAATAATTTTACATTCTCCATGCTACCTACCACATTACACCACATGCTATATAGTAAAGTTCTCTAAGTAAGCTTCAGGCCCATACCCCCAAAATATTTTTATATATCCTTCCTGTGCTAATAAACTCTCATTGTTTTTACCATCATTCTACTGACCATTTTCTCAGGAAATATAATTGTATAACAAGCTCACACTGGTTAATGGTATCCCCATTCTAATAAAAAACATGAACCCATAAGCTACAGAAGCATCCAACAAATATTTCCTAAAACAGTCCACCACATCAATACTACTTATAATGGCTATTATCATTAATCTAATATACTCTGGTCAAAGAGCACAATGAATAACAAGAATCTTTAATCCAGCAGCATCCACCCTCATGACAATCGCCCTTGTCACAAAAGTAGGACTTTCCCCATTTCACTTCTGAGTGCCTGAAGTCACACGAGGCATCCCATGAACAGCAGACCTGATGCTATCAACATGACAAAATTGCACCCCTATCAGTTTTATACCACATGTCACCATCCATCAACCTAAATATACTATTAATCATAGTGATATTATAAATCATAGCTGGAGGCTGAGGCAGACTTCGCCATACTCACCTGGAAAATATTACACCCTCCTCATCAATTACCCATATAGGATGAATAACAGCTATTATAATGTATATTCAGATTATAACAATCCTAAACATACTAATTTATATCATAACAACACTATCTTCTTCTTATTTATGCCCAGATCATGTACTACAAGAGTATCATTATCACACACATGAGATAAAACACCTCCCATCACAATCATTTTCCTCACCATTATAGTATCATTAGGACATCGCCCATCACTATCAGGCTTTCTACCCAAATGAATAATTATCCAAGAGATAACAAACACGACAACATCATTCTACCAACACTAATAGCCATCATAGCAGTCCTCAGCATATATTTCTACTTGCAGCTAACATACTCCACATCACTAACTATATTCCCTTCATTAAACAACACAAACACAAAACAATTTGAACATACAAAGAAATAACCTTCCTATCATTACCAATCATAATACCCACACGGTTACTACACACAACACCCATTCTATCGGTGCTGGACTAGGAATTTAGGTTAGTTCAGACCAAGAGCTTTCAAAACCCTAAACAAGTGAAATTTACTTAATTCCTAAAAATAAGGATTGCAAGACTTTATTCTACATCAATTGAATGTAAAGCAAACACTGTATTGAAGCCAAATCTTTACGAGATTGATGAGTTTTAACCCCAGGAAACTTTAGTTAACAGGCAAATCCTCTAGTCAACTGGCTTCAGTCTACTTCTCCTTCATTTGAGAAAGAAAAAAAGAAAAAAAAAAGGCAGGATAATCACTGGCAGAATTGAGGCTGCTTCTCTGAAGTTACAATTCAATTTGTTGATTCACCACAGGGTTTGCCAGAAAGAGGGCTCAATCTCTGTCTTTAGATTTACAGTCTAATGCTAACTCAGTCATTTTACCTCTGTTCATACACTGCTGATTATTTTCAACAAATCACAAAGATATCGGCATTTTATATTTACTATTTGGTGCTTGAGCTGGAGTAGCAGGCAGCACCTTAGTTATATTAATCCATGCTGAGCTATGCTGACCTGGACCGCTACTTGGAGATGCCCAAATCTGTAAGGTTGTCATAACAGTCCCTGCACTTGTAATAATTTTCTTTATAGCTGTACCCGTTATGATTGCAGGCTTTGAAAACTGACTTGGGCCACTAATAACTCGGACACCTGAAGTAGCATTTCCCCCAATAAATCATATAAACTTTTGACTAATTCCCCCATCATTCTTACTCCTACTCATATCACCAATAGTAGAAGCTGGTTCTGGTACCAGTGGGACGGTGTATTCAGCTCTAGCCTGCAATCTGGCCCATGCAGGAGCCTCTGTCGACCTAACTGTTTTCTCCTTACATTTAGCAGGTGTCTCCTCAATACTTGGTATTATTACTTTTATTACTATAGTCTTTAATACAAAACCAGCAGTCATATCCCAATACCAAACACCATTATTTGTTTAATCTTCCCCAACTATAGCCATATTACTATAATTACCAATCTCAGTCCAAGCAGCCAGAATTGCCATGCTGTTAAGAGATAGAAATCTAAACACTACTTTCTTTGACCCTGCAGGAGAAGACCGAATCCTATACCAACACCTCTTTTGATACTTTGCTCACCCTGAAGTCTGTATTCATGGCCTAACAGGGTTTGTTATAAACTCACATAGCATTACATACTATTTAGGACAAAAATTGCCTTTCAGCTATCTGGGAATAGTATGAGTCATGTCCACTGGTTTTTTAGGAGTTCTCTTGTGGGCCCATCATATGTTTACCATAGGGATAGCTGTGGACTCAGGAGCATACTTTGCATCAGCTACCGTAATTACTTCTATCCCTACAGGAGTAAAAGTATCTAGCTGATTAGCAACTCTTTATTTAATGTTTCTTTTTCTTTTCTTTTTTTTTTTTTGGCTGAGTTGGGTCTTGGTTGCTGCGCATGGGCTTTCTCTGGTTGCGGTGAGCGGCAGCTACTCTTCGTTGCGGTGTGCGGCCCTTTCATTGCAGTGGCTTCTCTTGTTGCAGAGCACGGCCTCTAGGCGCGTGGGCTTCAGTAGTTGTGGCTTGCGGGCTCTAGAGGGCAGGCTCAGTAGTTGTGGCACACGGGCTTTTTGCTCCGCGGCATGTGGAATCTTCCCAGACAAGGGCTCGAACCCGTGTCCCCTGCATTGGCAGACGAATTCTTAACCACTGCGTCACCAGGGAAGTCCCTGGTTAGCAACTGTTCACGGAGGTAATACTATATGACCTCCCACTATATTATGAGTTTTAGGCTTTAGTTTTTCTTTTTAAAGTAGGTGGTTTGACAGGAATCATCTTAGTCAACTCATCCCCAGACATTGTCCTCCAGGATACATCCTATGTAGTAGCACACTTCCATGACCTAATGTCCATGGGAGCAGTCTTCACTATTATAGGAGGCTTTCTACACTGATTCCCACTATTCTCAGGTTATACAGTTAACTCAGCATGAGCAAAAATTCACTTCACAAGTATATTTGTAGTAGTAAATATGACTTCCTGCAGCACTTTTGTGGCCTCTCAGGGATGTCACTACGTTAGTCTGAGTACCCTGAGGCACACACAACATGAAATATTTTGTCTTTAGGCTCATTCATCTCAGTAGCAGCAGTAATGCTAATAATCTTCATACTTTGAAAAGCATTTGTGTCTAAACAAGAAGTCTTGGGGGTCCTCGGGAAGATGGCGGAAGAGTAAGACGCGGAGATCACCTTCCTTCCCACAGATACAGTAGAAATACATCTACACGTGGAACTGCTCCCACAGAACACACACTGAACGCTGGCAGAAAACGTCCGATCTCCAAAAAGGCAAGAAACTCCCCCCGTACTTGGGTAGGGCAAAAGAAAAAAGAAATAACAGAGACAAAAGAATAGGGACGGCACCTGCACCAGTGGGAGGGAGCCGTGAAGGAGGAAAGGTTTCCACGCACTAGGAAGCCCCTTCGCGGGCAGAGACTGCGGGTGGCAGAGGGGGGAAGCTTCGGAGCCACGGAGGAGAGCACAGCCACAGGGGTGCGGAGGGCAAAGCGGAGAGGTTCCCGCACGGAGGCTCGGCGCCGAGCAGCACTCTCCAGCCCGAGAGGCTTGTCTGCTCACCCGCCGGGGCGGGCGGGGCTGGGAGCTGAGGCTCGGGCTTCGGTCGGATCGCAGGGAGAGGACTGGGGTTGGCGGCGTGAACACAGCCTGGAGGGGTTAGTGCACCACAGCTAGCCGAGAGGGAGTCCGGGAAAAAGTCTGCAGCTGCCGAAGAGGCAAGAGACTTTTTCTTCCCTCTTTGTTTCCTGGTGCGCGAGGAGAGGGGATTCAGAGCGCCGCCTAAGCGAACTTCAGAGACGGGCGCGAGCCGCAGCTACCAGCGCGGATCCCACAGCAACAGGGGCGCAGAGGGAAAAACGGAGAGATTCCCGCACAGAGGCTCGGCGCCGAGCAGCACTCTCCAGCCCGAGAGGCTTGTCTGCTCCCCCGCCGGGGCGGGCGGGGCTGGGAGCTGAGGCTCCGGTTTCGGTTTCGGTTGGATCGCAGGGAGAGGACTGGGGCTGGCAGCGTGAACACAGCCTGAAGGGATTAGCGCACAACAGCTGGCTGGGAGGGAGACCGGGAAAAAGTCTGCAGCTGCCGAAGAGGCAAGGGACTTTTTCTTGCCTCTTTGTTTCGCGGCGCGCAAGGAGAGGGGATTCAGAGCGCCGCCTAAACGAACTCCAGAGAAGGGCGCGAGCCGCGGCGATCACCGCAGACCCCACAGCAACAGGGGCGCAGAGAAAAAAAAACGGAGAGACTCCCGCACAGAGGCTCGGCGCGGAGCAGCACTCACCAGCCCGAGAGGCTTGTCTGCTCGGCGGGCGGGGCTGGGAGCTGAGGCTCGGGTTTCGGTTTCGGTTGGATCGCAGGGAGAGGACTGGGGCTGGCGGCGTGAACACAGCCTGAAGGGGTTAGCGCACCACAGCTGGCTGGTAGGGAGTCCGGGAAAAAGTCTGCAGCTGCCGAAGAGGCAAGAGACTTTTTCTTGCCTCTTTGTTTCGCGGCGCGCAAGGAGAGGGGATTCAGAGTGCCACCTAAACGAACTCCAGAGAAAGGCGTGAGCCGCGGCGATCAGCACGGACCCCAGAGACGGGCGTGAGACGCTGGGGCTGCTGCTGCCGCCTCCAAAAAGCCTGTGTGTGAGCACAAGTCACTCTCCACATCGCCCCTCCCGGGAGCCTGTGCAGCCCGCCACTGCCAGGGTCCCGTGATCCGGGGACAAGTTCCCCGGGAGAACGCACTGCCCGCCTCAGGCTGGTGCAACGTCACGCCGGCCTCGGCCGCCGCAGGCTCACCCCGGCTCCTCTGTACACCTCCCTACCCGCGGCCTGAGTGAGCCAGAGCCCCCGAAGCAGCTGCTCCTTTAACCCCGTCCTGTCTGTGCGGGGAATAGACGCCCTCAGGCGACCTACACGCAGAGGCGGGTCCAAATCCAAAGCTGAACCCCAGGAACTGTGCGAACAGGGAAGATAAGGGGAAATCTCTCCCAGCAACCTTAGAAGCAGCGGATTAAAACTCCACAAACAACTTGATGTGCCTGCATCTGGTGAATACCTGAATAGACAACGAATCATCCCAAATTCAGGAGGTGGACTTTGGGAGCAGGATATATTAATTTTTCCCCTTTTCCTTTATTTGTGAGTGTATATGTATATGCTTCTGGGTGCGATTTTGTCTGTATAGCTTTGCTTTACAATAGCTTTATTTTACTTCACTATATTATAGCCTCTTTCTTTCTTTCTTTCTTTCTTTCTATTTTTTCTCCCTTCTACTCTGAGCCGTGTGGACGAAAGGCTCTTGGTGCTCCAGCCAGGCATCAGGGCCGTGCCTCTGAGGTGGGAGAGCCAACTTCAGGACACTGGTCCACAAGAGACCTCCCAGCTTCACGTAATACCAAAAGGCAAAAATCTCTCAGAGATCTCCATCTCAACATCAAGACCCAGCTTCACTCAACGACCAACAAGCTACAGTGCTGGACACCCTATGCCAAACAACTAGCAAGACAGGAACACAGCCCCATCCATTAGCAGAGAGGCTGCCTAAAATCATAATAAGGCCACAGACACCCCAAAATACACCACCAGACGTGGACGTGCCCACCAGAAAGACAAGAGCCAACCTCATCCACCAGAGCTCAGGCACTAGTTCCCTCCACCAGGAAGCCTACACAACCCACTGAACCAACCTTAGCCACTGGGGACAGATACCAAAAACAACAGGAACTACGAACCTGCAGCCTGTGAAAAGGAGACCCCAAACACAGTAAGATAAGCAAAATGAGACGACAGAAAAACACACAGCAGATGAAGGAGCAGGGTCAGAACATACCAGACTTAACAAATGAAGAGGAAATAGGTAGTCTACCTGAAAAAGAATTCAGAATAATGATAGTAAGGATGATCCAAAATCTTGGAAATAGAATAGACAAAATGCAAGAAACATTTAACAAGGACGTAGAAGAACTAAAGAGGAACCAAGCAATGATGAAAACCACAATAAATGAAATTAAAAATACTCTAGATGGGATCAATAGCAGAATAACTGAGGCAGAAGAAAGGATAAGTGACCTGGAAGATAAAATGGTGGAAATAACTACTGCAGAGCAGGATAAAGAAAAAAGAATGAAAAGAACTGAGGACAGTCTCAGAGACCTCTGGGACAACATTAAACGTGCCAACATTCGAATTATAGGGGTCCCAGAAGAAGAAGAGAAAAAGAAAGGGACTGAGAAGATATTTGAAGAGATTATAGTTGAAAACTTCCCTAATATGGGAAAGGAAATAGTTAATCAAGTCCTGGAAGCACAGAGAGTCCCATACAGGATAAACCCAAGGAGAAACACACCAAGACACATATTAATCAAACTGTCAAAAATTAAATATAAGGAAAACATATTAAAGGCAGCAAGGGAAAAAAAACAAATAACACACAAGGGAATCCCCATAAGGTTAACATCTGATCTTTCAGCAGAAACTCTGCAAGCCAGAAGGGAGTGGCAGGATATACTTAAAGTGATGAAGGAGAAAAACCTGCAACCAAGATTACACTACCCAGCAAGGATCTCATTCAGATTCGATGGAGAAATTAAAACCTTTACAGACAAGCAAAAGCTGAGAGAGTTCAGCACCACCAAACCAGCTTTACAACAAATGCTAAAGGAACTTCTCTAGGCAAGAAACACAAGAGAAGGAAAACACCTACAATAACAAACCCAAAACATTTAAGAAAATGGGAATAGGAACATACATATCGATAATTACCTTGAATGTAAATGGATTAAATGCTCCCACCAAAAGACACAGGCTGGCTGAATGGATACAAAAACAAGACCCATATATATGCTGTCTACAAGAGACCCACTTCAGACCTAGAGACACATATAGACTGAAAGTGAGGGGATGGAAAAAGATATTCCATGCAAATGGAAATCAAAAGAAAGCTGGAGTAGCAATTCTCATATCAGACAAAATAGACTTTAAAATAAAGACTATTACAAGAGACAAAGAAGGACACTATATAATGATCAAGGGATCGATACAAGAGGAAGGTATAACAATTGTAAATATTTATGCACCCAACATAGGAGCACCTCAATACATAAGGCAAATACTAACAGCCATAAAAGGGGACATCGACAGCAACACAATCATAGTAGGGGACTTTAACACCCCACTCTCACCAATGGACAGATCATCCAAAATGAAAATAAATAAGGAAACACAAGCTTTAAATGATACATTAAACAAGATAGACTTAATTGATATTTATAGGACATTCCATCCAAAAACAACAGAATACACATTTTTCTCAAGTGCTCATGGAACATTCTCCAGGATAGATCATATCTTGGGTCACAAATCAAGCCTTGGTAAATTTAAGAAAATTGAAATAGTATCAAGTATCTTTTCCGACCACAACGCTATGAGACTAGATATCAATTACAGGAAAAGACCTGTAAAAAATACAAACACATGGAGGCTACACAATACATTACTTAATAACGAAGTGATCACTGAAGAAATCAAAGGGGAAATCAAAAAATACCTAGAAACAAATGACAATGGAGATACGACGACCCAAAACCTATGGGACGCAGCAAAAGCAGTGCTAAGAGGGAAGTTTATAGCAATACAAGCCTACCTCAAGAAACAGGAAACATCTCGAATAAACAACCTAACCTTGCACCTAAAGCAATTAGAGAAAGAAGAACAAAAAAACCCCAAAGCCAGCAGAAGGAAAGAAATTATAAAGATCAGGTCAGAAATAAATGAAAAAGAAATGAAGGAAACAATAGCAAAAATCAATGAAACTAAAAGCTGGTTCTTTGAGAAGATAAACAAAATTGATAAACCATTAGCCAGACTCATCAAGAGAAAAAGGGAGAAGACTCAGATCAATAGAATTAGAAATGAAAAAGGAGAAGTAACCACTGACACTGCAGAAATACAAAAGATCATGAGAGATTACTACAAGCAACTCTATGCCAATAAAATGGACAACCTGGAAGAAATGGACAGATTCTTAGAAAGGCACAAACTGCCGAGACTGAACCAGGAAGAAATAGAAAATATGAACAGACCAATCACAAGCACTGAAATTGAAACTGTGATTAAAAACCTTCCAACAAACAAAAGCCCAGGACCAGATGGCTTCACAGGTGAATTCTATCAAACATTTAGAGAAGAGCTAACACCTATCCTTCTCAAACTCTTCCAAAATATTGCAGAGGGAGGAACACTCCCAAACTCATTCTACGAGGCCACCATCACCCTGATACCAAAACCAGACAAAGATGTCACAAAGAAAGAAAACTACAGGCCAATATCACTGATGAACATAGATGCAAAAATCCTCAACAAAATACTAGCAAACAGAATCCAACAGCACATTAAAAGGATCATACACCATGATCAAGTGGGGTTTATCCCAGGAATGCAAGGATTCTTCAATATACGCAAATCAATCAATGTGATACATCATATTAACAAACTGAAGGAGAAAAACCATATGATCATCTCAATAGATGCAGAGAAAGCTTTCGACAAAATTCAACACCCATTTATGATAAAAGCCCTGCAGAAAGTAGGCATAGAGGGAACTTTCCTCAACATAATAAAGGCCATATATGACAAACCCACAGCCAACATTGTCCTCAATGGTGAAAAACTGAAACCATTTCCACTAAGATCAGGAACAAGACAAGGTTGCCCACTCTCACCACTATTATTCAACATAGTTTTGGAAGTGTTAGCCACAGCAATCAGAGAAGACAAAGAAATAAAAGGAATCCAAATCGGAAAAGAAGAAGTAAAGCTGTCACTATTTGCAGATGACATGATACTATACATAGAGAATCCTAAAGATGCTACCAGAAAACTCCTAGAGCTAATCAATGAATTTGGTAAAGTAGCAGGATACAAAATTAATGCACAGAAATCTCTTGCATTTCTATACACTAATGACGAAAAATCTGAAAGTGAAATTAAGAAAACACTCCCATTTACCATTGCAACAAAAAGAATAAAATATCTAGGAATAAACCTACCTAAGGAGACAAAAGACCTGTATGCAGAAAATTATAAGACACTGATGAAAGAAATTAAAGATGATACAAATAGATGGAGAGATATACCATGTTCCTGGATTGGAAGAATCAACATTGTGAAAATGACTCTACTACCCAAAGCAATCTACAGATTCAATGCAATCCCTATCAAACTACCACTGGCATTTTTCACAGAACTAGAACAAAAAATTTCACAATTTGTATGGAAACACAAAAGACCCCGAATAGCCAAAGCAATCTTGAGAACGAAAAATGGAGCTGGGGGAATCAGGCTCCCTGACTTCAGACTATATTACAAAGCTTCAGTAATCAAGACAGTTTGGTACTGGCACAAAAACAGAAATATAGATCAATGGAACAGGATAGAAAGCCCAGAGATAAACCCACACACATATGGGCACCTTATTTTTGATAAAGGAGGCAAGCATATACAGTGGAGAAAAGACAGCCTCTTCAATAAGTGGTGCTGGGAAAATTGGACAGGTACATGTAAAAGTATGAAAATAGAACACTCCCTGACACCATGCACAAAAATAAACTCAAAATGGATTAAAGACCTAAGTGTAAGGGCAGACACTATCAAACTCTTAGAGGAAAACATAGGCAGAACACTCTATGACATACATCACAGCAAGATTCTTTTTGACCCAGCTCCCAGAGAAATGGAAATAAGAACACAAATAAACAAATGGGACCTAATGAAACTTAAAAGCTTTTGCACAGCAAAGGAAACCATAAACAAGACCAAAAGACAACCATCAGAATGGGAGAAAATATTTGCAAATGAAGCAACTGACAAAGGATTAATCTCCAAGATTTACAAGCAGCTCATGCAGCTCAATAACAAAAAAACGAACAACCCAATCCAAAAATGGGCCGAAGACCTAAATAGAC
This sequence comes from Balaenoptera physalus, assembly GCF_965194825.1. Classification (NCBI taxonomy): domain Eukaryota; kingdom Metazoa; phylum Chordata; class Mammalia; order Artiodactyla; family Balaenopteridae; genus Balaenoptera; species Balaenoptera physalus. Next base: position 149,961 of record NW_028125752.1, read on the forward strand.
ATTTCTCCAAAGAAGATATACAGATGGCCTACAGACACATGAAAGAATGCTCAACATCATTAATCATTAGAGAAATGCAAATCAAAACTACAATGAGATATCATCTCACACCGGTCAGAATGGCCATCATCAAAAAATCTAGAAACAATAAATGCTGGAGAGGGTGTGGAGGAAAGGGAACACTCTTGCACTGTTGGTGGGAATGTAAATTGATACAGCCACTATGGAGAACAGTATGGAGGTTCCTTAAAAAACTACAAATAGAACTACCATACGACCCAGCAATCCCACTACTGGGCATATACCCTGAGAAAACCATAGGTCAAAAAGAGTCATGTACCAAAATGTTCATTGCAGCTCTATTTACAATAGCCAGGACATGGAAGCAATCTAAATGTCCATCGACAGATGAATGGATAAAGAAGATGTGGCACATATATACAATGGAATATTACTCAGCCATAAAAAGAAATGAAATGGAGGTATTTGTAATGAGGTGGATGGAGTTAGAGTCTGTCATACAGAGTGAAGTAAGTCAGAAAGAGAAAAACAAATACAGTATGCTAACACATATATACGGAATCTAAGGGGAAAAAAAAAAAAAAAAGGCCATGAAGAACCTAGTGGCAAGACGGGAATAAAGACACAGACCTACTAGAGAATGGACTTGAGGATATGGGGAGGGGGTGGGGTGAGATGTGACAGGGTAAGAGAGTGTCATGGACATATATACACTACCAAATGTAAAATAGATAACTAGTGGGAAGCAGCCGCATAGCACAGGGAGATCAGCTCGGTGCTTTGTGACCATCTAGAGGGATGGGATGGGGAGGGTGGGAGGGAGGGAGATGCAAGAGGGAAGAGAAATGGGAACATATTGTATATGTATAACTGATTCACTTTGTTATAAAGCAGAAGCTAACACACCATTGTAAGGCAATTATACTTCAATAAAGATGTTAAAAAAAAAAAAAAAAAAAAAAAAAAGAAGTCTTAGCAGTGGAAATTGCTACTCCTAACCTAGAATGGTTACACGGATGTCCTCCACCATATCCTACGTTTCAAGATCCTACCTATGTAAGTGTAAAATAAGGAAGGACTCAAGTCCTTTTCAACCAGTTTCAAGCCAACACCATAACAATTATGTCTTCCTCAATAAATGAGATAAAAGTAAAAAGTGATGTAGCTTTGTCAAAGTTAAATGATAGGCTAAAATCCTGTATATGACTAAGGCATATCAATTTCATCTAGGCTCTCAAGATACAACATCACCGATTATGGAAGAACTTTTACATTTTCTTCATCACACATTAATAGTGATTTTTAAAATAAGTTTTCTAGTCCTCTATATCATTTCACTAATATTGACATCTAAACTCATATGCATACAATAGATGCACAGGTAGAGAAAATGTGAACAATTTACTAGCTATTATTGTAATCTTAATTGCCCTATCATCATTGTGAATCCTTTACATGATACATGAAATCAATAACTCTTCCCAAACCATAAAAAACTATGGGTCAGTAACGATACTGAAGCTACAAATACACAGATTACGAAGATTTAAATGTTGACTCCTCTGTAATCCCCACATCAGAGCTAAAACCAGGAGAATAATGACTAATAGAAGTCAACAACCGAGTAGTTAGGGATAGTCATTGAATATTAGTTTCATCTGAAATTGTTGTACACTCCGGAGTTGTTCCTTCTCAGGCCTAAAAGAAGCTGCTCTCCCAGGACGCCTAACTTAAAGAATCCTAATATCAACAGGACCAGGCCTATGTTGTGGACAAGAGAGCTCGTTTTCCTGAGTTCAAAGACAGGACAGAGGGATATGTCTGAGATATGGGGTGAATCTGCAGCCCATGGGGATGCACTCTCCAAGCTCCAGTATAGGAATGGGGCCTCTAGGGTCCCAGGCCACCCACCACGCCCTCTGGAGCAGGATCTGGGCAACATTCCCTGTCAGTGATGAGGCAGCCCTAGCACTTGTCACGCCCCAATGTCGTGTCCTATGTGGGCCCCATGCTCTTGGGACCACACCCCACAGTCTGCAGGTCCATGCTACAGGGTCCTTCATGCCTCAGGAGTAGAGACCACACAGCAAACAGTTCCCTCCCCAACCAGCAGGAGGAGGGGAGGAGAGCAGGGGCACCAGGGGACTCTCACTCAGACAACAACACCCCAGCGGTGCCAGCGGGGACAGTGATGATGCAGATGAGGCACAGACCAAGAGATGGGACCAGAGGACCCAAAAGGCAGCTGGTCAGGTCCTGGCTCACCTGCACCCCGGACACCTTTGTCCCGCATACACCCCCTTCCTCATACACCCTCTCCTTAAATGCAGATTCTTCAGATGCGAACAGGCAGAGCTTCAGACTGAAAGTCAGCTCTTCCAAAATGACCCGTCAGCAAACACTGCAGGATTCCACTCCAGTGGGTGCCCTGCAGTCGACAACTCAGGGACTGAAGTGGATATCGGTGCCAGGGGCAGTGGGAGGGAATGGGGAATGAGACTTTCATGGTTGTGGAATTTTGGTCTTGCAGGACGAAAAGTTCTAGTGATGGTGGTGATGGCTCCACGAGAAAGTGAATCTATCTGATGCCTCAGAAACGTGCACTTAAAATGGTGATGATGGTAAAGGGTATGTGACGTGTGTTTTATTTCACTTAAAATAAATTCTTAAAATAATGTCTTGTTAATTGAGATTCCATTTCGACTCCCCTTCATCACAAATGTCGGAGGCCCAGACACAGTCCCCTACCTTAGGGGCCATCACGGTACCCTCACAGAGCACGTGGGAGACCATTCTTAGGGGGGGCTAGTCTGTGCTCACCTGACCTCTGTCCAGGGGGACCCAGGCAGTGGTGACCCCCATAGATTAGACATATGATATGCTATAGTATTAATACGATACCACCAAGTGTTGTCACTCACCGGAACACAGAGCAGCAACCCACTCAAACATGCCTGACCCCATATGATTGTGACAAGATGAAGAGAAGAAAAGGAACCACAGGTTAATCAGGACAACACCCTTAATGCAGAGGTTGGAAATCTCAAAGGGGACAGGACACACTGCAGGCAAAGAGCGCATATGCGGTCTCCCCATGCATGTGATCCTGACCCATGCAGGTATGGTGAGACCCACACAGTCCCCGCACCCTATACCTGGGGCCACACATCCACACTCACCAGGGTGACCCACCTCCCCAGACCCCTCCACCTGGGTCACATGTCCACAGTCCCAGGGTGACCTCACCTCCCCAGACCCTGCACCTGGGGTCACACGTCCCCTTGGTCAGGACACCATGGCTCTGCAGGGGGCTCCCCCAATGTGGAAACAAGCTGGGTCCCTGGGACCTCCTGGGATGGGAAAAAGTGTCAGGTGGGTCTCCTTTCCCCACACTTGTCCCAGAGGAGTCCTCCTCTTCTCACTTTGGTTCTGTGTGATTTTAACTGTTTGTACAGATTTCATACTAAAGTTGAACACACGACCCTGGTGCTGGCATGCTCAGTCTTTTCTCGTCTCACTTACATGTTGAGAAAACTCACAGGACAGCAGGGCTGAAAGCCGAGGGGCAGCTCTGGACTCTGCTGAGTAGGGACGGTAGACTGGAGGGAGAGCTCAGCAGCAGCCTCAGCTGTCACCCATCGGCCTTTTGCCCGATCTGCGTGCCCTGCAATCAATTCAGCAGCTAAACCTGCTTCCCTATGCACCATGCACGTGCTGGTAAATTGGAATTATTGCCAGGTAGTCCTCCTGAGGATTCTCCATGAGCCCCAGGGAAGGTGAACCTTGCAGGGATTAAGACTAAGGCCCCGACCATAGCACTGACCCTTGGGAGGACCAGGTCACCACACTCAGAAGAGAGGCTGTTACGTAGACAAGCCCACCTCAGCTCCAGACCCCAGACATCTAAGCACTGACATTCAGATGCAGGCACGGAGCTTCCCAGTACTGAGGCCAGGCCGGGTCTCTACCCAGGTCCCCATAGTCCTAGCGTACACAGAACATGGTCAGGTCTAAATCTTCTTATTATAGACAACACATGGTCAGCTCTAAACATAATCAGTAGACAGGACATGCAGAGGTCTAAATCTACCATGTAGACACAACTTGATCATGTTTAAACTAGCTTAGGGCTGATCTCATAGGGGGTACAGATCACACACATGGGTCTCTCATCTTTGGACACCCACGTCAGGAAACTGAACAAAATCTTTGTCATTAAACATTTCAACAGGTAAAACAGAAATGTTCCCAATTTCTCTGGCCACCTGATGGTCAGGATCCACGGGCGAGCCACGAACTTCTTAGAGTGCAGCCCAGTCTGCTGCCAGGACAGACAAGAAGTGGCCTGATTCCAGCCTCCCAGGCTTCCAGAAGGAGGCGGCCACACTGAAAGCCCAGGCAGGAGAGTCCTGCATGGTCCGGGCCGGGAGATCCGGTCTGTCCATTCGGCTGGCCGATTCCAGGCGGGGCGCTCAGGGCCGCTGAGAGCCCTGCACTCAGGTCCTGCTTCCCTGCAGCGTGTGCGTGTGTGTGTAGAGGGGGCGGTGGCTGACGGCTCCCATGGTTCCCATCCCGGGCACCGCGCTGTCTTCGAGGGGAGGCACGGGGAGAGGTAGGGGCACAGAAGCCGTTGGAGAGGAGAACCCACCGCGGAACTCCTTGCACACTGGCTTGCCCCACCCGGAGACCCGCCTGCCCAACGTGGGCCACATGTCGCCCCCCAGTCCCCCACCCCCGAGGGCGGGGTGCCTGCTCTTTCAACAGCACAGGGTCTCACATGAAGGAGACCCAGTGGGGACTGTCAGCCCCCGACTCCTGATGCTGTGTTTAGGGGGAGAATGAACCCCCTTGACTGGGCGATGGGACCCTGTGAGGAAAGAGGTGGCGGCCCGATCCAAGTCGGGGCCTGGCTGAGATATGAGGAAACAGGAGCCAAGGGCAGGGCCTGGATGCCAGGCCAACAGGAGGGGCACCCCCAGCCTTGGCCGGGCTCTCCAACGGTGACATTGTTGCTTTAGGGGACCTGGGACAGGTGACTGAATGTAATGGGAGTCTAAACTGGACCCTGAATGCGGCTTAAAGAAGGTGTGAAGGATGTTACTGAGACAGTGACAGTCATTGGAAGACAAACTCTGTGTCAGGATATCCTGCTCCATCCATTTAAATCCCTGAGATCTGTGACCTTTACGTGGCTACGCAGGATTGTTAGAGCAGCTGCGTGCCGATATATCTGGGGCACAATTCAGTCTGCAGCCAACTTGCAAGTGGTTCCAGCAAACACACAGGTGTGCGCACAGGCAGGCACAGCACACACACAAACATATGCACGTGCACAGCACAAATATATTCACACACTAGCATGTGAACACACATGCACACACTAATGTGTGCAAGTTCACATACCTATCCACATGCACAGCATATTTATGCAAACAGGCACATGCACACGCATAGCACACACACAGGGAATAAAGTGAATCCGTAAAGCATTAATTCCTGAACACAAGTGAAGCTGACATGTATTTTTCCCTTTTCTTAGCCTTGATGTTTTCCACAACAAAAAGTTTAAGAAAAAAGTTAATGGCAAATGACTTTTGATTCATAGGACTTTCTGATTTTATTCCACAAATATTATGACAGCAGAAATGAATGTAGATATTACATGTGTCCACTAATGGAAGAATGGAGAAGAAAAACACGGTCCATCAATACAAGGGAATGCTATTCAGCCTAAAAAGGAAGTCAATTCTGACACAGGATGCAGCAGGGATGAACCTTGAGGGCATTATGCTCAGTGATGTAAGCTAGACACAAAAAAACAAACAGTGCTTGATCCACTCATACAAGGCCCCTAGAGCAGTCGGAAATATAGAGACATAAAGTAGGATGTTGAGGGCCAGAGGCTGAGGGAGGGACAATGGGGAGTGAGTGTTTAATGGGGACTGTTTCAATTTTGCAAGATGAAAAAGTTCTGGAGGATGATGGTGGTCAGGTTTGCACAACAGTGTGAATTACTTCCTGACCCTGAAATGTGCACTTAAAAATGGTTAAGATAGTACATTTTATGTTATGTGTACCAGACCACAATTTTTAAAACTTTTTCAAAAACAACAGGAAATAGTCCATGAATACCACAAGATGCACAACTTCACTAACAACAGAGGGATTAAAGCCATAAGAAAAATACTGTGCATACACCTACCAGAATGGCAGACATGAAAGACATAGTATCAAATATCAGCAGGATGTGGAGCAATGGAAAGCCTGGTACGCAACGGGGGGATGCAACCACTTCTGAAGCAATCGGGCCTCAGATAGCGAAGTCCGTGCACAGAGACCCACAGTGCTCCTCCCAGTTGAACACAAACCCACCAGCCCTGCACCAGGACACACGGACATGGACTGGCAGCCACAGGAGCCAAACCTGAAGGAACCTGAAGGCCATCACAGACGGATGCAGAAATGAACCATGCACGCTCCTATGAAGGAATATTCCACAGCAATGGAGTACATTTTGTTTAAAGGTAGTAAAACTATAAAAATCATTTTTTAAAGAAAACTATATTTACAAGATGAAAGAATCTATAATTCTGGCACCTAGGGATTGTCGAATGCTCCTAAAAATAGATTGCTTTGGAAACGTTTATTATAGGGAAATTGACATATTCTCTAGGAAGGACGCGGTGAATGGGCCTGCTACATTTTCTACATTGAAGACATGTACAGGTTTTGATTCTACTTCTGTTAAATCAAGTGGGGCTTCACTGGATTTCTGCTACTGCGGAGATAATCAAATTCTGGGTAGGGGTCAGGAGAACATTAGTCATAGGTGTTCTTGTGTAATAATTACTGTTGAAAGTGTAAATGATCCATTTACCAGTAAGACTGAGAATAGAATAACTGCTACATTACTTCATATGAGATGATCCTCTGTGCTATTGTTCCTGGAGCTCCAGTGACTGAGTATTTTGAATGTGAAGTTCATCCAGATCTGAGGATGGAATAAATGGCTAGGTGTGATATGGCTAATAGAAATAATATGCCTACATTTATACTAATTAGTGGATAAGATATGGGAAGAGGAATTCATGTTGTGAGAGGCAGGGTTATGGCTAGCATTGGGGCAATAATATATAAATTGATGATGTTGATGGACATAGTGGTTCTTTAATAAGTAATTTGAATGCCTCAGCAATGGGTTGTAATCATCCATGGGGGCTGATGATTTTTGGCCCTTTCTGGATTTGTATATAGCCTAGGATTTTCCATTTGGTTAATATGAGGAATGCTATGGTGAATTAAATTGGGTAATTTGTCAAAGAATGTTGATTATAAACATATTCTTAGGAAGAGGACTTGAACCAGTGCAGAAAAAGTTTCAGTTTTACATAATTACCGGGCTCTGCCAGCGTAACGAACCCTGTTCTACAGTAGGGTATGTATAAATTAATTGAATGTAGATTATATCATCATTTAGTTTGAAGACATTTTGTAAAGGAAGCCGTATTGCTCTTGTCCTTTCATACTGGAAGAAATCTGCAATAGACAGAAACCAACCAGGATGACTCCAGTCTGAACTCAGATCACGTGAGACTTTAATCGTTGAACAAACAGACAATTAATAGCAGTTATACCGTTGAAATGTCGTGATCCAGCATCAAGGTCATAAACCATATTGCCCATATGAACTCCAGAATACAATTACACTGTTATCCCTAGGAAAACTTGTTCCATTGACCAGTGTTTTAGAAGAACAGGTGATAAAGCATTTTGACTAGCTGGCCTAAATTTTAATCACTCAGAAGTGGTTTTATTCTCCAAAAAATAAATGGCGCATGGGCTCAAGACACACCTGCTTCAGTAGTTGTGGCGTGCAGACTCAGTAGTTGTGGCCCAATGGCTTAGTTGTTCCGTGGCACGTGAGATCTTCCCGGACCGGGGATCGAACCGGGTCCCCTGCATTGGCAGGCGAATTCTTAATCACTGCATCACCAGGGAAGTCCCAGATTCGCAGTCTCCCTTTTAATATACCTTAAGCCCAAAGAATCCATGGAACATTGTTAGAGAAAATAAGGCAATAAAATATTGTAAGGACTATAACAGAAGCATATAGTACACAGTTCATATAGACACATCCCAAGCAGTTACAAAGTATATTAAAAGGGAGGCTGCAATTTTAAAAGAATAAGAAAAATTATACCCACAAACTCCCAATCTTTCCTGAAACGTTGCAATCTGAAACCCTATTGTAGGAAGCAGAAGATTCCAGGAGATATTCTACAAATGAAGGACTCCAAACCCTGTGGTTGGATAAGGAATTCTGGAAGAAAGGTATCCTCACCCAAGGAGAGCAGGTTCCTATACTTCTCTAACATCACATCCCTGTACAATTCCCATTGATCTTGGTCAAGGCATTCTCACTCCTCTTGACAGAAATCTATGGCCACATCCTGGAATGTCAGCAGTCCCTGAAATTAAACGTACACATGCCATGTGGCCACGGGAAGAGTTCATAATATGACCCAAGAAGAAAACAGCAAGTTAAGAGAAGGTTTTAATTTAGAAGAGTCTCTTCAATTATCCACTAATACATATATAAATATAAATATATATATATATATATATATATATAATTTTTTTTTTACAAAGTAACTTTCTCTACCTTATTTCTAACTACAAGAAAAGAGTATGGCATGTGATCCACAAAACCAGTATAGAGACTATACTTGTCTGGAAAAGAAATGATAAAACGATGGTTTCAACACAGGCATATGCATTTTTGAGTGTTTTATTTATATCAAACTGGATAAAATGTGTGTATTTCTCATAGAGAAAAGACCTGTCGAGGTAGAAATGTACCTTTCAACTCTTCATGGGTACACGAGTACACTGGGGAGATTGTAAAAGTGCAGATTGTGATTCAGTAGGTCCGGTGGGCCTGAGTTCTATTTTTTTAACAAGCTCATTTTTAACTAGTGATGCCACAGTCTCTGATTCATTAACCACAACTGTGAATATCAGAGACATAATTAGAAAGGTAAAAATTCACATTTAATTTTGAACTTAAAGTGTTTTATGGATTTTATACCTTTAATAGAATAGTGAGCACAGCAGCAACAATCATTTGTGAGTATTTACTATAGACTGTGTATCTTTCTAATTTTTTTGTGTAGGATTCCAGGAAAAAGGCCTGGGCTGCGGCCACAATGGGCGTGGCCCCCAGGCCGGGCCGCCCCTCCAGGACCCCCGACGGGGCCCTGCGCTCCTGGCGGCTCCCTCCCCCGCCGCCCCGCTCCCTCCCGGAAGGCCTCGGGGCAGAGCGGTCCCACCCACTGCGCGCTGAACAGAGCCCGCGTTTCCTCAGAGCTGGAACTCCCGGCTCAGGCGTGGTCTCTTCCCTCCGCCTTCACGGAACTGCCCCGGAGCCCGAGGGGGGGCGACCTCACTGAGGCTGCCGGCTCTGGAGGTGCCCCAGCGGCCGAAGCCATGACAGTCGCGGGGACGGCGGGCCGGGTAAGTGGGCGCCGACCCTCCGCCTGGTCCGGTGCCCGGCCGGCAGCACAAGACCAGCTTCTGAGGGGCAGGGGTTCGCTGCCACCCGCCGCTGCTGTGCAGAAAGAGCGGCCTCCAGCGTCTGGTCCCCGGGAACTTCGGTCCGTCCTCTCGCCCCTGCCCTCGTCCTGGCTCGCGAGGCCTGGTGGGCGTGAGGAGGGGGTCGGCCTGAGCGTCCTGAGGGGAAACGGGGCAAGGGAGGCGCAGGGTCCGGCTGCAGCGTCAGCGCCCCTCTTCCCGACTGCGGGGAAAGCGGCTGAAAACTCCTCCCGAGGCGCGCAGGCCCCTTATTCAGCCGAGTCCCTCTGCGCTCCTTCCTCCCTGAGCTAAAGTACCGGGGGGAGGGGACAGGGCAGGGAACTGGCGCAGGTAATGGGGAACATCCAAAGGTGATTGTTAACTAAGGAAAACCAGCTCTCCCAAGGTGAGGAATGCGGCGCTTTTCTTTGCCTGGGCTCACTGAATTCTTTCCTTTGATATGCACCTCAGCTCTCTGGGGCCTGCATTCTGTATTTACATATCCTGAGTGCCTCAGGGCCCGCCGGCTCACATTGGAGGGCTGCAAGTGCTGAAGACTGTGACATCCTTTGTTTACTGATAGGGCAAGAACTATTCCATTTCTCACAGGCTTGAGGGGCAGACAGTGGAAAAAAGTCAGAGAATCTCATTCGGCCTGTACTTTGGTTTACATATAGATAATATTTATACTTAACTGTGCTAATAGAGGTTCTCAAGTCCAATCAACTTGTACTACTGCCCTCTATGTATCAATTTCATCAATATCATAAGATAAATGCCTATAGAATTGACTTAATCCATTTAAATAGGATAATGATTTTGAAAGGACACATAATAGAAATATAACAACGAAACCTTTACCACTAAAGGCTGGGTCTGGAACACCCTAAATAAATGTTCCATTGTTAAAATATTGAAAGATGTAGTCAATAGAAATATCAACAAAAATGACAAATAATAAGGGTAGCAGAATGTTGAAATGTTCTATCTTTATCATTAAAGTGGCAGAAAATCATTTATTAGTAGGCACTGGGGGCAGAAGATGCCTGATTTTATATCTGTGTCATATTTGTGCAGTTGTTTCAACAAGTAACTTAAAGACAAAATGGAAAAACAAGGAGGTTTGTGCCTGAGATCATGTTGATGTGAAACCAGGGATGGCCACCTTGTGCCAGGTGAGTTAAGTTTACCTGGCAGGTAGACCGCAGAGCTCCTGGGAAGCAAGGGTTGGAATTTTTCTGCTGGGTGCCCCTTAGGTTCTGTGACTTGACTGACTGTGAGTCATGTTTCGGGAAAGACCTGATCACAGGAAAAGGGTGGGAATAGAGTGATTTGGGGAGCAGCTAACAACATTCATCACAGCTCACGGCCTGAATGAATTTTAAAGAAACAGGAAAACAAATGCTTCTTATGGAATCAGAGAATGTGAGGGCTGGACAATCCCAGAAAATGAGGAACACCCATCCCATTTTCCAGATGACAAAACAGAGGTCCAGCAAGGTGAAATCCCTCACCCAAGTTGCACCCGTCTCTCCTCCCCACTACGTGGTTCATGAAAGCAGGACTCTTCCTGTCTTGATCACTGCTGAACCCCAAAAAGGGCCAGGCATCTAGCAGCTGCTCCAAAAATTTGGGTTGACTGTAGGAACAATGCTATTTCTTTCTTTCTCACTCTTATTCAGGATTGTGCCAAGAACTCCCCAGGTTGCAATGTAATTCGATAAATGTAAATATTAATTGAGTTTTGTTGTGATGAGGACTTAGGCTTTGAAGGTAACAGACTTGGTTCAGATCTTGGTTCTGCCACTCCATAGCTGTTTGGCTTTGGGAAAATTACTAAACCTCTCTGAGATTATTTCCTCCTTTGTAAAGTGGGGATAAATCTATCTGAGCCAGCAGAGCAGCTGCATGAGAGATGTGCACTAAATATTGGTCTTTCTCACTCTCCTACGCCATCTCTCTGTTCTTCCCAGAGAAGCTGTACAGAAGGATATAGTACTTTTGTTTAAAATAGTTAACTAATTAATTAATTAATTTGTTTTTGGCTGCGTTGGGTCTTCGTTGCTATGCGCAGGCTTTGCCTAGTTGCGGCAAGCGGGGGCTACTCTTTGTTGCGGTGCGCGGGCTTCTCATTGCGGTGGCTTCTCTTGCTAGCCTTAACCCCAATGCTAGCCTTAACCCTGGCTCTCACAACATGAATTCCTCTTCCCATATCTTATCCACTAATTAATATAAATGTAGGCATATTATTTCTATTAGGCATATCACACCTAGCCATTTACTCCATCCTCAGATCTGGATGAACTTCACATTCAAAATACTCACTCACTGGAGCTCTAGGAGCAATAGCACAGACAATCATCTCATATGAAGTAATGTAGCAGTTATTCTATTCTCAGTCTTACTGATAAATGGATCATTTACACTTTCAACAGTAATTATTACACAAGAACACCTATGACTAATTTTCTCCTGACCCCTACCCAGAATTTGATTATCTCCTCAGTAGCCGAAATCCAACGAAGCCCCACTTGATTAAACGGAAGTAGCATCAAAACCTGTATATGTCTTCAATGTAGAAAATGTAGCAGGCCCATTCACCCCGTCCCTCCTAGAGAATATGTCAATTTCCCTATAATAAACATTTCCACAGCAATCTATTTTTAGGAGCATTCGACAATCCCTAGGTGCCAGAATTATATACAGCCCAAGTCATCATTAAACACATCTAACAATCTCCTTTCTATGAATTTGAGCCTCCTACCTACAATTTTGATATGATCAACGCATACATCTCTTATAAAAAGTATTTTACGACTAACATTAACCCTATGTATATGAGAGTTTTCACTAATTGTCATCATACCAGGCAACCCACCACAAATTTAAGAAATATGTCTGACAAAAGAGTTACTTTGATAGAGTAAATCACAGAGGTTTCAATGCTCTTATTCCTGGAATTGAATTCGTCCTAATAATTTTACATTCTCCATGCTACCTACCACATTACACCACATGCTATATAGTAAAGTTCTCTAAGTAAGCTTCAGGCCCATACCCCCAAAATATTTTTATATATCCTTCCTGTGCTAATAAACTCTCATTGTTTTTACCATCATTCTACTGACCATTTTCTCAGGAAATATAATTGTATAACAAGCTCACACTGGTTAATGGTATCCCCATTCTAATAAAAAACATGAACCCATAAGCTACAGAAGCATCCAACAAATATTTCCTAAAACAGTCCACCACATCAATACTACTTATAATGGCTATTATCATTAATCTAATATACTCTGGTCAAAGAGCACAATGAATAACAAGAATCTTTAATCCAGCAGCATCCACCCTCATGACAATCGCCCTTGTCACAAAAGTAGGACTTTCCCCATTTCACTTCTGAGTGCCTGAAGTCACACGAGGCATCCCATGAACAGCAGACCTGATGCTATCAACATGACAAAATTGCACCCCTATCAGTTTTATACCACATGTCACCATCCATCAACCTAAATATACTATTAATCATAGTGATATTATAAATCATAGCTGGAGGCTGAGGCAGACTTCGCCATACTCACCTGGAAAATATTACACCCTCCTCATCAATTACCCATATAGGATGAATAACAGCTATTATAATGTATATTCAGATTATAACAATCCTAAACATACTAATTTATATCATAACAACACTATCTTCTTCTTATTTATGCCCAGATCATGTACTACAAGAGTATCATTATCACACACATGAGATAAAACACCTCCCATCACAATCATTTTCCTCACCATTATAGTATCATTAGGACATCGCCCATCACTATCAGGCTTTCTACCCAAATGAATAATTATCCAAGAGATAACAAACACGACAACATCATTCTACCAACACTAATAGCCATCATAGCAGTCCTCAGCATATATTTCTACTTGCAGCTAACATACTCCACATCACTAACTATATTCCCTTCATTAAACAACACAAACACAAAACAATTTGAACATACAAAGAAATAACCTTCCTATCATTACCAATCATAATACCCACACGGTTACTACACACAACACCCATTCTATCGGTGCTGGACTAGGAATTTAGGTTAGTTCAGACCAAGAGCTTTCAAAACCCTAAACAAGTGAAATTTACTTAATTCCTAAAAATAAGGATTGCAAGACTTTATTCTACATCAATTGAATGTAAAGCAAACACTGTATTGAAGCCAAATCTTTACGAGATTGATGAGTTTTAACCCCAGGAAACTTTAGTTAACAGGCAAATCCTCTAGTCAACTGGCTTCATTCTATTTCTCCTTCATTTGAGAAAGAAAAAAAGAAAAAAAAAAAAAGGCAGGATAATCACTGGCAGAATTGAAGCTGCTTCTCTGAAGTTACAATTCAATTTGTTGATTCACCACAGGGTTTGCCAGAAAGAGGGCTCAATCTCTGTCTTTAGATTTACAGTCTAATGCTAACTCAGTCATTTTACCTCTGTTCATACACTGCTGATTATTTTCAACAAATCACAAAGATATCGGCATTTTATATTTACTATTTGGTGCTTGAGCTGGAGTAGCAGGCAGCACCTTAATTATATTAATCCAGGCTGAGCTATGCTGACCTGGACCGCTACTTGGAGATGCCCAAATCTGTAAGGTTGTCATAACAGTCCCTGCACTTGTAATAATTTTCTTTATAGCTGTACCCGTTATGATTGCAGGCTTTGAAAACTGACTTGGGCCACTAATAACTCGGACACCTGAAGTAGCATTTCCCCCAATAAATCATATAAACTTTTGACTACTTCCCCCATCATTCTTACTCCTACTCATATCACCAATAGTAGAAGCTGGTTCTGGTACCAGTGGGACGGTGTATTCAGCTCTAGCCTGCAATCTGGCCCATGCAGGAGCCTCTGTCGACCTAACTGTTTTCTCCTTACATTTAGCAGGTGTCTCCTCAATACTTGGTATTATTACTTTTATTACTATAGTCTTTAATACAAAACCAGCAGTCATATCCCAATACCAAACACCATTATTTGTTTAATCTTCCCCAACTATAGCCATATTACTATAATTACCAATCTCAGTCCAAGCAGCCAGAATTGCCATGCTGTTAAGAGATAGAAATCTAAACACTACTTTCTTTGACCCTGCAGGAGGAGACCGAATCCTATACCAACACCTCTTTTGATACTTTGCTCACCCTGAAGTCTGTATTCATGGCCTAACAGGGTTTGTTATAAACTCACATAGCATTACATACTATTTAGGACAAAAATTGCCTTTCAGCTATCTGGGAATAGTATGAGTCATGTCCACTGGTTTTTTAGGAGTTCTCTTGTGGGCCCATCATATGTTTACCATAGGGATAGCTGTGGACTCAGGAGCATACTTTGCATCACCTATCTTAATTACTTCTATCCCTACAGGAGTAAAAGTATCTAGCTGATTAGCAACTCTTTATTTAATGTTTCTTTTTCTTTTCTTTTTTTTTTTTTTGGCTGAGTTGGGTCTTGGTTGCTGCGCATGGGCTTTCTCTGGTTGCGGTGAGCGGCAGCTACTCTTCGTTGCGGTGTGCGGCCCTTTCATTGCAGTGGCTTCTCTTGTTGCAGAGCACGGCCTCTAGGCGCGTGGGCTTCAGTAGTTGTGGCTTGCGGGCTCTAGAGGGCAGGCTCAGTAGTTGTGGCACACGGGCTTTTTGCTCCGCGGCATGTGGAATCTTCCCAGACAAGGGCTCGAACCCGTGTCCCCTGCATTGGCAGACGAATTCTTAACCACTGCGTCACCAGGGAAGTCCCTGGTTAGCAACTGTTCACGGAGGTAATACTATATGACCTCCCACTATATTATGAGTTTTAGGCTTTAGTTTTTCTTTTTAAAGTAGGTGGTTTGACAGGAATCATCTTAGTCAACTCATCCCCAGACATTGTCCTCCAGGATACATCCTATGTAGTAGCACACTTCCATGACCTAATGTCCATGGGAGCAGTCTTCACTATTATAGGAGGCTTTCTACACTGATTCCCACTATTCTCAGGTTATACAGTTAACTCAGCATGAGCAAAAATTCACTTCACAAGTATATTTGTAGTAGTAAATATGACTTCCTGCAGCACTTTTGTGGCCTCTCAGGGATGTCACTACGTTAGTCTGAGTACCCTGAGGCACACACAACATGAAATATTTTGTCTTTAGGCTCATTCATCTCAGTAGCAGCAGTAATGCTAATAATCTTCATACTTTGAAAAGCATTTGTGTCTAAACAAGAAGTCTTAACAGTGGAAATTGCTACTTCTAACCTAGAATGGTTACACGGATGTCCTCCACCATATCCTACGTTTCAAGATCCTACCTATGTAAATGTAAAATAAGGAAGGACTCAAGTCCTTTTCAACCAGTTTCAAGCCAACACCATAAGAATTATGTCTTCCTCAATAAATGAGATAAAAGTAAAAAGTGATGTAGCTTTGTCAAAGTTAAATGATAGGCTAAAATCCTGTATATGACTAAGGCATATCAATTTCATCTAGGCTCTCAAGATACAACATCACCGATTATGGAAGAACTTTTACATTTTCTTCATCACACATTAATAGTGATTTTTAAAATAAGTTCTCTAGTCCTCTATATCATTTCACTAATATTGACATCTAAACTCATATGCATACAATAGATGCACAGGTAGAGAAAATGTGAACAATTTACTAGCTATTATTGTAATCTTAATTGCCCTATCATCATTGTGAATCCTTTACATGATACAGGAAATCAATAACTCTTCCCAAACCATAAAAAACTATGGGTCAGTAACGATACTGAAGCTACAAATACACAGATTACGAAGATTTAAATGTTGACTCCTCTGTAATCCCCACATCAGAGCTAAAACCAGGAGAATAATGACTAATAGAAGTCAACAACCGAGTAGTTAGGGATAGTCATTGAATATTAGTTTCATCTGAAATTGTTGTACACTCCGGAGTTGTTCCTTCTCAGGCCTAAAAGAAGCTGCTATCCCAGGACGCCTAACTTAAAGAATCCTAATATCAACAGGACCAGGCCTATGTTGTGGACAAGAGAGCTCGTTTTCTTGAGTTCAAAGACAGGACAGAGGGATATGTCTGAGATATGGGGTGAATCTGCAGCCCATGGGGATGCACTCTCCAAGCTCCAGTATAGGAATGGGGCCTCTAGGGTCCCAGGCCACCCACCACGCCCTCTGGAGCAGGATCTGGGCAACATTCCCTGTCAGTGATGAGGCAGCCCTAGCACTTGTCACGCCCCGATGTCGTGTCCTATGTGGGCCCTATGCTCTTGGGAACACACCCCACAGTCTGCAGGTCCATGCTACAGGGTCCTTCATGCCTCAGGAGTAGAGACCACACAGCAAACAGTTCCCTCCCCAACCAGCAGGAGGAGGGGAGGAGAGCAGGGGCACCAGGGGACTCTCACTCAGACAACAACACCCCAGCGGTGCCAGCGGGGACAGTGATGATGCAGATGAGGCACAGACCAAGAGATGGGACCAGAGGACCCAAAAGGCAGCTGGTCAGGTCCTGGCTCACCTGCACCCCGGACACCTTTGTCCCGCATACACCCCCTTCCTCATACACCCTCTCCTTAAATGCAGATTCTTCAGATGCGAACAGGCAGAGCTTCAGACTGAAAGTCAGCTCTTCCAAAATGACCCGTCAGCAAACACTGCAGGATTCCACTCCAGTGGGTGCCCTGCAGTCGACAACTCAGGGACTGAAGTGGATATCGGTGCCAGGGGCAGTGGGAGGGAATGGGGAATGAGACTTTCATGGTTGTGGAATTTTGGTCTTGCAGGACGAAAAGTTCTAGTGATGGTGGTGATGGCTCCACGAGAAAGTGAATCTATCTGATGCCTCAGAAACGTGCACTTAAAATGGTGATGATGGTAAAGGGTATGTGACGTGTGTTTTATTTCACTTAAAATAAATTCTTAAAATAATGTCTTGTTAATTGAGATTCCATTTCGACTCCCCTTCATCACGAATGTCGGAGGCCCAGACACAGTCCCCTACCTTAGGGGCCATCACGGTACCCTCACAGAGCACGTGGGAGACCATTCTTAGGGGGGGCTAGTCTGTGCTCACCTGACCTCTGTCCAGGGGGACCCAGGCAGTGGTGACCCCCATAGATTAGACATATGATATGCTATAGTATTAATACCATACCACCAAGTGTTGTCACTCACCGGAACACAGAGCAGCAACCCACTCAAACATGCCTGACCCCATATGATTGTGACAAGATGAAGAGAAGAAAAGGAACCACAGTTTAATCAGGACAACACCCTTAATGCAGAGGTTGGAAATCTCAAAGGGGACAGGACACACTGCAGGCAAAGAGCGCATATGCGGTCTCCCCATGCATGTGATCCTGACCCATGCAGGTATGGTGAGACCCACACAGTCCCCGCACCCTATACCTGGGGCCACACATCCACACTCACCAGGGTGACCCACCTCCCCAGACCCCTCCACCTGGGTCACATGTCCACAGTCCCAGGGTGACCTCACCTCCCCAGACCCTGCACCTGGGGTCACACGTCCCCTTGGTCAGGACACCATGGCTCTGCAGGGGGCTCCCCCAATGTGGAAACAAGCTGGGTCCCTGGGACCTCCTGGGATGGGAAAAAGTGTCAGGTGGGTCTCCTTTCCCCACACTTGTCCCAGAGGAGTCCTCCTCTCCTCACTTTGGTTCTGTGTGATTTTAACTGTTTTTACAGCTTTCATACTAGAGTTGAACACACGACCCTGGTGCTGGCATGTTCAGTCCTTTCTCGTCTCACTTACATGCTGAGAAAACATACAGGACAGCAGGGCTGAAAGCCGAGGGGCAGCTCTGGACTCTGCTGAGTAGGGACGGTAGACTGGAGGGAGAGCTCAGCTGCAGCCTCAGCTGTCACCCATCGGCCTTTTGCCCGATCTGCGTGCCCTGCAATCAATTCAGCAGCTAAACCTGCTTCCCTATGCACCATGCACGTGCTGGTAAATTGGAATTATTGCCAGGTAGTCCTCCTGAGGATTCTCCATGAGCCCCAGGGAAGGTGAACCTTGCAGGGATTAAGACTAAGGCCCCGACCATAGCACTGACCCTTGGGAGGACCAGGTCACCACACTCAGAAGAGAGGCTGTTACGTAGACAAGCCCACCTCAGCTCCAGACCCCAGACATCTAAGCACTGACATTCAGATGCAGGCACGGAGCTTCCCAGTACTGAGGCCAGGCCGGGTCTCTACCCAGGTCCCCATAGTCCTAGCGTACACAGAACATGGTCAGGTCTAAATCTTCTTATTATAGACAACACATGGTCAGCTCTAAACATAATCAGTAGACAGGACATGCAGAGGTCTAAATCTACCATGTAGACACAACTTGATCATGTTTAAACTAGCTTAGGGCTGATCTCATAAGGGGTACAGATCACACACATGGGTCTCTCATCTTTGGACACCCACGTCAGGAAACTGAACAAAATCTTTGTCATTAAACATTTCAACAGGTAAAACAGAAATGTTCCCAATTTCTCTGGCCACCTGACGGTCAGGATCCACGGGCGAGCCACGAACTTCTTAGAGTGCAGCCCAGTCTGCTGCCAGGACAGACAAGAAGTGGCCTGATTCCAGCCTCCCAGGCTTCCAGAAGGAGGCGGCCACACTGAAAGCCAGGTCAGGAGAGTCCTGCATGGTCCGGGCCGGGAGATCCGGTCTGTCCATTCGGCTGGCCGATTCCGGGCGGGGCGCTCAGGGCCGCTGAGAGCCCTGCACTCAGGTCCTGCTTCCCTGCAGCGTGTGCGTATGCGTGTGCGTGTGAGTGTGTGTGTGTGTGTGTAGAGGGGGCGGTGGCTGACGGCTCCCATGGTTCCCATCCCGGGCACCGCGCTGTCTTCGAGGGGAGGCACGGGGAGAGGTAGGGGCACAGAAGCCGTTGGAGAGGAGAACCCACCGCGGAACTCCTTGCACACTGGCTTGCCCCACCCGGAGACCCGCCTGCCCAACGTGGGCCACATGTCGCCCCCCAGTCCCCCACCCCCGAGGGCGGGGTGCCTGCTCTTTCAACAGCACAGGGTCTCACATGAAGGAGACCCAGTGGGGACTGTCAGCCCCCGACTCCTGATGCTGTGTTTAGGGGGAGAATGAACCCCCTTGACTGGGCGATGGGACCCTGTGAGGAAAGAGGTGGCGGCCCGATCCAAGTCGGGGCCTGGCTGAGATATGAGGAAACAGGAGCCAAGGGCAGGGCCTGGATGCCAGGCTAACAGGAGGGGCACCCCCAGCCTTGGCCGGGCTCTCCAACGGTGACATTGTTGCTTTAGGGGACCTGGGACAGGTGACTGAATGTAATGGGAGTCTAAACTGGACCCTGAATGCGGCTTAAAGAAGGTGTGAAGGATGTTACTGAGACAGTGACAGTCATTGGAAGACAAACTCTGTGTCAGGATATCCTGCTCCATCCATTTAAATCCCTGAGATCTGTGACCTTTACGTGGCTACGCAGGATTGTTAGAGCAGCTGCGTGCCGATATATCTGGGGCACAATTCAGTCTGCAGCCAACTTGCAAGTGGTTCCAGCAAACACACAGGTGTGCGCACAGGCAGGCACAGCACACACACAAACATATGCACGTGCACAGCACAAATATATTCACACACTAGCATGTGAACACACATGCACACACTAATGTGTGCAAGTTCACATACCTATCCACATGCACAGCATATTTATGCAAACAGGCACATGCACACGCATAGCACACACACAGGGAATAAAGTGAATCCGTAAAGCATTAATTCCTGAACACAAGTGAAGCTGACATGTATTTTTCCCTTTTCTTAGCCTTGATGTTTTCCACAACAAAAAGTTTAAGAAAAAAGTTAATGGCAAATGACTTTTGATTCATAGGACTTTCTGATTTTATTCCACAAATATTATGACAGCAGAAATGAATGTAGATATTACATGTGTCCACTAATGGAAGAATGGAGAAGAAAAACACGGTCCATCAATACAAGGGAATGCTATTCAGCCTAAAAAGGAAGTCAATTCTGACACAGGATGCAGCAGGGATGAACCTTGAGGGCATTATGCTCAGTGATGTAAGCTAGACACAAAAAAACAAACAGTGCTTGATCCACTCATACAAGGCCCCTAGAGCAGTCGGAAATATAGAGACATAAAGTAGGATGTTGAGGGCCAGAGGCTGAGGGAGGGACAATGGGGAGTGAGTGTTTAATGGGGACTGTTTCAATTTTGCAAGATGAAAAAGTTCTGGAGGATGATGGTGGTCAGGTTTGCACAACAGTGTGAATTACTTCCTGACCCTGAAATGTGCACTTAAAAATGGTTAAGATAGTACATTTTATGTTATGTGTACCAGACCACAATTTTTAAAACTTTTTCAAAAACAACAGGAAATAGTCCATGAATACCACAAGATGCACAACTTCACTAACAACAGAGGGATTAAAGCCATAAGAAAAATACTGTGCATACACCTACCAGAATGGCAGACATGAAAGACATAGTATCAAATATCAGCAGGATGTGGAGCAATGGAAAGCCTGGTACGCAACGGGGGGATGCAACCACTTCTGAAGCAATCGGGCCTCAGATAGCGAAGTCCGTGCACAGAGACCCACAGTGCTCCTCCCAGTTGAACACAAACCCACCAGCCCTGCACCAGGACACACGGACATGGACTGGCAGCCACAGGAGCCAAACCTGAAGGAACCTGAAGGCCATCACAGACGGATGCAGAAATGAACCATGCACGCTCCTATGAAGGAATATTCCACAGCAATGGAGTACATTTTGTTTAAAGGTAGTAAAACTATAAAAATCATTTTTTAAAGAAAACTATATTTACAAGATGAAAGAATCTATAATTCTGGCACCTAGGGATTGTCGAATGCTCCTAAAAATAGATTGCTTTGGAAACGTTTATTATAGGGAAATTGACATATTCTCTAGGAAGGACGCGGTGAATGGGCCTGCTACATTTTCTACATTGAAGACATGTACAGGTTTTGATTCTACTTCTGTTAAATCAAGTGGGGCTTCACTGGATTTCTGCTACTGCGGAGATAATCAAATTCTGGGTAGGGGTCAGGAGAACATTAGTCATAGGTGTTCTTGTGTAATAATTACTGTTGAAAGTGTAAATGATCCATTTACCAGTAAGACTGAGAATAGAATAACTGCTACATTACTTCATATGAGATGATCCTCTGTGCTATTGTTCCTGGAGCTCCAGTGACTGAGTATTTTGAATGTGAAGTTCATCCAGATCTGAGGATGGAATAAATGGCTAGGTGTGATATGGCTAATAGAAATAATATGCCTACATTTATACTAATTAGTGGATAAGATATGGGAAGAGGAATTCATGTTGTGAGAGGCAGGGTTATGGCTAGCATTGGGGCAATAATATATAAATTGATGATGTTGATGGACATAGTGGTTCTTTAATAAGTAATTTGAATGCCTCAGCAATGGGTTGTAATCATCCATGGGGGCTGATGATTTTTGGCCCTTTCTGGATTTGTATATAGCCTAGGATTTTCCATTTGGTTAATATGAGGAATGCTATGGTGAATTAAATTGGGTAATTTGTCAAAGAATGTTGATTATAAACATATTCTTAGGAAGAGGACTTGAACCAGTGCAGAAAAAGTTTCAGTTTTACATAATTACCGGGCTCTGCCAGCGTAACGAACCCTGTTCTACAGTAGGGTATGTATAAATTAATTGAATGTAGATTATATCATCATTTAGTTTGAAGACATTTTGTAAAGGAAGCCGTATTGCTCTTGTCCTTTCATACTGGAAGAAATCTGCAATAGACAGAAACCAACCAGGATGACTCCAGTCTGAACTCAGATCACGTGAGACTTTAATCGTTGAACAAACAGACAATTAATAGCAGTTATACCGTTGAAATGTCGTGATCCAGCATCAAGGTCATAAACCATATTGCCCATATGAACTCCAGAATACAATTACACTGTTATCCCTAGGAAAACTTGTTCCATTGACCAGTGTTTTAGAAGAACAGGTGATAAAGCATTTTGACTAGCTGGCCTAAATTTTAATCACTCAGAAGTGGTTTTATTCTCCAAAAAATAAATGGCGCATGGGCTCAAGACACACCTGCTTCAGTAGTTGTGGCGTGCAGACTCAGTAGTTGTGGCCCAATGGCTTAGTTGTTCCGTGGCACGTGAGATCTTCCCGGACCGGGGATCGAACCGGGTCCCCTGCATTGGCAGGCGAATTCTTAATCACTGCATCACCAGGGAAGTCCCAGATTCGCAGTCTCCCTTTTAATATACCTTAAGCCCAAAGAATCCATGGAAAATTGTTAGAGAAAATAAGGCAATAAAATATTGTAAGGACTATAACAGAAGCATATAGTACACAGTTCATATAGACACATCCCAAGCAGTTACAAAGTATATTAAAAGGGAGGCTGCAATTTTAAAAGAATAAGAAAAATTATACCCACAAACTCCCAATCTTTCCTGAAACGTTGCAATCTGAAACCCTATTGTAGGAAGCAGAAGATTCCAGGAGATATTCTACAAATGAAGGACTCCAAACCCTGTGGTTGGATAAGGAATTCTGGAAGAAAGGTATCCTCACCCAAGGAGAGCAGGTTCCTATACTTCTCTAACATCACATCCCTGTACAATTCCCATTGATCTTGGTCAAGGCATTCTCACTCCTCTTGACAGAAATCTATGGCCACATCCTGGAATGTCAGCAGTCCCTGAAATTAAACGTACACATGCCATGTGGCCATGGGAAGAGTTCATAATATGACCCAAGAAGAAAACAGCAAGTTAAGAGAAGGTTTTAATTTAGAAGAGTCTCTTCAATTATCCACTAATACATATATAAATATAAATATATATATATATATATATATATATATAATTTTTTTTTTACAAAGTAACTTTCTCTACCTTATTTCTAACTACAAGAAAAGAGTATGGCATGTGATCCACAAAACCAGTATAGAGACTATACTTGTCTGGAAAAGAAATGATAAAACGATGGTTTCAACACAGGCATATGCATTTTTGAGTGTTTTATTTATATCAAACTGGATAAAATGTGTGTATTTCTCATAGAGAAAAGACCTGTCGAGGTAGAAATGTACCTTTCAACTCTTCATGGGTACACGAGTACACTGGGGAGATTGTAAAAGTGCAGATTGTGATTCAGTAGGTCCGGTGGGCCTGAGTTCTATTTTTTTAACAAGCTCATTTTTAACTAGTGATGCCACAGTCTCTGATTCATTAACCACAACTGTGAATATCAGAGACATAATTAGAAAGGTAAAAATTCACATTTAATTTTGAACTTAAAGTGTTTTATGGATTTTATACCTTTAATAGAATAGTGAGCACAGCAGCAACAATCATTTGTGAGTATTTACTATAGACTGTGTATCTTTCTAATTTTTTTGTGTAGGATTCCAGGAAAAAGGCCTGGGCTGCGGCCACAATGGGCGTGGCCCCCAGGCCGGGCCGCCCCTCCAGGACCCCCGACGGGGCCCTGCGCTCCTGGCGGCTCCCTCCCCCGCCGCCCCGCTCCCTCCCGGAAGGCCTCGGGGCAGAGCGGTCCCACCCACTGCGCGCTGAACAGAGCCCGCGTTTCCTCAGAGCTGGAACTCCCGGCTCAGGCGTGGTCTCTTCCCTCCGCCTTCACGGAACTGCCCCGGAGCCCGAGGGGGGGCGACCTCACTGAGGCTGCCGGCTCTGGAGGTGCCCCAGCGGCCGAAGCCATGACAGTCGCGGGGACGGCGGGCCGGGTAAGTGGGCGCCGACCCTCCGCCTGGTCCGGTGCCCGGCCGGCAGCACAAGACCAGCTTCTGAGGGGCAGGGGTTCGCTGCCACCCGCCGCTGCTGTGCAGAAAGAGCGGCCTCCAGCGTCTGGTCCCCGGGAACTTCGGTCCGTCCTCTCGCCCCTGCCCTCGTCCTGGCTCGCGAGGCCTGGTGGGCGTGAGGAGGGGGTCGGCCTGAGCGTCCTGAGGGGAAACGGGGCAAGGGAGGCGCAGGGTCCGGCTGCAGCGTCAGCGCCCCTCTTCCCGACTGCGGGGAAAGCGGCTGAAAACTCCTCCCGAGGCGCGCAGGCCCCTTATTCAGCCGAGTCCCTCTGCGCTCCTTCCTCCCTGAGCTAAAGTACCGGGGGGAGGGGACAGGGCAGGGAACTGGCGCAGGTAATGGGGAACATCCAAAGGTGATTGTTAACTAAGGAAAACCAGCTCTCCCAAGGTGAGGAATGCGGCGCTTTTCTTTGCCTGGGCTCACTGAATTCTTTCCTTTGATATGCACCTCAGCTCTCTGGGGCCTGCATTCTGTATTTGCATATCCTGAGTGCCTCAGGGCCCGCCGGCTCACATTGGAGGGCTGCAAGTGCTGAAGACTGTGACATCCTTTGTTTACTGATAGGGCAAGAACTATTCCATTTCTCACAGGCTTGAGGGGCAGACAGTGGAAAAAAGTCAGAGAATCTCATTCGGCCTGTACTTTGGTTTACATATAGATAATATTTATACTTAACTGTGCTAATAGAGGTTCTCAAGTCCAATCAACTTGTACTACTGCCCTCTATGTATCAATTTCATCAATATCATAAGATAAATGCCTATAGAATTGACTTAATCCATTTAAATAGGATAATGATTTTGAAAGGACACATAATAGAAATATAACAACGAAACCTTTACCACTAAAGGCTGGGTCTGGAACACCCTAAATAAATGTTCCATTGTTAAAATATTGAAAGATGTAGTCAATAGAAATATCAACAAAAATGACAAATAATAAGGGTAGCAGAATGTTGAAATGTTCTATCTTTATCATTAAAGTGGCAGAAAATCATTTATTAGTAGGCACTGGGGGCAGAAGATGCCTGATTTTATATCTGTGTCATATTTGTGCAGTTGTTTCAACAAGTAACTTAAAGACAAAATGGAAAAACAAGGAGGTTTGTGCCTGAGATCATGTTGATGTGAAACCAGGGATGGCCACCTTGTGCCAGGTGAGTTAAGTTTACCTGGCAGGTAGACCGCAGAGCTCCTGGGAAGCAAGGGTTGGAATTTTTCTGCTGGGTGCCCCTTAGGTTCTGTGACTTGACTGACTGTGAGTCATGTTTCGGGAAAGACCTGATCACAGGAAAAGGGTGGGAATAGAGTGATTTGGGGAGCAGCTAACAACATTCATCACAGCTCACGGCCTGAATGAATTTTAAAGAAACAGGAAAACAAATGCTTCTTATGGAATCAGAGAATGTGAGGGCTGGACAATCCCAGAAAATGAGGAACACCCATCCCATTTTCCAGATGACAAAACAGAGGTCCAGCAAGGTGAAATCCCTCACCCAAGTTGCACCCGTCTCTCCTCCCCACTACGTGGTTCATGAAAGCAGGACTCTTCCTGTCTTGATCACTGCTGAACCCCAAAAAGGGCCAGGCATCTAGCAGCTGCTCCAAAAATTTGGGTTGACTGTAGGAACAATGCTATTTCTTTCTTTCTCACTCTTATTCAGGATTGTGCCAAGAACTCCCCAGGTTGCAATGTAATTCGATAAATGTAAATATTAATTGAGTTTTGTTGTGATGAGGACTTAGGCTTTGAAGGTAACAGACTTGGTTCAGATCTTGGTTCTGCCACTCCATAGCTGTTTGGCTTTGGGAAAATTACTAAACCTCTCTGAGATTATTTCCTCCTTTGTAAAGTGGGGATAAATCTATCTGAGCCAGCAGAGCAGCTGCATGAGAGATGTGCACTAAATATTGGTCTTTCTCACTCTCCTACGCCATCTCTCTGTTCTTCCCAGAGAAGCTGTACAGAAGGATATAGTACTTTTGTTTAAAATAGTTAACTAATTAATTAATTAATTTGTTTTTGGCTGCGTTGGGTCTTCGTTGCTATGCGCAGGCTTTGCCTAGTTGCGGCAAGCGGGGGCTACTCTTTGTTGCGGTGCGCGGGCTTCTCATTGCGGTGGCTTCTCTTGCTAGCCTTAACCCCAATGCTAGCCTTAACCCTGGCTCTCACAACATGAATTCCTCTTCCCATATCTTATCCACTAATTAATATAAATGTAGGCATATTATTTCTATTAGGCATATCACACCTAGCCATTTACTCCATCCTCAGATCTGGATGAACTTCACATTCAAAATACTCACTCACTGGAGCTCTAGGAGCAATAGCACAGACAATCATCTCATATGAAGTAATGTAGCAGTTATTCTATTCTCAGTCTTACTGATAAATGGATCATTTACACTTTCAACAGTAATTATTACACAAGAACACCTATGACTAATTTTCTCCTGACCCCTACCCAGAATTTGATTATCTCCTCAGTAGCCGAAATCCAACGAAGCCCCACTTGATTAAACGGAAGTAGCATCAAAACCTGTATATGTCTTCAATGTAGAAAATGTAGCAGGCCCATTCACCCCGTCCCTCCTAGAGAATATGTCAATTTCCCTATAATAAACATTTCCACAGCAATCTATTTTTAGGAGCATTCGACAATCCCTAGGTGCCAGAATTATATACAGCCCAAGTCATCATTAAACACATCTAACAATCTCCTTTCTATGAATTTGAGCCTCCTACCTACAATTTTGATATGATCAACGCATACATCTCTTATAAAAAGTATTTTACGACTAACATTAACCCTATGTATATGAGAGTTTTCACTAATTGTCATCATACCAGGCAACCCACCACAAATTTAAGAAATATGTCTGACAAAAGAGTTACTTTGATAGAGTAAATCACAGAGGTTTCAATGCTCTTATTCCTGGAATTGAATTCGTCCTAATAATTTTACATTCTCCATGCTACCTACCACATTACACCACATGCTATATAGTAAAGTTCTCTAAGTAAGCTTCAGGCCCATACCCCCAAAATATTTTTATATATCCTTCCTGTGCTAATAAACTCTCATTGTTTTTACCATCATTCTACTGACCATTTTCTCAGGAAATATAATTGTATAACAAGCTCACACTGGTTAATGGTATCCCCATTCTAATAAAAAACATGAACCCATAAGCTACAGAAGCATCCAACAAATATTTCCTAAAACAGTCCACCACATCAATACTACTTATAATGGCTATTATCATTAATCTAATATACTCTGGTCAAAGAGCACAATGAATAACAAGAATCTTTAATCCAGCAGCATCCACCCTCATGACAATCGCCCTTGTCACAAAAGTAGGACTTTCCCCATTTCACTTCTGAGTGCCTGAAGTCACACGAGGCATCCCATGAACAGCAGACCTGATGCTATCAACATGACAAAATTGCACCCCTATCAGTTTTATACCACATGTCACCATCCATCAACCTAAATATACTATTAATCATAGTGATATTATAAATCATAGCTGGAGGCTGAGGCAGACTTCGCCATACTCACCTGGAAAATATTACACCCTCCTCATCAATTACCCATATAGGATGAATAACAGCTATTATAATGTATATTCAGATTATAACAATCCTAAACATACTAATTTATATCATAACAACACTATCTTCTTCTTATTTATGCCCAGATCATGTACTACAAGAGTATCATTATCACACACATGAGATAAAACACCTCCCATCACAATCATTTTCCTCACCATTATAGTATCATTAGGACATCGCCCATCACTATCAGGCTTTCTACCCAAATGAATAATTATCCAAGAGATAACAAACACGACAACATCATTCTACCAACACTAATAGCCATCATAGCAGTCCTCAGCATATATTTCTACTTGCAGCTAACATACTCCACATCACTAACTATATTCCCTTCATTAAACAACACAAACACAAAACAATTTGAACATACAAAGAAATAACCTTCCTATCATTACCAATCATAATACCCACACGGTTACTACACACAACACCCATTCTATCGGTGCTGGACTAGGAATTTAGGTTAGTTCAGACCAAGAGCTTTCAAAACCCTAAACAAGTGAAATTTACTTAATTCCTAAAAATAAGGATTGCAAGACTTTATTCTACATCAATTGAATGTAAAGCAAACACTGTATTGAAGCCAAATCTTTACGAGATTGATGAGTTTTAACCCCAGGAAACTTTAGTTAACAGGCAAATCCTCTAGTCAACTGGCTTCATTCTATTTCTCCTTCATTTGAGAAAGAAAAAAAGAAAAAAAAAAAAGGCAGGATAATCACTGGCAGAATTGAAGCTGCTTCTCTGAAGTTACAATTCAATTTGTTGATTCACCACAGGGTTTGCCAGAAAGAGGGCTCAATCTCTGTCTTTAGATTTACAGTCTAATGCTAACTCAGTCATTTTACCTCTGTTCATACACTGCTGATTATTTTCAACAAATCACAAAGATATCGGCATTTTATATTTACTATTTGGTGCTTGAGCTGGAGTAGCAGGCAGCACCTTAATTATATTAATCCAGGCTGAGCTATGCTGACCTGGACCGCTACTTGGAGATGCCCAAATCTGTAAGGTTGTCATAACAGTCCCTGCACTTGTAATAATTTTCTTTATAGCTGTACCCGTTATGATTGCAGGCTTTGAAAACTGACTTGGGCCACTAATAACTCGGACACCTGAAGTAGCATTTCCCCCAATAAATCATATAAACTTTTGACTACTTCCCCCATCATTCTTACTCCTACTCATATCACCAATAGTAGAAGCTGGTTCTGGTACCAGTGGGACGGTGTATTCAGCTCTAGCCTGCAATCTGGCCCATGCAGGAGCCTCTGTCGACCTAACTGTTTTCTCCTTACATTTAGCAGGTGTCTCCTCAATACTTGGTATTATTACTTTTATTACTATAGTCTTTAATACAAAACCAGCAGTCATATCCCAATACCAAACACCATTATTTGTTTAATCTTCCCCAACTATAGCCATATTACTATAATTACCAATCTCAGTCCAAGCAGCCAGAATTGCCATGCTGTTAAGAGATAGAAATCTAAACACTACTTTCTTTGACCCTGCAGGAGGAGACCGAATCCTATACCAACACCTCTTTTGATACTTTGCTCACCCTGAAGTCTGTATTCATGGCCTAACAGGGTTTGTTATAAACTCACATAGCATTACATACTATTTAGGACAAAAATTGCCTTTCAGCTATCTGGGAATAGTATGAGTCATGTCCACTGGTTTTTTAGGAGTTCTCTTGTGGGCCCATCATATGTTTACCATAGGGATAGCTGTGGACTCAGGAGCATACTTTGCATCAGCTATCGTAATTACTTCTATCCCTACAGGAGTAAAAGTATCTAGCTGATTAGCAACTCTTTATTTAATGTTTCTTTTTCTTTTCTTTTTTTTTTTTTTGGCTGAGTTGGGTCTTGGTTGCTGCGCATGGGCTTTCTCTGGTTGCGGTGAGCGGCAGCTACTCTTCGTTGCGGTGTGCGGCCCTTTCATTGCAGTGGCTTCTCTTGTTGCAGAGCACGGCCTCTAGGCGCGTGGGCTTCAGTAGTTGTGGCTTGCGGGCTCTAGAGGGCAGGCTCAGTAGTTGTGGCACACGGGCTTTTTGCTCCGCGGCATGTGGAATCTTCCCAGACAAGGGCTCGAACCCGTGTCCCCTGCATTGGCAGACGAATTCTTAACCACTGCGTCACCAGGGAAGTCCCTGGTTAGCAACTGTTCACGGAGGTAATACTATATGACCTCCCACTATATTATGAGTTTTAGGCTTTAGTTTTTCTTTTTAAAGTAGGTGGTTTGACAGGAATCATCTTAGTCAACTCATCCCCAGACATTGTCCTCCAGGATACATCCTATGTAGTAGCACACTTCCATGACCTAATGTCCATGGGAGCAGTCTTCACTATTATAGGAGGCTTTCTACACTGATTCCCACTATTCTCAGGTTATACAGTTAACTCAGCATGAGCAAAAATTCACTTCACAAGTATATTTGTAGTAGTAAATATGACTTCCTGCAGCACTTTTGTGGCCTCTCAGGGATGTCACTACGTTAGTCTGAGTACCCTGAGGCACACACAACATGAAATATTTTGTCTTTAGGCTCATTCATCTCAGTAGCAGCAGTAATGCTAATAATCTTCATACTTTGAAAAGCATTTGTGTCTAAACAAGAAGTCTTAACAGTGGAAATTGCTACTTCTAACCTAGAATGGTTACACGGATGTCCTCCACCATATCCTACGTTTCAAGATCCTACCTATGTAAATGTAAAATAAGGAAGGACTCAAGTCCTTTTCAACCAGTTTCAAGCCAACACCATAAGAATTATGTCTTCCTCAATAAATGAGATAAAAGTAAAAAGTGATGTAGCTTTGTCAAAGTTAAATGATAGGCTAAAATCCTGTATATGACTAAGGCATATCAATTTCATCTAGGCTCTCAAGATACAACATCACCGATTATGGAAGAACTTTTACATTTTCTTCATCACACATTAATAGTGATTTTTAAAATAAGTTCTCTAGTCCTCTATATCATTTCACTAATATTGACATCTAAACTCATATGCATACAATAGATGCACAGGTAGAGAAAATGTGAACAATTTACTAGCTATTATTGTAATCTTAATTGCCCTATCATCATTGTGAATCCTTTACATGATACAGGAAATCAATAACTCTTCCCAAACCATAAAAAACTATGGGTCAGTAACGATACTGAAGCTACAAATACACAGATTACGAAGATTTAAATGTTGACTCCTCTGTAATCCCCACATCAGAGCTAAAACCAGGAGAATAATGACTAATAGAAGTCAACAACCGAGTA
This sequence comes from Balaenoptera physalus, assembly GCF_965194825.1. Lineage (NCBI taxonomy): Eukaryota > Metazoa > Chordata > Mammalia > Artiodactyla > Balaenopteridae > Balaenoptera > Balaenoptera physalus. The sequence goes on from NW_028125752.1 coordinate 181,392, forward strand.
GTTAGGGATAGTCATTGAATATTAGTTTCATCTGAAATTGTTGTACACTCCGGAGTTGTTCCTTCTCAGGCCTAAAAGAAGCTGCTATCCCAGGACGCCTAACTTAAAGAATCCTAATATCAACAGGACCAGGCCTATGTTGTGGACAAGAGAGCTCGTTTTCTTGAGTTCAAAGACAGGACAGAGGGATATGTCTGAGATATGGGGTGAATCTGCAGCCCATGGGGATGCACTCTCCAAGCTCCAGTATAGGAATGGGGCCTCTAGGGTCCCAGGCCACCCACCACGCCCTCTGGAGCAGGATCTGGGCAACATTCCCTGTCAGTGATGAGGCAGCCCTAGCACTTGTCACGCCCCGATGTCGTGTCCTATGTGGGCCCTATGCTCTTGGGAACACACCCCACAGTCTGCAGGTCCATGCTACAGGGTCCTTCATGCCTCAGGAGTAGAGACCACACAGCAAACAGTTCCCTCCCCAACCAGCAGGAGGAGGGGAGGAGAGCAGGGGCACCAGGGGACTCTCACTCAGACAACAACACCCCAGCGGTGCCAGCAGGGACAGTGATGATGCAGATGAGGCACAGACCAAGAGATGGGACCAGAGGACCCAAAAGGCAGCTGGTCAGGTCCTGGCTCACCTGCACCCCGGACACCTTTGTCCCGCATACACCCCCTTCCTCATACACCCTCTCCTTAAATGCAGATTCTTCAGATGCGAACAGGCAGAGCTTCAGACTGAAAGTCAGCTCTTCCAAAATGACCCGTCAGCAAACACTGCAGGATTCCACTCCAGTGGGTGCCCTGCAGTCGACAACTCAGGGACTGAAGTGGATATCGGTGCCAGGGGCAGTGGGAGGGAATGGGGAATGAGACTTTCATGGTTGTGGAATTTTGGTCTTGCAGGACGAAAAGTTCTAGTGATGGTGGTGATGGCTCCACGAGAAAGTGAATCTATCTGATGCCTCAGAAACGTGCACTTAAAATGGTGATGATGGTAAAGGGTATGTGACGTGTGTTTTATTTCACTTAAAATAAATTCTTAAAATAATGTCTTGTTAATTGAGATTCCATTTCGACTCCCCTTCATCACGAATGTCGGAGGCCCAGACACAGTCCCCTACCTTAGGGGCCATCACGGTACCCTCACAGAGCACGTGGGAGACCATTCTTAGGGGGGGCTAGTCTGTGCTCACCTGACCTCTGTCCAGGGGGACCCAGGCAGTGGTGACCCCCATAGATTAGACATATGATATGCTATAGTATTAATACCATACCACCAAGTGTTGTCACTCACCGGAACACAGAGCAGCAACCCACTCAAACATGCCTGACCCCATATGATTGTGACAAGATGAAGAGAAGAAAAGGAACCACAGTTTAATCAGGACAACACCCTTAATGCAGAGGTTGGAAATCTCAAAGGGGACAGGACACACTGCAGGCAAAGAGCGCATATGCGGTCTCCCCATGCATGTGATCCTGACCCATGCAGGTATGGTGAGACCCACACAGTCCCCGCACCCTATACCTGGGGCCACACATCCACACTCACCAGGGTGACCCACCTCCCCAGACCCCTCCACCTGGGTCACATGTCCACAGTCCCAGGGTGACCTCACCTCCCCAGACCCTGCACCTGGGGTCACACGTCCCCTTGGTCAGGACACCATGGCTCTGCAGGGGGCTCCCCCAATGTGGAAACAAGCTGGGTCCCTGGGACCTCCTGGGATGGGAAAAAGTGTCAGGTGGGTCTCCTTTCCCCACACTTGTCCCAGAGGAGTCCTCCTCTCCTCACTTTGGTTCTGTGTGATTTTAACTGTTTTTACAGCTTTCATACTAGAGTTGAACACACGACCCTGGTGCTGGCATGTTCAGTCCTTTCTCGTCTCACTTACATGCTGAGAAAACATACAGGACAGCAGGGCTGAAAGCCGAGGGGCAGCTCTGGACTCTGCTGAGTAGGGACGGTAGACTGGAGGGAGAGCTCAGCTGCAGCCTCAGCTGTCACCCATCGGCCTTTTGCCCGATCTGCGTGCCCTGCAATCAATTCAGCAGCTAAACCTGCTTCCCTATGCACCATGCACGTGCTGGTAAATTGGAATTATTGCCAGGTAGTCCTCCTGAGGATTCTCCATGAGCCCCAGGGAAGGTGAACCTTGCAGGGATTAAGACTAAGGCCCCGACCATAGCACTGACCCTTGGGAGGACCAGGTCACCACACTCAGAAGAGAGGCTGTTACGTAGACAAGCCCACCTCAGCTCCAGACCCCAGACATCTAAGCACTGACATTCAGATGCAGGCACGGAGCTTCCCAGTACTGAGGCCAGGCCGGGTCTCTACCCAGGTCCCCATAGTCCTAGCGTACACAGAACATGGTCAGGTCTAAATCTTCTTATTATAGACAACACATGGTCAGCTCTAAACATAATCAGTAGACAGGACATGCAGAGGTCTAAATCTACCATGTAGACACAACTTGATCATGTTTAAACTAGCTTAGGGCTGATCTCATAAGGGGTACAGATCACACACATGGGTCTCTCATCTTTGGACACCCACGTCAGGAAACTGAACAAAATCTTTGTCATTAAACATTTCAACAGGTAAAACAGAAATGTTCCCAATTTCTCTGGCCACCTGACGGTCAGGATCCACGGGCGAGCCACGAACTTCTTAGAGTGCAGCCCAGTCTGCTGCCAGGACAGACAAGAAGTGGCCTGATTCCAGCCTCCCAGGCTTCCAGAAGGAGGCGGCCACACTGAAAGCCAGGTCAGGAGAGTCCTGCATGGTCCGGGCCGGGAGATCCGGTCTGTCCATTCGGCTGGCCGATTCCGGGCGGGGCGCTCAGGGCCGCTGAGAGCCCTGCACTCAGGTCCTGCTTCCCTGCAGCGTGTGCGTATGCGTGTGCGTGTGAGTGTGTGTGTGTGTGTGTAGAGGGGGCGGTGGCTGACGGCTCCCATGGTTCCCAACCCGGGCACCGCGCTGTCTTCGAGGGGAGGCACGGGGAGAGGTAGGGGCACAGAAGCCGTTGGAGAGGAGAACACACCGCGGAACTCCTTGCACACTGGCTCGCCCCACCCGGAGACCCGCCTGCCTATCGTGGGCCACATGTCGCCCCCCAGTCCCCCACCCCCGAGGGCAGGGTGCCTGCTCTTTCAACAGCACAGGATCTCACATGAAGGAGACCCAGTGTGGACTGTCAGCCCCCGACTCCTGATGCTGTGTTTAGGGGGAGAATGAACCCCCTTGACTGGGCGATGGGACCCTGTGAGGAAAGAGGTGGCGGCCCGATCCAAGTCGGGGCCTGGCTGAGATATGAGGAAACAGGAGCCAAGGGCAGGGCCTGGAGGCCAGGCCAACAGGAGGGGCACCACCAGCCTTGGCCGGGCTCTCCAGCGGTGACATTGTTGCTTTAGGGGACATGGGACAGGTGACTGAATGTAATGGGAGTCTAAACTGGACCCTGAATGCGGCTTAAAGAAGTTGTGAAGGATGTTACTGAGACAGTGACAGTCATTGGAAGACAAACTCTGTGTCAGGATATCCTGCTCCATCCATTTAAATCCCTGAGATCTGTGACCTTTACGTGGCTACGCAGGATTGTTAGAGCAGCTGCGTGCGGATATATCTGGGGCACAATTCAGTCTGCAGCCAACTTGCAAGTGGTTCCAGCAAACACACAGGTGTGCGCACAGGCAGGCACAGCACACACACAAACATATGCACGTGCACAGCACAAATATATTCACACACTAGCATGTGAACACACATGCACCCATATGCCCATGCACACACTAATGTGTGCAAGTTCACATACCTATCCACATGCACAGCATATTTATGCAAACAGGCACATGCACAAGCATAGCACACACACAGGGAATAAAGTGAATCCGTAAAGCATTAATTCCTGAACACAAGTGAAGCTGACATGTATTTTTCCCTTTTCTTAGCCTTGATGTTTTCCACAACAAAAAGTTTAAGGAAAAAGTTAATGGCAAATGACTTTTGATTCATAGGACTTTCTGATTTTATTCCACAAATATTATGACAGCAGAAATGAATGTAGATATTACATGTGTCCATTAATGGAAGAATGGAGAAGAAAAACACGGTCCATCAATACAAGGGAATGCTATTCAGCCTAAAAAGGAAGTCAATTCTGACACAGGATGCAGCAGGGATGAACCTTGAGGGCATTATGCTCAGTGATGTAAGCTAGACACAAAAAAACAAACAGTGCTTGATCCACTCATACAAGGCCCCTAGAGCAGTCGGAAATATAGAGACATAAAGTAGGATGTTGAGGGCCAGAGGCTGAGGGAGGGACAATGGGGAGTGAGTGTTTAATGGGGACTGTTTCAATTTTGCAAGATGAAAAAGTTCTGGAGGATGATGGTGGTCAGGTTTGCACAACAGTGTGAATTACTTCCTGACCCTGAAATGTGCACTTAAAAATGGTTAAGATAGTACATTTTATGTTATGTGTACCAGACCACAATTTTTAAAACTTTTCCAAAAACAACAGGAAATAGTCCATGAATACCACAAGATGCACAACTTCACTAACAACAGAGGGATTAAAGCCATAAGAAAAATACTGTGCATACACCTACCAGAATGGCAGACATGAAAGACATAGTATCAAATATCAGCAGGATGTGGAGCAATGGAAAGCCTGATACGCAACGGGGGGATGCAACCACTTCTGAAGCAATCGGGCCTCAGATAGCAAAGTCCGTGCACAGAGACCCACAGTGCTCCTCCCAGTTGAACACAAACCCACCAGCCCTGCACCAGGACACACGGACATGGACTGGCAGCCACAGGAGCCAAACCTGAAGGAACCTGAAGGCCATCACAGACGGATGCAGAAATGAACCATGCACGCTCCTATGAAGGAATATTCCACAGCAATGGAGTACATTTTGTTTAAAGGTAGTAAAACTATAAAAATTATTTTTTAAAGAAAACTATATTTACAAGATGAAAGAATCTATAATTCTGGCACCTAGGGATTGTCGAATGCTCCTAAAAATAGATTGCTTTGGAAACGTTTATTATAGGGAAATTGACATATTCTCTAGGAAGGACGCGGTGAATGGGCCTGCTACATTTTCTACATTGAAGACATGTACATGTTTTGATTCTACTTCTGTTAAATCAAGTTTGGCTTCACTGGATTTCTGCTACTGCGGAGATAATCAAATTCTGGGTAGGGGTCAGGAGAAAATTAGTCATAGGTGTTCTTGTGTAATAATTACTGTTGAAAGTGTAGATGATCCATTTACCAGTAAGACTGAGAATAGAATAACTGCTACATTACTTCATATGAGATGATCCTCTGTGCTATTGTTCCTGGAGCTCCAGTGAGTGAGTATTTTGAATGTGAAGTTCATCCAGATCTGAGGATGGAATAAATGGCTAGGTGTGATATGGCTAATAGAAATAATATGCCTACATTTATACTAATTAGTGGATAAGATATGGGAAGAGGAATTCATGTTGTGAGAGGCAGGGTTATGGCTAGCATTGGGGCAATAATATATAAATTGATGATGTTGATGGACATAGTGGTTCTTTAATAAGTAATTTGAATGCCTCAGCAATGGGTTGTAATCATCCATGGGGGCTGATGATTTTTGGCCCTTTCTGGATTTGTATATAGCCTAGGATTTTCCATTTGGTTAATATGAGGAATGCTATGGTGAATTAAATTGGGTAATTTGTGAAAGAATGTTGATTATAAACATATTCTTAGGAAGAGGACTTGAACCAGTGCAGAAAAAGTTTCAGTTTTACATAATTACCGGGCTCTGCCAGCGTAACGAACCCTGTTCTACAGTAGGGTATGTATAAATTAATTGAATGTAGATTATATCATCATTTAGTTTGAAGACATTTTGTAAAGGAAGCCGTATTGCTCTTGTCCTTTCATACTGGAAGAAATCTGCAATAGACAGAAACCAACCAGGATGACTCCAGTCTGAACTCAGATCACGTGAGACTTTAATCGTTGAACAAACAGACAATTAATAGCAGTTATACCGTTGAAATGTCGTGATCCAGCATCAAGGTCATAAACCATATTGCCCATATGAACTCCAGAATACAATTACACTGTTATCCCTAGGAAAACTTGTTCCATTGACCAGTGTTTTAGAAGAACAGGTGATAAAGCATTTTGACTAGCTGGCCTAAATTTTAATCACTCAGAAGTGGTTTTATTCTCCAAAAAATAAATGGCGCATGGGCTCAAGACACACCTGCTTCAGTAGTTGTGGCGTGCAGACTCAGTAGTTGTGGCCCAATGGCTTAGTTGTTCCGTGGCACGTGAGATCTTCCCGGACCGGGGATCGAACCGGGTCCCCTGCATTGGCAGGCGAATTCTTAATCACTGCATCACCAGGGAAGTCCCAGATTCGCAGTCTCCCTTTTAATATACCTTAAGCCCAAAGAATCCATGGAACATTGTTAGAGAAAATAAGGCAATAAAATATTGTAAGGACTATAACAGAAGCATATAGTACACAGTTCATATAGACACATCCCAAGCAGTTACAAAGTATATTAAAAGGGAGGCTGCAATTTTAAAAGAATAAGAAAAATTATACCCACAAACTCCCAATCTTTCCTGAAACGTTGCAATCTGAAACCCTATTGTAGGAAGCAGAAGATTCCAGGAGATATTCTACAAATGAAGGACTCCAAACCCTGTGGTTGGATAAGGAATTCTGGAAGGAAGGTATCCTCACCCAAGGAGAGCAGGTTCCTATACTTCTCTAACATCACATCCCTGTACAATTCCCATTGATCTTGGTCCAGGCATTCTCACTCCTCTTGACAGAAATCTATGGCCACATCCTGGAATGTCAGCAGTCCCTGAAATGAAACGTACACATGCCATGTGGCCACGGGAAGAGTTCATAATATGACCCAAGAAGAAAACAGCAAGTTAAGAGAAGGTTTTAATTTAGAAGAGTCTCTTCAATTATCCACTAATACATATATAAATATATATATATATATATATATATATATATATAATTTTTTTTTTACAAAGTAACTTTCTCTACCTTATTTCTAACTACAAGAAAAGAGTATGGCATGTGATCCACAAAACCAGTATAGAGACTATACTTGTCTGGAAAAGAAATGATAAAATGATGGTTTCAACACAGGCATATGCATTTTTGAGTGTTTTATTTATATCAAACTGGATAAAATGTGTGTATTTCTCATAGAGAAAAGACCTGTCGAGGTAGAAATGTACCTTTCAACTCTTCATGGGTACACGAGTACACTGGGGAGATTGTAAAAGTGCAGATTGTGATTCAGTAGGTCCGGTGGCCCTGAGTTCTATTTTTTTAACAAGCTCATTTTTAACTAGTGATGCCACAGTCTCTGATTCATTAACCACAACTGTGAATATCAGAGACATAATTAGAAAGGTAAAAATTCACATTTAATTTTGAACTTAAAGTGTTTTATGGATTTTATACCTTTAATAGAATAGTGAGCACAGCAGCAACAATCATTTGTGAGTATTTACTATAGACTGTGTATCTTTCTAATTTTTTTGTGTAGGATTCCAGGAAAAAGGCCTGGGCTGCGGCCACAATGGGCGTGGCCCCCAGGCCGGGCCGCCCCTCCAGGACCCCCGACGGGGCCCTGCGCTCCTGGCGGCTCCCTCCCCCGCCGCCCCGCTCCCTCCCGGAAGGCCTCGGGGCAGAGCGGTCCCACCCACTGCGCGCTGAACAGAGCCCGCGTTTCCTCAGAGCTGGAACTCCCGGCTCAGGCGGGGTCTCTTCCCTCCGCCTTCACGGAACTGCCCCGGAGCCCGAGGGGAGGGCGACCTCACTGAGGCTGCCGGCTCTGGAGGTGCCCCGGCGGCCGAAGCCATGACAGTCGCGGGGACGGCGGGCCGGGTAAGTGGGCGCCGACCCTCCGCCTGGTCCGGTGCCCGGCCGGCAGCACAAGACCAGCTTCTGAGGGGCAGGGGTTCGCTGCCACCCGCCGCTGCTGTGCAGAAAGAGCGGCCTCCAGCGTCTGGTCCCCGGGAACTTCGGTCCGTCCTCTCGCCCCTGCCCTCGTCCTGGCTCGCGAGGCCTGGTGGGCGTGAGGAGGGGGTCGGCCTGAGCGTCCTGAGGGGAAACGGGGCAAGGGAGGCGCAGGGTCCGGCTGCAGCGTCAGCGCCCCTCTTCCCGACTGCGGGGAAAGCGGCTGAAAACTCCTCCCGAGGCGCGCAGGCCCCTTATTCAGCCGAGTCCCTCTGCGCTCCTTCCTCCCTGAGCTAAAGTACCGGGGGGAGGGGACAGGGCAGGGAACTGGCGCAGGTAATGGGGAACATCCAAAGGTGATTGTTAACTAAGGAAAACCAGCTCTCCCAAGGTGAGGAATGCGGCGCTTTTCTTTGCCTGGGCTCACTGAATTCTTTCCTTTGATATGCACCTCAGCTCTCTGGGGCCTGCATTCTGTATTTGCATATCCTGAGTGCCTCAGGGCCCGCCGGCTCACATTGGAGGGCTGCAAGTGCTGAAGACTGTGACATCCTTTGTTTACTGATAGGGCAAGAACTATTCCATTTCTCACAGGCTTGAGGGGCAGACAGTGGAAAAAAGTCAGAGAATCTCACTCGGCCTGTACTTTGGTTTACATATAGATAATATTTATACTTAACTGTGCTAATAGAGGTTCTCAAGTCCAATCAACTTGTACTACTGCCCTCTATGTATCAATTTCATCAATATCATAAGATAAATGCCTATAGAATTGACTTAATCCATTTAAATAGGATAATGATTTTGAAAGGACACATAATAGAATTATAACAACGAAACCTTTACCACTAAAGGCTGGGTCTGGAACACCCTAAATAAATGTTCCATTGTTAAAATATTGAAAGATGTAGTCAATAGAAATATCAACAAAAATGACAAATAATAAGGGTAGCAGAATGTTGAAATGTTCTATCTTTATCATTAAAGTGGCAGAAAATCATTTATTAGTAGGCACTGGGGGCAGAAGATGCCTGATTTTATATCTGTGTCATATTTGTGCAGTTGTTTCAACAAGTAACTTAAAGACAAAATGGAAAAACAAGGAGGTTTGTGCCTGAGATCATGTTGATGTGAAACCAGGGAAGGCCACCTTGTGCCAGGTGAGTTAAGTTTACCTGGCAGGTAGACCGCAGAGCTCCTGGGAAGCAAGGGTTGGAATTTTTCTGCTGGGTGCCCCTTAGGTTCTGTGACTTGACTGACTGTGAGTCATGTTTCGGGAAAGACCTGATCACAGGAAAAGGGTGGGAATAGAGTGATTTGGGGAGCAGCTAACAACATTCATCACAGCTCACGGCCTGAATGAATTTTAAAGAAACAGGAAAACAAATGCTTCTTATGGAATCAGAGAATGTGAGGGCTGGACAATCCCAGAAAATGAGGAACACCCATCCCATTTTCCAGATGACAAAACAGAGGTCCAGCAAGGTGAAATCCCTCACCCAAGTTGCACCCGTCTCTCCTCCCCACTACGTGGTTCATGAAAGCAGGACTCTTCCTGTCTTGATCACTGCTGAACCCCAAAAAGGGCCAGGCATCTAGCAGCTGCTCCAAAAATTTGGGTTGACTGTAGGAACAATGCTATTTCTTTCTTTCTCACTCTTATTCAGGATTGTGCCAAGAACTCCCCAGGTTGCAATGTAATTCGATAAATGTAAATATTAATTGAGTTTGGTTGTGATGAGGACTTAGGCTTTGAAGGTAACAGACTTGGTTCAGATCTTGGTTCTGCCACTCCATAGCTGTTTGGCTTTGGGAAAATTACTAAACCTCTCTGAGATTATTTCCTCCTTTGTAAAGTGGGGATAAATCTATCTGAGCCAGCAGAGCAGCTGCATGAGAGATGTGCACTAAATATTGGTCTTTCTCACTCTCCTACGCCATCTCTCTGTTCTTCCCAGAGAAGCTGTACAGAAGGATATAGTACTTTTGTTTAAAATAGTTAACTAATTAATTAATTAATTTGTTTTTGGCTGCGTTGGGTCTTCGTTGCTATGCGCAGGCTTTGCCTAGTTGCGGCAAGCGGGGGCTACTCTTTGTTGCGGTGCGCGGGCTTCTCATTGCGGTGGCTTCTCTTGCTAGCCTTAACCCCAATGCTAGCCTTAACCCTGGCTCTCACAACATGAATTCCTCTTCCCATATCTTATCCACTAATTAATATAAATGTAGGCATATTATTTCTATTAGGCATATCACACCTAGCCATTTACTCCATCCTCAGATCTGGATGAACTTCACATTCAAAATACTCACTCACTGGAGCTCTAGGAGCAATAGCACAGACAATCATCTCATATGAAGTAATGTAGCAGTTATTCTATTCTCAGTCTTACTGATAAATGGATCATTTACACTTTCAACAGTAATTATTACACAAGAACACCTATGACTAATTTTCTCCTGACCCCTACCCAGAATTTGATTATCTCCTCAGTAGCCGAAATCCAACGAAGCCCCACTTGATTAAACGGAAGTAGCATCAAAACCTGTATATGTCTTCAATGTAGAAAATGTAGCAGGCCCATTCACCCCGTCCCTCCTAGAGAATATGTCAATTTCCCTATAATAAACATTTCCACAGCAATCTATTTTTAGGAGCATTCGACAATCCCTAGGTGCCAGAATTATATACAGCCCAAGTCATCATTAAACACATCTAACAATCTCCTTTCTATGAATTTGAGCCTCCTACCTACAATTTTGATATGATCAACGCATACATCTCTTATAAAAAGTATTTTACGACTAACATTAACCCTATGTATATGAGAGTTTTCACTAATTGTCATCATACCAGGCAACCCACCACAAATTTAAGAAATATGTCTGACAAAAGAGTTACTTTGATAGAGTAAATCACAGAGGTTTCAATGCTCTTATTCCTGGAATTGAATTCGTCCTAATAATTTTACATTCTCCATGCTACCTACCACATTACACCACATGCTATATAGTAAAGTTCTCTAAGTAAGCTTCAGGCCCATACCCCCAAAATATTTTTATATATCCTTCCTGTGCTAATAAACTCTCATTGTTTTTACCATCATTCTACTGACCATTTTCTCAGGAAATATAATTGTATAACAAGCTCACACTGGTTAATGGTATCCCCATTCTAATAAAAAACATGAACCCATAAGCTACAGAAGCATCCAACAAATATTTCCTAAAACAGTCCACCACATCAATACTACTTATAATGGCTATTATCATTAATCTAATATACTCTGGTCAAAGAGCACAATGAATAACAAGAATCTTTAATCCAGCAGCATCCACCCTCATGACAATCGCCCTTGTCACAAAAGTAGGACTTTCCCCATTTCACTTCTGAGTGCCTGAAGTCACACGAGGCATCCCATGAACAGCAGACCTGATGCTATCAACATGACAAAATTGCACCCCTATCAGTTTTATACCACATGTCACCATCCATCAACCTAAATATACTATTAATCATAGTGATATTATAAATCATAGCTGGAGGCTGAGGCAGACTTCGCCATACTCACCTGGAAAATATTACACCCTCCTCATCAATTACCCATATAGGATGAATAACAGCTATTATAATGTATATTCAGATTATAACAATCCTAAACATACTAATTTATATCATAACAACACTATCTTCTTCTTATTTATGCCCAGATCATGTACTACAAGAGTATCATTATCACACACATGAGATAAAACACCTCCCATCACAATCATTTTCCTCACCATTATAGTATCATTAGGACATCGCCCATCACTATCAGGCTTTCTACCCAAATGAATAATTATCCAAGAGATAACAAACACGACAACATCATTCTACCAACACTAATAGCCATCATAGCAGTCCTCAGCATATATTTCTACTTGCAGCTAACATACTCCACATCACTAACTATATTCCCTTCATTAAACAACACAAACACAAAACAATTTGAACATACAAAGAAATAACCTTCCTATCATTACCAATCATAATACCCACACGGTTACTACACACAACACCCATTCTATCGGTGCTGGACTAGGAATTTAGGTTAGTTCAGACCAAGAGCTTTCAAAACCCTAAACAAGTGAAATTTACTTAATTCCTAAAAATAAGGATTGCAAGACTTTATTCTACATCAATTGAATGTAAAGCAAACACTGTATTGAAGCCAAATCTTTACGAGATTGATGAGTTTTAACCCCAGGAAACTTTAGTTAACAGGCAAATCCTCTAGTCAACTGGCTTCATTCTATTTCTCCTTCATTTGAGAAAGAAAAAAAGAAAAAAAAAAAAAAGGCAGGATAATCACTGGCAGAATTGAAGCTGCTTCTCTGAAGTTACAATTCAATTTGCTGATTCACCACAGGGTTTGCCAGAAAGAGGGCTCAATCTCTGTCTTTAGATTTACAGTCTAATGCTAACTCAGTCATTTTACCTCTGTTCATACACTGCTGATTATTTTCAACAAATCACAAAGATATCGGCATTTTATATTTACTATTTGGTGCTTGAGCTGGAGTAGCAGGCAGCACCTTAATTATATTAATCCAGGCTGAGCTATGCTGACCTGGACCGCTACTTGGAGATGCCCAAATCTGTAAGGTTGTCATAACAGTCCCTGCACTTGTAATAATTTTCTTTATAGCTGTACCCGTTATGATTGCAGGCTTTGAAAACTGACTTGGGCCACTAATAACTCGGACACCTGAAGTAGCATTTCCCCCAATAAATCATATAAACTTTTGACTACTTCCCCCATCATTCTTACTCCTACTCATATCACCAATAGTAGAAGCTGGTTCTGGTACCAGTGGGACGGTGTATTCAGCTCTAGCCTGCAATCTGGCCCATGCAGGAGCCTCTGTCGACCTAACTGTTTTCTCCTTACATTTAGCAGGTGTCTCCTCAATACTTGGTATTATTACTTTTATTACTATAGTCTTTAATACAAAACCAGCAGTCATATCCCAATACCAAACACCATTATTTGTTTAATCTTCCCCAACTATAGCCATATTACTATAATTACCAATCTCAGTCCAAGCAGCCAGAATTGCCATGCTGTTAAGAGATAGAAATCTAAACACTACTTTCTTTGACCCTGCAGGAGGAGACCGAATCCTATACCAACACCTCTTTTGATACTTTGCTCACCCTGAAGTCTGTATTCATGGCCTAACAGGGTTTGTTATAAACTCACATAGCATTACATACTATTTAGGACAAAAATTGCCTTTCAGCTATCTGGGAATAGTATGAGTCATGTCCACTGGTTTTTTAGGAGTTCTCTTGTGGGCCCATCATATGTTTACCATAGGGATAGCTGTGGACTCAGGAGCATACTTTGCATCAGCTATCGTAATTACTTCTATCCCTACAGGAGTAAAAGTATCTAGCTGATTAGCAACTCTTTATTTAATGTTTCTTTTTCTTTTCTTTTTTTTTTTTTTGGCTGAGTTGGGTCTTGGTTGCTGCGCATGGGCTTTCTCTGGTTGCGGTGAGCGGCAGCTACTCTTCGTTGCGGTGTGCGGCCCTTTCATTGCAGTGGCTTCTCTTGTTGCAGAGCACGGCCTCTAGGCGCGTGGGCTTCAGTAGTTGTGGCTTGCGGGCTCTAGAGGGCAGGCTCAGTAGTTGTGGCACACGGGCTTTTTGCTCCGCGGCATGTGGAATCTTCCCAGACAAGGGCTCGAACCCGTGTCCCCTGCATTGGCAGACGAATTCTTAACCACTGCGTCACCAGGGAAGTCCCTGGTTAGCAACTGTTCACGGAGGTAATACTATATGACCTCCCACTATATTATGAGTTTTAGGCTTTAGTTTTTCTTTTTAAAGTAGGTGGTTTGACAGGAATCATCTTAGTCAACTCATCCCCAGACATTGTCCTCCAGGATACATCCTATGTAGTAGCACACTTCCATGACCTAATGTCCATGGGAGCAGTCTTCACTATTATAGGAGGCTTTCTACACTGATTCCCACTATTCTCAGGTTATACAGTTAACTCAGCATGAGCAAAAATTCACTTCACAAGTATATTTGTAGTAGTAAATATGACTTCCTGCAGCACTTTTGTGGCCTCTCAGGGATGTCACTACGTTAGTCTGAGTACCCTGAGGCACACACAACATGAAATATTTTGTCTTTAGGCTCATTCATCTCAGTAGCAGCAGTAATGCTAATAATCTTCATACTTTGAAAAGCATTTGTGTCTAAACAAGAAGTCTTAACAGTGGAAATTGCTACTTCTAACCTAGAATGGTTACACGGATGTCCTCCACCATATCCTACGTTTCAAGATCCTACCTATGTAAATGTAAAATAAGGAAGGACTCAAGTCCTTTTCAACCAGTTTCAAGCCAACACCATAAGAATTATGTCTTCCTCAATAAATGAGATAAAAGTAAAAAGTGATGTAGCTTTGTCAAAGTTAAATGATAGGCTAAAATCCTGTATATGACTAAGGCATATCAATTTCATCTAGGCTCTCAAGATACAACATCACCGATTATGGAAGAACTTTTACATTTTCTTCATCACACATTAATAGTGATTTTTAAAATAAGTTCTCTAGTCCTCTATATCATTTCACTAATATTGACATCTAAACTCATATGCATACAATAGATGCACAGGTAGAGAAAATGTGAACAATTTACTAGCTATTATTGTAATCTTAATTGCCCTATCATCATTGTGAATCCTTTACATGATACAGGAAATCAATAACTCTTCCCAAACCATAAAAAACTATGGGTCAGTAACGATACTGAAGCTACAAATACACAGATTACGAAGATTTAAATGTTGACTCCTCTGTAATCCCCACATCAGAGCTAAAACCAGGAGAATAATGACTAATAGAAGTCAACAACCGAGTAGTTAGGGATAGTCATTGAATATTAGTTTCATCTGAAATTGTTGTACACTCCGGAGTTGTTCCTTCTCAGGCCTAAAAGAAGCTGCTATCCCAGGACGCCTAACTTAAAGAATCCTAATATCAACAGGACCAGGCCTATGTTGTGGACAAGAGAGCTCGTTTTCTTGAGTTCAAAGACAGGACAGAGGGATATGTCTGAGATATGGGGTGAATCTGCAGCCCATGGGGATGCACTCTCCAAGCTCCAGTATAGGAATGGGGCCTCTAGGGTCCCAGGCCACCCACCACGCCCTCTGGAGCAGGATCTGGGCAACATTCCCTGTCAGTGATGAGGCAGCCCTAGCACTTGTCACGCCCCGATGTCGTGTCCTATGTGGGCCCTATGCTCTTGGGAACACACCCCACAGTCTGCAGGTCCATGCTACAGGGTCCTTCATGCCTCAGGAGTAGAGACCACACAGCAAACAGTTCCCTCCCCAACCAGCAGGAGGAGGGGAGGAGAGCAGGGGCACCAGGGGACTCTCACTCAGACAACAACACCCCAGCGGTGCCAGCAGGGACAGTGATGATGCAGATGAGGCACAGACCAAGAGATGGGACCAGAGGACCCAAAAGGCAGCTGGTCAGGTCCTGGCTCACCTGCACCCCGGACACCTTTGTCCCGCATACACCCCCTTCCTCATACACCCTCTCCTTAAATGCAGATTCTTCAGATGCGAACAGGCAGAGCTTCAGACTGAAAGTCAGCTCTTCCAAAATGACCCGTCAGCAAACACTGCAGGATTCCACTCCAGTGGGTGCCCTGCAGTCGACAACTCAGGGACTGAAGTGGATATCGGTGCCAGGGGCAGTGGGAGGGAATGGGGAATGAGACTTTCATGGTTGTGGAATTTTGGTCTTGCAGGACGAAAAGTTCTAGTGATGGTGGTGATGGCTCCACGAGAAAGTGAATCTATCTGATGCCTCAGAAACGTGCACTTAAAATGGTGATGATGGTAAAGGGTATGTGACGTGTGTTTTATTTCACTTAAAATAAATTCTTAAAATAATGTCTTGTTAATTGAGATTCCATTTCGACTCCCCTTCATCACGAATGTCGGAGGCCCAGACACAGTCCCCTACCTTAGGGGCCATCACGGTACCCTCACAGAGCACGTGGGAGACCATTCTTAGGGGGGGCTAGTCTGTGCTCACCTGACCTCTGTCCAGGGGGACCCAGGCAGTGGTGACCCCCATAGATTAGACATATGATATGCTATAGTATTAATACCATACCACCAAGTGTTGTCACTCACCGGAACACAGAGCAGCAACCCACTCAAACATGCCTGACCCCATATGATTGTGACAAGATGAAGAGAAGAAAAGGAACCACAGTTTAATCAGGACAACACCCTTAATGCAGAGGTTGGAAATCTCAAAGGGGACAGGACACACTGCAGGCAAAGAGCGCATATGCGGTCTCCCCATGCATGTGATCCTGACCCATGCAGGTATGGTGAGACCCACACAGTCCCCGCACCCTATACCTGGGGCCACACATCCACACTCACCAGGGTGACCCACCTCCCCAGACCCCTCCACCTGGGTCACATGTCCACAGTCCCAGGGTGACCTCACCTCCCCAGACCCTGCACCTGGGGTCACACGTCCCCTTGGTCAGGACACCATGGCTCTGCAGGGGGCTCCCCCAATGTGGAAACAAGCTGGGTCCCTGGGACCTCCTGGGATGGGAAAAAGTGTCAGGTGGGTCTCCTTTCCCCACACTTGTCCCAGAGGAGTCCTCCTCTCCTCACTTTGGTTCTGTGTGATTTTAACTGTTTTTACAGCTTTCATACTAGAGTTGAACACACGACCCTGGTGCTGGCATGTTCAGTCCTTTCTCGTCTCACTTACATGCTGAGAAAACATACAGGACAGCAGGGCTGAAAGCCGAGGGGCAGCTCTGGACTCTGCTGAGTAGGGACGGTAGACTGGAGGGAGAGCTCAGCTGCAGCCTCAGCTGTCACCCATCGGCCTTTTGCCCGATCTGCGTGCCCTGCAATCAATTCAGCAGCTAAACCTGCTTCCCTATGCACCATGCACGTGCTGGTAAATTGGAATTATTGCCAGGTAGTCCTCCTGAGGATTCTCCATGAGCCCCAGGGAAGGTGAACCTTGCAGGGATTAAGACTAAGGCCCCGACCATAGCACTGACCCTTGGGAGGACCAGGTCACCACACTCAGAAGAGAGGCTGTTACGTAGACAAGCCCACCTCAGCTCCAGACCCCAGACATCTAAGCACTGACATTCAGATGCAGGCACGGAGCTTCCCAGTACTGAGGCCAGGCCGGGTCTCTACCCAGGTCCCCATAGTCCTAGCGTACACAGAACATGGTCAGGTCTAAATCTTCTTATTATAGACAACACATGGTCAGCTCTAAACATAATCAGTAGACAGGACATGCAGAGGTCTAAATCTACCATGTAGACACAACTTGATCATGTTTAAACTAGCTTAGGGCTGATCTCATAAGGGGTACAGATCACACACATGGGTCTCTCATCTTTGGACACCCACGTCAGGAAACTGAACAAAATCTTTGTCATTAAACATTTCAACAGGTAAAACAGAAATGTTCCCAATTTCTCTGGCCACCTGACGGTCAGGATCCACGGGCGAGCCACGAACTTCTTAGAGTGCAGCCCAGTCTGCTGCCAGGACAGACAAGAAGTGGCCTGATTCCAGCCTCCCAGGCTTCCAGAAGGAGGCGGCCACACTGAAAGCCAGGTCAGGAGAGTCCTGCATGGTCCGGGCCGGGAGATCCGGTCTGTCCATTCGGCTGGCCGATTCCGGGCGGGGCGCTCAGGGCCGCTGAGAGCCCTGCACTCAGGTCCTGCTTCCCTGCAGCGTGTGCGTATGCGTGTGCGTGTGAGTGTGTGTGTGTGTGTGTAGAGGGGGCGGTGGCTGACGGCTCCCATGGTTCCCAACCCGGGCACCGCGCTGTCTTCGAGGGGAGGCACGGGGAGAGGTAGGGGCACAGAAGCCGTTGGAGAGGAGAACACACCGCGGAACTCCTTGCACACTGGCTCGCCCCACCCGGAGACCCGCCTGCCTATCGTGGGCCACATGTCGCCCCCCAGTCCCCCACCCCCGAGGGCAGGGTGCCTGCTCTTTCAACAGCACAGGATCTCACATGAAGGAGACCCAGTGTGGACTGTCAGCCCCCGACTCCTGATGCTGTGTTTAGGGGGAGAATGAACCCCCTTGACTGGGCGATGGGACCCTGTGAGGAAAGAGGTGGCGGCCCGATCCAAGTCGGGGCCTGGCTGAGATATGAGGAAACAGGAGCCAAGGGCAGGGCCTGGAGGCCAGGCCAA
Organism: Balaenoptera physalus; assembly: GCF_965194825.1. Classification (NCBI taxonomy): domain Eukaryota; kingdom Metazoa; phylum Chordata; class Mammalia; order Artiodactyla; family Balaenopteridae; genus Balaenoptera; species Balaenoptera physalus. Next base: position 199,674 of record NW_028125752.1, read on the forward strand.
CAGGAGGGGCACCACCAGCCTTGGCCGGGCTCTCCAGCGGTGACATTGTTGCTTTAGGGGACATGGGACAGGTGACTGAATGTAATGGGAGTCTAAACTGGACCCTGAATGCGGCTTAAAGAAGTTGTGAAGGATGTTACTGAGACAGTGACAGTCATTGGAAGACAAACTCTGTGTCAGGATATCCTGCTCCATCCATTTAAATCCCTGAGATCTGTGACCTTTACGTGGCTACGCAGGATTGTTAGAGCAGCTGCGTGCGGATATATCTGGGGCACAATTCAGTCTGCAGCCAACTTGCAAGTGGTTCCAGCAAACACACAGGTGTGCGCACAGGCAGGCACAGCACACACACAAACATATGCACGTGCACAGCACAAATATATTCACACACTAGCATGTGAACACACATGCACCCATATGCCCATGCACACACTAATGTGTGCAAGTTCACATACCTATCCACATGCACAGCATATTTATGCAAACAGGCACATGCACAAGCATAGCACACACACAGGGAATAAAGTGAATCCGTAAAGCATTAATTCCTGAACACAAGTGAAGCTGACATGTATTTTTCCCTTTTCTTAGCCTTGATGTTTTCCACAACAAAAAGTTTAAGGAAAAAGTTAATGGCAAATGACTTTTGATTCATAGGACTTTCTGATTTTATTCCACAAATATTATGACAGCAGAAATGAATGTAGATATTACATGTGTCCATTAATGGAAGAATGGAGAAGAAAAACACGGTCCATCAATACAAGGGAATGCTATTCAGCCTAAAAAGGAAGTCAATTCTGACACAGGATGCAGCAGGGATGAACCTTGAGGGCATTATGCTCAGTGATGTAAGCTAGACACAAAAAAACAAACAGTGCTTGATCCACTCATACAAGGCCCCTAGAGCAGTCGGAAATATAGAGACATAAAGTAGGATGTTGAGGGCCAGAGGCTGAGGGAGGGACAATGGGGAGTGAGTGTTTAATGGGGACTGTTTCAATTTTGCAAGATGAAAAAGTTCTGGAGGATGATGGTGGTCAGGTTTGCACAACAGTGTGAATTACTTCCTGACCCTGAAATGTGCACTTAAAAATGGTTAAGATAGTACATTTTATGTTATGTGTACCAGACCACAATTTTTAAAACTTTTCCAAAAACAACAGGAAATAGTCCATGAATACCACAAGATGCACAACTTCACTAACAACAGAGGGATTAAAGCCATAAGAAAAATACTGTGCATACACCTACCAGAATGGCAGACATGAAAGACATAGTATCAAATATCAGCAGGATGTGGAGCAATGGAAAGCCTGATACGCAACGGGGGGATGCAACCACTTCTGAAGCAATCGGGCCTCAGATAGCAAAGTCCGTGCACAGAGACCCACAGTGCTCCTCCCAGTTGAACACAAACCCACCAGCCCTGCACCAGGACACACGGACATGGACTGGCAGCCACAGGAGCCAAACCTGAAGGAACCTGAAGGCCATCACAGACGGATGCAGAAATGAACCATGCACGCTCCTATGAAGGAATATTCCACAGCAATGGAGTACATTTTGTTTAAAGGTAGTAAAACTATAAAAATTATTTTTTAAAGAAAACTATATTTACAAGATGAAAGAATCTATAATTCTGGCACCTAGGGATTGTCGAATGCTCCTAAAAATAGATTGCTTTGGAAACGTTTATTATAGGGAAATTGACATATTCTCTAGGAAGGACGCGGTGAATGGGCCTGCTACATTTTCTACATTGAAGACATGTACATGTTTTGATTCTACTTCTGTTAAATCAAGTTTGGCTTCACTGGATTTCTGCTACTGCGGAGATAATCAAATTCTGGGTAGGGGTCAGGAGAAAATTAGTCATAGGTGTTCTTGTGTAATAATTACTGTTGAAAGTGTAGATGATCCATTTACCAGTAAGACTGAGAATAGAATAACTGCTACATTACTTCATATGAGATGATCCTCTGTGCTATTGTTCCTGGAGCTCCAGTGAGTGAGTATTTTGAATGTGAAGTTCATCCAGATCTGAGGATGGAATAAATGGCTAGGTGTGATATGGCTAATAGAAATAATATGCCTACATTTATACTAATTAGTGGATAAGATATGGGAAGAGGAATTCATGTTGTGAGAGGCAGGGTTATGGCTAGCATTGGGGCAATAATATATAAATTGATGATGTTGATGGACATAGTGGTTCTTTAATAAGTAATTTGAATGCCTCAGCAATGGGTTGTAATCATCCATGGGGGCTGATGATTTTTGGCCCTTTCTGGATTTGTATATAGCCTAGGATTTTCCATTTGGTTAATATGAGGAATGCTATGGTGAATTAAATTGGGTAATTTGTGAAAGAATGTTGATTATAAACATATTCTTAGGAAGAGGACTTGAACCAGTGCAGAAAAAGTTTCAGTTTTACATAATTACCGGGCTCTGCCAGCGTAACGAACCCTGTTCTACAGTAGGGTATGTATAAATTAATTGAATGTAGATTATATCATCATTTAGTTTGAAGACATTTTGTAAAGGAAGCCGTATTGCTCTTGTCCTTTCATACTGGAAGAAATCTGCAATAGACAGAAACCAACCAGGATGACTCCAGTCTGAACTCAGATCACGTGAGACTTTAATCGTTGAACAAACAGACAATTAATAGCAGTTATACCGTTGAAATGTCGTGATCCAGCATCAAGGTCATAAACCATATTGCCCATATGAACTCCAGAATACAATTACACTGTTATCCCTAGGAAAACTTGTTCCATTGACCAGTGTTTTAGAAGAACAGGTGATAAAGCATTTTGACTAGCTGGCCTAAATTTTAATCACTCAGAAGTGGTTTTATTCTCCAAAAAATAAATGGCGCATGGGCTCAAGACACACCTGCTTCAGTAGTTGTGGCGTGCAGACTCAGTAGTTGTGGCCCAATGGCTTAGTTGTTCCGTGGCACGTGAGATCTTCCCGGACCGGGGATCGAACCGGGTCCCCTGCATTGGCAGGCGAATTCTTAATCACTGCATCACCAGGGAAGTCCCAGATTCGCAGTCTCCCTTTTAATATACCTTAAGCCCAAAGAATCCATGGAACATTGTTAGAGAAAATAAGGCAATAAAATATTGTAAGGACTATAACAGAAGCATATAGTACACAGTTCATATAGACACATCCCAAGCAGTTACAAAGTATATTAAAAGGGAGGCTGCAATTTTAAAAGAATAAGAAAAATTATACCCACAAACTCCCAATCTTTCCTGAAACGTTGCAATCTGAAACCCTATTGTAGGAAGCAGAAGATTCCAGGAGATATTCTACAAATGAAGGACTCCAAACCCTGTGGTTGGATAAGGAATTCTGGAAGGAAGGTATCCTCACCCAAGGAGAGCAGGTTCCTATACTTCTCTAACATCACATCCCTGTACAATTCCCATTGATCTTGGTCCAGGCATTCTCACTCCTCTTGACAGAAATCTATGGCCACATCCTGGAATGTCAGCAGTCCCTGAAATGAAACGTACACATGCCATGTGGCCACGGGAAGAGTTCATAATATGACCCAAGAAGAAAACAGCAAGTTAAGAGAAGGTTTTAATTTAGAAGAGTCTCTTCAATTATCCACTAATACATATATAAATATATATATATATATATATATATATATATATAATTTTTTTTTTACAAAGTAACTTTCTCTACCTTATTTCTAACTACAAGAAAAGAGTATGGCATGTGATCCACAAAACCAGTATAGAGACTATACTTGTCTGGAAAAGAAATGATAAAATGATGGTTTCAACACAGGCATATGCATTTTTGAGTGTTTTATTTATATCAAACTGGATAAAATGTGTGTATTTCTCATAGAGAAAAGACCTGTCGAGGTAGAAATGTACCTTTCAACTCTTCATGGGTACACGAGTACACTGGGGAGATTGTAAAAGTGCAGATTGTGATTCAGTAGGTCCGGTGGCCCTGAGTTCTATTTTTTTAACAAGCTCATTTTTAACTAGTGATGCCACAGTCTCTGATTCATTAACCACAACTGTGAATATCAGAGACATAATTAGAAAGGTAAAAATTCACATTTAATTTTGAACTTAAAGTGTTTTATGGATTTTATACCTTTAATAGAATAGTGAGCACAGCAGCAACAATCATTTGTGAGTATTTACTATAGACTGTGTATCTTTCTAATTTTTTTGTGTAGGATTCCAGGAAAAAGGCCTGGGCTGCGGCCACAATGGGCGTGGCCCCCAGGCCGGGCCGCCCCTCCAGGACCCCCGACGGGGCCCTGCGCTCCTGGCGGCTCCCTCCCCCGCCGCCCCGCTCCCTCCCGGAAGGCCTCGGGGCAGAGCGGTCCCACCCACTGCGCGCTGAACAGAGCCCGCGTTTCCTCAGAGCTGGAACTCCCGGCTCAGGCGGGGTCTCTTCCCTCCGCCTTCACGGAACTGCCCCGGAGCCCGAGGGGAGGGCGACCTCACTGAGGCTGCCGGCTCTGGAGGTGCCCCGGCGGCCGAAGCCATGACAGTCGCGGGGACGGCGGGCCGGGTAAGTGGGCGCCGACCCTCCGCCTGGTCCGGTGCCCGGCCGGCAGCACAAGACCAGCTTCTGAGGGGCAGGGGTTCGCTGCCACCCGCCGCTGCTGTGCAGAAAGAGCGGCCTCCAGCGTCTGGTCCCCGGGAACTTCGGTCCGTCCTCTCGCCCCTGCCCTCGTCCTGGCTCGCGAGGCCTGGTGGGCGTGAGGAGGGGGTCGGCCTGAGCGTCCTGAGGGGAAACGGGGCAAGGGAGGCGCAGGGTCCGGCTGCAGCGTCAGCGCCCCTCTTCCCGACTGCGGGGAAAGCGGCTGAAAACTCCTCCCGAGGCGCGCAGGCCCCTTATTCAGCCGAGTCCCTCTGCGCTCCTTCCTCCCTGAGCTAAAGTACCGGGGGGAGGGGACAGGGCAGGGAACTGGCGCAGGTAATGGGGAACATCCAAAGGTGATTGTTAACTAAGGAAAACCAGCTCTCCCAAGGTGAGGAATGCGGCGCTTTTCTTTGCCTGGGCTCACTGAATTCTTTCCTTTGATATGCACCTCAGCTCTCTGGGGCCTGCATTCTGTATTTGCATATCCTGAGTGCCTCAGGGCCCGCCGGCTCACATTGGAGGGCTGCAAGTGCTGAAGACTGTGACATCCTTTGTTTACTGATAGGGCAAGAACTATTCCATTTCTCACAGGCTTGAGGGGCAGACAGTGGAAAAAAGTCAGAGAATCTCACTCGGCCTGTACTTTGGTTTACATATAGATAATATTTATACTTAACTGTGCTAATAGAGGTTCTCAAGTCCAATCAACTTGTACTACTGCCCTCTATGTATCAATTTCATCAATATCATAAGATAAATGCCTATAGAATTGACTTAATCCATTTAAACAGGATAATGATTTTGAAAGGAAACATAATAGAAATATAACAACGAAACCTTTACCACTAAAGGCTGGGTCTGGAACACCCTAAATAAATGTTCCATTGTTAAAATATTGAAAGATGTAGTCAATAGAAATATCAACAAAAATGACAAATAATAAGGGTAGCAGAATGTTGAAATGTTCTATCTTTATCATTAAAGTGGCAGAAAATCTTTTATTAGTAGGCACTGGGGGCAGAAGATGCCTGATTTTATATCTGTGTCATATTTGTGCAGTTGTTTCAACAAGTAACTTAAAGACAAAATGGAAAAACAAGGAGGTTTGTGCCTGAGATCATGTTGATGTGAAACCAGGGATGGCCACCTTGTGCCAGGTGAGTTAAGTTTACCTGGCAGGTAGACCGCAGAGCTCCTGGGAAGCAAGGGTTGGAATTTTTCTGCTGGGTGCCCCTTAGGTTCTGTGACTTGACTGACTGTGAGTCATGTTTCGGGAAAGACCTGATCACAGGAAAAGGGTGGGAATAGAGTGATTTGGGGAGCAGCTAACAACATTCATCACAGCTCACGGCCTGAATGAATTTTAAAGAAACAGGAAAACAAATGCTTCTTATGGAATCAGAGAATGTGAGGGCTGGACAATCCCAGAAAATGAGGAACACCCATCCCATTTTCCAGATGACAAAACAGAGGTCCAGCAAGGTGAAATCCCTCACCCAAGTTGCACCCGTCTCTCCTCCCCACTACGTGGTTCATGAAAGCAGGACTCTTCCTGTCTTGATCACTGCTGAACCCCAAAAAGGGCCAGGCATCTAGCAGCTGCTCCAAAAATTTGGGTTGACTGTAGGAACAATGCTATTTCTTTCTTTCTCACTCTTATTCAGGATTGTGCCAAGAACTCCCCAGGTTGCAATGTAATTCGATAAATGTAAATATTAATTGAGTTTGGTTGTGATGAGGACTTAGGCTTTGAAGGTAACAGACTTGGTTCAGATCTTGGTTCTGCCACTCCATAGCTGTTTGGCTTTGGGAAAATTACTAAACCTCTCTGAGATTATTTCCTCCTTTGTAAAGTGGGGATAAATCTATCTGAGCCAGCAGAGCAGCTGCATGAGAGATGTGCACTAAATATTGGTCTTTCTCACTCTCCTACGCCATCTCTCTGTTCTTCCCAGAGAAGCTGTACAGAAGGATATAGTACTTTTGTTTAAAATAGTTAACTAATTAATTAATTAATTTGTTTTTGGCTGCGTTGGGTCTTCGTTGCTATGCGCAGGCTTTGCCTAGTTGCGGCAAGCGGGGGCTACTCTTTGTTGCGGTGCGCGGGCTTCTCATTGCGGTGGCTTCTCTTGCTAGCCTTAACCCCAATGCTAGCCTTAACCCTGGCTCTCACAACATGAATTCCTCTTCCCATATCTTATCCACTAATTAATATAAATGTAGGCATATTATTTCTATTAGGCATATCACACCTAGCCATTTACTCCATCCTCAGATCTGGATGAACTTCACATTCAAAATACTCACTCACTGGAGCTCTAGGAGCAATAGCACAGACAATCATCTCATATGAAGTAATGTAGCAGTTATTCTATTCTCAGTCTTACTGATAAATGGATCATTTACACTTTCAACAGTAATTATTACACAAGAACACCTATGACTAATTTTCTCCTGACCCCTACCCAGAATTTGATTATCTCCTCAGTAGCCGAAATCCAACGAAGCCCCACTTGATTAAACGGAAGTAGCATCAAAACCTGTATATGTCTTCAATGTAGAAAATGTAGCAGGCCCATTCACCCCGTCCCTCCTAGAGAATATGTCAATTTCCCTATAATAAACATTTCCACAGCAATCTATTTTTAGGAGCATTCGACAATCCCTAGGTGCCAGAATTATATACAGCCCAAGTCATCATTAAACACATCTAACAATCTCCTTTCTATGAATTTGAGCCTCCTACCTACAATTTTGATATGATCAACGCATACATCTCTTATAAAAAGTATTTTACGACTAACATTAACCCTATGTATATGAGAGTTTTCACTAATTGTCATCATACCAGGCAACCCACCACAAATTTAAGAAATATGTCTGACAAAAGAGTTACTTTGATAGAGTAAATCACAGAGGTTTCAATGCTCTGATTCCTGGAATTGAATTCGTCCTAATAATTTTACATTCTCCATGCTACCTACCACATTACACCACATGCTATATAGTAAAGTTCTCTAAGTAAGCTACAGGCCCATACCCCCAAAATATTTTTGTATATCCTTCCTGTGCTAATAAACTCTCATTGTTTTTACCATCATTCTACTGACCATTTTCTCAGGAAATATAATTGTATAACAAGCTCACACTGGTTAATGGTATCCCCATTCTAATAAAAAACATGAACCCATAAGCTACAGAAGCATCCAACAAATATTTCCTAAAACAGTCCACCACATCAATACTACTTATAATGGCTATTATCATTAATCTAATATACTCTGGTCAAAGAGCACAATGAATAACAAGAATCTTTAATCCAGCAGCATCCACCCTCATGACAATCGCCCTTGTCACAAAAGTAGGACTTTCCCCATTTCACTTCTGAGTGCCTGAAGTCACACGAGGCATCCCATGAACAGCAGACCTGATGCTATCAACATGACAAAATTGCACCCCTATCAGTTTTATACCACATGTCACCATCCATCAACCTAAATATACTATTAATCATAGTGATATTATAAATCATAGCTGGAGGCTGAGGCAGACTTCGCCATACTCACCTGGAAAATATTACACCCTCCTCATCAATTACCCATATAGGATGAATAACAGCTATTATAATGTATATTCAGATTATAACAATCCTAAACATACTAATTTATATCATAACAACACTATCTTCTTCTTATTTATGCCCAGATCATGTACTACAAGAGTATCATTATCACACACATGAGATAAAACACCTCCCATCACAATCATTTTCCTCACCATTATAGTATCATTAGGACATCGCCCATCACTATCAGGCTTTCTACCCAAATGAATAATTATCCAAGAGATAACAAACACGACAACATCATTCTACCAACACTAATAGCCATCATAGCAGTCCTCAGCATATATTTCTACTTGCAGCTAACATACTCCACATCACTAACTATATTCCCTTCATTAAACAACACAAACACAAAACAATTTGAACATACAAAGAAATATCCTTCCTATCATTACCAATCATAATACCCACACGGTTACTACACACAACACCCATTCTATCGGTGCTGGACTAGGAATTTAGGTTAGTTCAGACCAAGAGCTTTCAAAACCCTAAACAAGTGAAATTTACTTAATTCCTAAAAATAAGGATTGCAAGACTTTATTCTACATCAATTGAATGTAAAGCAAACACTGTATTGAAGCAAAATCTTTACGAGATTGATGAGTTTTAACCCCAGGAAACTTTAGTTAACAGGCAAATCCTCTAGTCAACTGGCTTCATTCTATTTCTCCTTCATTTGAGAAAGAAAAAAAGAAAAAAAAAAAAAAGGCAGGATAATCACTGGCAGAATTGAAGCTGCTTCTCTGAAGTTACAATTCAATTTGCTGATTCACCACAGGGTTTGCCAGAAAGAGGGCTCAATCTCTGTCTTTAGATTTACAGTCTAATGCTAACTCAGTCATTTTACCTCTGTTCATACACTGCTGATTATTTTCAACAAATCACAAAGATATCGGCATTTTATATTTACTATTTGGTGCTTGAGCTGGAGTAGCAGGCAGCACCTTAATTATATTAATCCAGGCTGAGCTATGCTGACCTGGACCGCTACTTGGAGATGCCCAAATCTGTAAGGTTGTCATAACAGTCCCTGCACTTGTAATAATTTTCTTTATAGCTGTACCCGTTATGATTGCAGGCTTTGAAAACTGACTTGGGCCACTAATAACTCGGACACCTGAAGTAGCATTTCCCCCAATAAATCATATAAACTTTTGACTACTTCCCCCATCATTCTTACTCCTACTCATATCACCAATAGTAGAAGCTGGTTCTGGTACCAGTGGGACGGTGTATTCAGCTCTAGCCTGCAATCTGGCCCATGCAGGAGCCTCTGTCGACCTAACTGTTTTCTCCTTACATTTAGCAGGTGTCTCCTCAATACTTGGTATTATTACTTTTATTACTATAGTCTTTAATACAAAACCAGCAGTCATATCCCAATACCAAACACCATTATTTGTTTAATCTTCCCCAACTATAGCCATATTACTATAATTACCAATCTCAGTCCAAGCAGCCAGAATTGCCATGCTGTTAAGAGATAGAAATCTAAACACTACTTTCTTTGACCCTGCAGGAGGAGACCGAATCCTATACCAACACCTCTTTTGATACTTTGCTCACCCTGAAGTCTGTATTCATGGCCTAACAGGGTTTGTTATAAACTCACATAGCATTACATACTATTTAGGACAAAAATTGCCTTTCAGCTATCTGGGAATAGTATGAGTCATGTCCACTGGTTTTTTAGGAGTTCTCTTGTGGGCCCATCATATGTTTACCATAGGGATAGCTGTGGACTCAGGAGCATACTTTGCATCAGCTACCGTAATTACTTCTATCCCTACAGGAGTAAAAGTATCTAGCTGATTAGCAACTCTTTATTTAATGTTTCATTTTCTTTTCTTTATTTTTTTTTGGCTGAGTTGGGTCTTGGTTGCTGCGCATGGGCTTTCTCTGGTTGCGGTGAGCGGCAGCTACTCTTCGTTGCGGTGTGCGGCCCTTTCATTGCAGTGGCTTCTCTTGTTGCAGAGCACGGCCTCTAGGCGCGTGGGCTTCAGTAGTTGTGGCTTGCGGGCTCTAGAGGGCAGGCTCAGTAGTTGTGGCACACGGGCTTTTTGCTCCGCGGCATGTGGAATCTTCCCAGACAAGGGCTCGAACCCGTGTCCCCTGCATTGGCAGACGAATTCTTAACCACTGCGTCACCAGGGAAGTCCCTGGTTAGCAACTGTTCACGGAGGTAATACTATATGACCTCCCACTATATTATGAGTTTTAGGCTTTAGTTTTTCTTTTTAAAGTAGGTGGTTTGACAGGAATCATCTTAGTCAACTCATCCCCAGACATTGTCCTCCAGGATACATACTATGTAGTAGCACACTTCCATGACCTAATGTCCATGGGAGCAGTCTTCACTATTATAGGAGGCTTTCTACACTGATTCCCACTATTCTCAGGTTATACAGTTAACTCAGCATGAGCAAAAATTCACTTCACAAGTATATTTGTAGTAGTAAATATGACTTCCTGCAGCACTTTTGTGGCCTCTCAGGGATGTCACTACGTTAGTCTGAGTACCCTGAGGCACACACAACATGAAATATTTTGTCTTTAGGCTCATTCATCTCAGTAGCAGCAGTAATGCTAATAATCTTCATACTTTGAAAAGCATTTGTGTCTAAACAAGAAGTCTTAGCAGTGGAAATTGCTACTTCTAACCTAGAATGGTTACACGGATGTCCTCCACCATATCCTACGTTTCAAGATCCTACCTATGTAAATGTAAAATAAGGAAGGACTCAAGTCCTTTTCAACCAGTTTCAAGCCAACACCATAAGAATTATGTCTTCCTCAATAAATGAGATAAAAGTAAAAAGTGATGTAGCTTTGTCAAAGTTAAATGATAGGCTAAAATCCTGTATATGACTAAGGCATATCAATTTCATCTAGGCTCTCAAGATACAACATCACCGATTATGGAAGAACTTTTACATTTTCTTCATCACACATTAATAGTGATTTTTAAAATAAGTTCTCTAGTCCTCTATATCATTTCACTAATATTGACATCTAAACTCATATGCATACAATAGATGCACAGGTAGAGAAAATGTGAACAATTTACTAGCTATTATTGTAATCTTAATTGCCCTATCATCATTGTGAATCCTTTACATGATACAGGAAATCAATAACTCTTCCCAAACCATAAAAAACTATGGGTCAGTAACGATACTGAAGCTACAAATACACAGATTACGAAGATTTAAATGTTGACTCCTCTGTAATCCCCACATCAGAGCTAAAACCAGGAGAATAATGACTAATAGAAGTCAACAACCGAGTAGTTAGGGATAGTCATTGAATATTAGTTTCATCTGAAATTGTTGTACACTCCGGAGTTGTTCCTTCTCAGGCCTAAAAGAAGCTGCTATCCCAGGACGCCTAACTTAAAGAATCCTAATATCAACAGGACCAGGCCTATGTTGTGGACAAGAGAGCTCGTTTTCTTGAGTTCAAAGACAGGACAGAGGGATATGTCTGAGATATGGGGTGAATCTGCAGCCCATGGGGATGCACTCTCCAAGCTCCAGTATAGGAATGGGGCCTCTAGGGTCCCAGGCCACCCACCACGCCCTCTGGAGCAGGATCTGGGCAACATTCCCTGTCAGTGATGAGGCAGCCCTAGCACTTGTCACGCCCCGATGTCGTGTCCTATGTGGGCCCTATGCTCTTGGGAACACACCCCACAGTCTGCAGGTCCATGCTACAGGGTCCTTCATGCCTCAGGAGTAGAGACCACACAGCAAACAGTTCCCTCCCCAACCAGCAGGAGGAGGGGAGGAGAGCAGGGGCACCAGGGGACTCTCACTCAGACAACAACACCCCAGCGGTGCCAGCGGGGACAGTGATGATGCAGATGAGGCACAGACCAAGAGATGGGACCAGAGGACCCAAAAGGCAGCTGGTCAGGTCCTGGCTCACCTGCACCCCGGACACCTTTGTCCCGCATACACCCCCTTCCTCATACACCCTCTCCTTAAATGCAGATTCTTCAGATGCGAACAGGCAGAGCTTCAGACTGAAAGTCAGCTCTTCCAAAATGACCCGTCAGCAAACACTGCAGGATTCCACTCCAGTGGGTGCCCTGCAGTCGACAACTCAGGGACTGAAGTGGATATCGGTGCCAGGGGCAGTGGGAGGGAATGGGGAATGAGACTTTCATGGTTGTGGAATTTTGGTCTTGCAGGACGAAAAGTTCTAGTGATGGTGGTGATGGCTCCACGAGAAAGTGAATCTATCTGATGCCTCAGAAACGTGCACTTAAAATGGTGATGATGGTAAAGGGTATGTGACGTGTGTTTTATTTCACTTAAAATAAATTCTTAAAATAATGTCTTGTTAATTGAGATTCCATTTCGACTCCCCTTCATCACGAATGTCGGAGGCCCAGACACAGTCCCCTACCTTAGGGGCCATCACGGTACCCTCACAGAGCACGTGGGAGACCATTCTTAGGGGGGGCTAGTCTGTGCTCACCTGACCTCTGTCCAGGGGGACCCAGGCAGTGGTGACCCCCATAGATTAGACATATGATATGCTATAGTATTAATACCATACCACCAAGTGTTGTCACTCACCGGAACACAGAGCAGCAACCCACTCAAACATGCCTGACCCCATATGATTGTGACAAGATGAAGAGAAGAAAAGGAACCACAGTTTAATCAGGACAACACCCTTAATGCAGAGGTTGGAAATCTCAAAGGGGACAGGACACACTGCAGGCAAAGAGCGCATATGCGGTCTCCCCATGCATGTGATCCTGACCCATGCAGGTATGGTGAGACCCACACAGTCCCCGCACCCTATACCTGGGGCCACACATCCACACTCACCAGGGTGACCCACCTCCCCAGACCCCTCCACCTGGGTCACATGTCCACAGTCCCAGGGTGACCTCACCTCCCCAGACCCTGCACCTGGGGTCACACGTCCCCTTGGTCAGGACACCATGGCTCTGCAGGGGGCTCCCCCAATGTGGAAACAAGCTGGGTCCCTGGGACCTCCTGGGATGGGAAAAAGTGTCAGGTGGGTCTCCTTTCCCCACACTTGTCCCAGAGGAGTCCTCCTCTCCTCACTTTGGTTCTGTGTGATTTTAACTGTTTTTACAGCTTTCATACTAGAGTTGAACACACGACCCTGGTGCTGGCATGTTCAGTCCTTTCTCGTCTCACTTACATGCTGAGAAAACATACAGGACAGCAGGGCTGAAAGCCGAGGGGCAGCTCTGGACTCTGCTGAGTAGGGACGGTAGACTGGAGGGAGAGCTCAGCTGCAGCCTCAGCTGTCACCCATCGGCCTTTTGCCCGATCTGCGTGCCCTGCAATCAATTCAGCAGCTAAACCTGCTTCCCTATGCACCATGCACGTGCTGGTAAATTGGAATTATTGCCAGGTAGTCCTCCTGAGGATTCTCCATGAGCCCCAGGGAAGGTGAACCTTGCAGGGATTAAGACTAAGGCCCCGACCATAGCACTGACCCTTGGGAGGACCAGGTCACCACACTCAGAAGAGAGGCTGTTACGTAGACAAGCCCACCTCAGCTCCAGACCCCAGACATCTAAGCACTGACATTCAGATGCAGGCACGGAGCTTCCCAGTACTGAGGCCAGGCCGGGTCTCTACCCAGGTCCCCATAGTCCTAGCGTACACAGAACATGGTCAGGTCTAAATCTTCTTATTATAGACAACACATGGTCAGCTCTAAACATAATCAGTAGACAGGACATGCAGAGGTCTAAATCTACCATGTAGACACAACTTGATCATGTTTAAACTAGCTTAGGGCTGATCTCATAAGGGGTACAGATCACACACATGGGTCTCTCATCTTTGGACACCCACGTCAGGAAACTGAACAAAATCTTTGTCATTAAACATTTCAACAGGTAAAACAGAAATGTTCCCAATTTCTCTGGCCACCTGACGGTCAGGATCCACGGGCGAGCCACGAACTTCTTAGAGTGCAGCCCAGTCTGCTGCCAGGACAGACAAGAAGTGGCCTGATTCCAGCCTCCCAGGCTTCCAGAAGGAGGCGGCCACACTGAAAGCCAGGTCAGGAGAGTCCTGCATGGTCCGGGCCGGGAGATCCGGTCTGTCCATTCGGCTGGCCGATTCCGGGCGGGGCGCTCAGGGCCGCTGAGAGCCCTGCACTCAGGTCCTGCTTCCCTGCAGCGTGTGCGTATGCGTGTGCGTGTGAGTGTGTGTGTGTGTGTGTAGAGGGGGCGGTGGCTGACGGCTCCCATGGTTCCCAACCCGGGCACCGCGCTGTCTTCGAGGGGAGGCACGGGGAGAGGTAGGGGCACAGAAGCCGTTGGAGAGGAGAACACACCGCGGAACTCCTTGCACACTGGCTCGCCCCACCCGGAGACCCGCCTGCCTATCGTGGGCCACATGTCGCCCCCCAGTCCCCCACCCCCGAGGGCGGGGTGCCTGCTCTTTCAACAGCACAGGGTCTCACATGAAGGAGACCCAGTGGGGACTGTCAGCCCCCGACTCCTGATGCTGTGTTTAGGGGGAGAATGAACCCCCTTGACTGGGCGATGGGACCCTGTGAGGAAAGAGGTGGCGGCCCGATCCAAGTCGGGGCCTGGCTGAGATATGAGGAAACAGGAGCCAAGGGCAGGGCCTGGAGGCCAGGCCAACAGGAGGGGCACCACCAGCCTTGGCCGGGCTCTCCAGCGGTGACATTGTTGCTTTAGGGGACCTGGGACAGGTGACTGAATGTAATGGGAGTCTAAACTGGACCCTGAATGCGGCTTAAAGAAGTTGTGAAGGATGTTACTGAGACAGTGACAGTCATTGGAAGACAAACTCTGTGTCAGGATATCCTGCTCCATCCATTTAAATCCCTGAGATCTGTGACCTTTACGTGGCTACGCAGGATTGTTAGAGCAGCTGCGTGCGGATATATCTGGGGCACAATTCAGTCTGCAGCCAACTTGCAAGTGGTTCCAGCAAACACACAGGTGTGCGCACAGGCAGGCACAGCACACACACAAACATATGCACGTGCACAGCACAAATATATTCACACACTAGCATGTGAACACACATGCACCCATATGCCCATGCACACACTAATGTGTGCAAGTTCACATACCTATCCACATGCACAGCATATTTATGCAAACAGGCACATGCACACGCATAGCACACACACAGGGAATAAAGTGAATCCGTAAAGCATTAATTCCTGAACACAAGTGAAGCTGACATGTATTTTTCCCTTTTCTTAGCCTTGATGTTTTCCACAACAAAAAGTTTAAGAAAAAAGTTAATGGCAAATGACTTTTGATTCATAGGACTTTCTGATTTTATTCCACAAATATTATGACAGCAGAAATGAATGTAGATATTACATGTGTCCATTAATGGAAGAATGGAGAAGAAAAACACGGTCCATCAATACAAGGGAATGCTATTCAGCCTAAAAAGGAAGTCAATTCTGACACAGGATGCAGCAGGGATGAACCTTGAGGGCATTATGCTCAGTGATGTAAGCTAGACACAAAAAAACAAACAGTGCTTGATCCACTCATACAAGGCCCCTAGAGCAGTCGGAAATATAGAGACATAAAGTAGGATGTTGAGGGCCAGAGGCTGAGGGAGGGACAATGGGGAGTGAGTGTTTAATGGGGACTGTTTCAATTTTGCAAGATGAAAAAGTTCTGGAGGATGATGGTGGTCAGGTTTGCACAACAGTGTGAATTACTTCCTGACCCTGAAATGTGCACTTAAAAATGGTTAAGATAGTACATTTTATGTTATGTGTACCAGACCACAATTTTTAAAACTTTTCCAAAAACAACAGGAAATAGTCCATGAATACCACAAGATGCACAACTTCACTAACAACAGAGGGATTAAAGCCATAAGAAAAATACTGTGCATACACCTACCAGAATGGCAGACATGAAAGACATAGTATCAAATATCAGCAGGATGTGGAGCAATGGAAAGCCTGGTACGCAACGGGGGGATGCAACCACTTCTGAAGCAATCGGGCCTCAGATAGCGAAGTCCGTGCACAGAGACCCACAGTGCTCCTCCCAGTTGAACACAAACCCACCAGCCCTGCACCAGGACACACGGACATGGACTGGCAGCCACAGGAGCCAAACCTGAAGGAACCTGAAGGCCATCACAGACGGATGCAGAAATGAACCATGCACGCTCCTATGAAGGAATATTCCACAGCAATGGAGTACATTTTGTTTAAAGGTAGTAAAACTATAAAAATTATTTTTTAAAGAAAACTATATTTACAAGATGAAAGAATCTATAATTCTGGCACCTAGGGATTGTCGAATGCTCCTAAAAATAGATTGCTTTGGAAACGTTTATTATAGGGAAATTGACATATTCTCTAGGAAGGACGCGGTGAATGGGCCTGCTACATTTTCTACATTGAAGACATGTACATGTTTTGATTCTACTTCTGTTAAATCAAGTTTGGCTTCACTGGATTTCTGCTACTGCGGAGATAATCAAATTCTGGGTAGGGGTCAGGAGAAAATTAGTCATAGGTGTTCTTGTGTAATAATTACTGTTGAAAGTGTAAATGATCCATTTACCAGTAAGACTGAGAATAGAATAACTGCTACATTACTTCATATGAGATGATCCTCTGTGCTATTGTTCCTGGAGCTCCAGTGAGTGAGTATTTTGAATGTGAAGTTCATCCAGATCTGAGGATGGAATAAATGGCTAGGTGTGATATGGCTAATAGAAATAATATGCCTACATTTATACTAATTAGTGGATAAGATATGGGAAGAGGAATTCATGTTGTGAGAGGCAGGGTTATGGCTAGCATTGGGGCAATAATATATAAATTGATGATGTTGATGGACATAGTGGTTCTTTAATAAGTAATTTGAATGCCTCAGCAATGGGTTGTAATCATCCATGGGGGCTGATGATTTTTGGCCCTTTCTGGATTTGTATATAGCCTAGGATTTTCCATTTGGTTAATATGAGGAATGCTATGGTGAATTAAATTGGGTAATTTGTGAAAGAATGTTGATTATAAACATATTCTTAGGAAGAGGACTTGAACCAGTGCAGAAAAAGTTTCACTTTTACATAATTACCGGGCTCTGCCAGCGTAACGAACCCTGTTCTACAGTAGGGTATGTATAAATTAATTGAATGTAGATTATATCATCATTTAGTTTGAAGACATTTTGTAAAGGAAGCCGTATTGCTCTTGTCCTTTCATACTGGAAGAAATCTGCAATAGACAGAAACCAACCAGGATGACTCCAGTCTGAACTCAGATCACGTGAGACTTTAATCGTTGAACAAACAGACAATTAATAGCAGTTATACCGTTGAAATGTCGTGATCCAGCATCAAGGTCATAAACCATATTGCCCATATGAACTCCAGAATACAATTACACTGTTATCCCTAGGAAAACTTGTTCCATTGACCAGTGTTTTAGAAGAACAGGTGATAAAGCATTTTGACTAGCTGGCCTAAATTTTAATCACTCAGAAGTGGTTTTATTCTCCAAAAAATAAATGGCGCATGGGCTCAAGACACACCTGCTTCAGTAGTTGTGGCGTGCAGACTCAGTAGTTGTGGCCCAATGGCTTAGTTGTTCCGTGGCACGTGAGATCTTCCCGGACCGGGGATCGAACCGGGTCCCCTGCATTGGCAGGCGAATTCTTAATCACTGCATCACCAGGGAAGTCCCAGATTCGCAGTCTCCCTTTTAATATACCTTAAGCCCAAAGAATCCATGGAAAATTGTTAGAGAAAATAAGGCAATAAAATATTGTAAGGACTATAACAGAAGCATATAGTACACAGTTCATATAGACACATCCCAAGCAGTTACAAAGTATATTAAAAGGGAGGCTGCAATTTTAAAAGAATAAGAAAAATTATACCCACAAACTCCCAATCTTTCCTGAAACGTTGCAATCTGAAACCCTATTGTAGGAAGCAGAAGATTCCAGGAGATATTCTACAAGTGAAGGACTCCAAACCCTGTGGTTGGATAAGGAATTCTGGAAGGAAGGTATCCTCACCCAAGGAGAGCAGGTTCCTATACTTCTCTAACATCACATCCCTGTACAATTCCCATTGATCTTGGTCCAGGCATTCTCACTCCTCTTGACAGAAATCTATGGCCACATCCTGGAATGTCAGCAGTCCCTGAAATGAAACGTACACATGCCATGTGGCCACGGGAAGAGTTCATAATATGACCCAAGAAGAAAACAGCAAGTTAAGAGAAGGTTTTAATTTAGAAGAGTCTCTTCAATTATCCACTAATACATATATAAATATATATATATATATATATATATATATATATATAATTTTTTTTTTACAAAGTAACTTTCTCTACCTTATTTCTAACTACAAGAAAAGAGTATGGCATGTGATCCACAAAACCAGTATAGAGACTATACTTGTCTGGAAAAGAAATGATAAAATGATGGTTTCAACACAGGCATATGCATTTTTGAGTGTTTTATTTATATCAAACTGGATAAAATGTGTGTATTTCTCATAGAGAAAAGACCTGTCGAGGTAGAAATGTACCTTTCAACTCTTCATGGGTACACGAGTACACTGGGGAGATTGTAAAAGTGCAGATTGTGATTCAGTAGGTCCGGTGGGCCTGAGTTCTATTTTTTTAACAAGCTCATTTTTAACTAGTGATGCCACAGTCTCTGATTCATTAACCACAACTGTGAATATCAGAGACATAATTAGAAAGGTAAAAATTCACATTTAATTTTGAACTTAAAGTGTTTTATGGATTTTATACCTTTAATAGAATAGTGAGCACAGCAGCAACAATCATTTGTGAGTATTTACTATAGACTGTGTATCTTTCTAATTTTTTTGTGTAGGATTCCAGGAAAAAGGCCTGGGCTGCGGCCACAATGGGCGTGGCCCCCAGGCCGGGCCGCCCCTCCAGGACCCCCGACGGGGCCCTGCGCTCCTGGCGGCTCCCTCCCCCGCCGCCCCGCTCCCTCCCGGAAGGCCTCGGGGCAGAGCGGTCCCACCCACTGCGCGCTGAACAGAGCCCGCGTTTCCTCAGAGCTGGAACTCCCGGCTCAGGCGGGGTCTCTTCCCTCCGCCTTCACGGAACTGCCCCGGAGCCCGAGGGGAGGGCGACCTCACTGAGGCTGCCGGCTCTGGAGGTGCCCCGGCGGCCGAAGCCATGACAGTCGCGGGGACGGCGGGCCGGGTAAGTGGGCGCCGACCCTCCGCCTGGTCCGGTGCCCGGCCGGCAGCACAAGACCAGCTTCTGAGGGGCAGGGGTTCGCTGCCACCCGCCGCTGCTGTGCAGAAAGAGCGGCCTCCAGCGTCTGGTCCCCGGGAACTTCGGTCCGTCCTCTCGCCCCTGCCCTCGTCCTGGCTCGCGAGGCCTGGTGGGCGTGAGGAGGGGGTCGGCCTGAGCGTCCTGAGGGGAAACGGGGCAAGGGAGGCGCAGGGTCCGGCTGCAGCGTCAGCGCCCCTCTTCCCGACTGCGGGGAAAGCGGCTGAAAACTCCTCCCGAGGCGCGCAGGCCCCTTATTCAGCCGAGTCCCTCTGCGCTCCTTCCTCCCTGAGCTAAAGTACCGGGGGGAGGGGACAGGGCAGGGAACTGGCGCAGGTAATGGGGAACATCCAAAGGTGATTGTTAACTAAGGAAAACCAGCTCTCCCAAGGTGAGGAATGCGGCGCTTTTCTTTGCCTGGGCTCACTGAATTCTTTCCTTTGATATGCACCTCAGCTCTCTGGGGCCTGCATTCTGTATTTGCATATCCTGAGTGCCTCAGGGCCCGCCGGCTCACATTGGAGGGCTGCAAGTGCTGAAGACTGTGACATCCTTTGTTTACTGATAGGGCAAGAACTATTCCATTTCTCACAGGCTTGAGGGGCAGACAGTGGAAAAAAGTCAGAGAATCTCACTCGGCCTGTACTTTGGTTTACATATAGATAATATTTATACTTAACTGTGCTAATAGAGGTTCTCAAGTCCAATCAACTTGTACTACTGCCCTCTATGTATCAATTTCATCAATATCATAAGATAAATGCCTATAGAATTGACTTAATCCATTTAAACAGGATAATGATTTTGAAAGGAAACATAATAGAAATATAACAACGAAACCTTTACCACTAAAGGCTGGGTCTGGAACACCCTAAATAAATGTTCCATTGTTAAAATATTGAAAGATGTAGTCAATAGAAATATCAACAAAAATGACAAATAATAAGGGTAGCAGAATGTTGAAATGTTCTATCTTTATCATTAAAGTGGCAGAAAATCTTTTATTAGTAGGCACTGGGGGCAGAAGATGCCTGATTTTATATCTGTGTCATATTTGTGCAGTTGTTTCAACAAGTAACTTAAAGACAAAATGGAAAAACAAGGAGGTTTGTGCCTGAGATCATGTTGATGTGAAACCAGGGATGGCCACCTTGTGCCAGGTGAGTTAAGTTTACCTGGCAGGTAGACCGCAGAGCTCCTGGGAAGCAAGGGTTGGAATTTTTCTGCTGGGTGCCCCTTAGGTTCTGTGACTTGACTGACTGTGAGTCATGTTTCGGGAAAGACCTGATCACAGGAAAAGGGTGGGAATAGAGTGATTTGGGGAGCAGCTAACAACATTCATCACAGCTCACGGCCTGAATGAATTTTAAAGAAACAGGAAAACAAATGCTTCTTATGGAATCAGAGAATGTGAGGGCTGGACAATCCCAGAAAATGAGGAACACCCATCCCATTTTCCAGATGACAAAACAGAGGTCCAGCAAGGTGAAATCCCTCACCCAAGTTGCACCCGTCTCTCCTCCCCACTACGTGGTTCATGAAAGCAGGACTCTTCCTGTCTTGATCACTGCTGAACCCCAAAAAGGGCCAGGCATCTAGCAGCTGCTCCAAAAATTTGGGTTGACTGTAGGAACAATGCTATTTCTTTCTTTCTCACTCTTATTCAGGATTGTGCCAAGAACTCCCCAGGTTGCAATGTAATTCGATAAATGTAAATATTAATTGAGTTTGGTTGTGATGAGGACTTAGGCTTTGAAGGTAACAGACTTGGTTCAGATCTTGGTTCTGCCACTCCATAGCTGTTTGGCTTTGGGAAAATTACTAAACCTCTCTGAGATTATTTCCTCCTTTGTAAAGTGGGGATAAATCTATCTGAGCCAGCAGAGCAGCTGCATGAGAGATGTGCACTAAATATTGGTCTTTCTCACTCTCCTACGCCATCTCTCTGTTCTTCCCAGAGAAGCTGTACAGAAGGATATAGTACTTTTGTTTAAAATAGTTAACTAATTAATTAATTAATTTGTTTTTGGCTGCGTTGGGTCTTCGTTGCTATGCGCAGGCTTTGCCTAGTTGCGGCAAGCGGGGGCTACTCTTTGTTGCGGTGCGCGGGCTTCTCATTGCGGTGGCTTCTCTTGCTAGCCTTAACCCCAATGCTAGCCTTAACCCTGGCTCTCACAACATGAATTCCTCTTCCCATATCTTATCCACTAATTAATATAAATGTAGGCATATTATTTCTATTAGGCATATCACACCTAGCCATTTACTCCATCCTCAGATCTGGATGAACTTCACATTCAAAATACTCACTCACTGGAGCTCTAGGAGCAATAGCACAGACAATCATCTCATATGAAGTAATGTAGCAGTTATTCTATTCTCAGTCTTACTGATAAATGGATCATTTACACTTTCAACAGTAATTATTACACAAGAACACCTATGACTAATTTTCTCCTGACCCCTACCCAGAATTTGATTATCTCCTCAGTAGCCGAAATCCAACGAAGCCCCACTTGATTAAACGGAAGTAGCATCAAAACCTGTATATGTCTTCAATGTAGAAAATGTAGCAGGCCCATTCACCCCGTCCCTCCTAGAGAATATGTCAATTTCCCTATAATAAACATTTCCACAGCAATCTATTTTTAGGAGCATTCGACAATCCCTAGGTGCCAGAATTATATACAGCCCAAGTCATCATTAAACACATCTAACAATCTCCTTTCTATGAATTTGAGCCTCCTACCTACAATTTTGATATGATCAACGCATACATCTCTTATAAAAAGTATTTTACGACTAACATTAACCCTATGTATATGAGAGTTTTCACTAATTGTCATCATACCAGGCAACCCACCACAAATTTAAGAAATATGTCTGACAAAAGAGTTACTTTGATAGAGTAAATCACAGAGGTTTCAATGCTCTGATTCCTGGAATTGAATTCTTCCTAATAATTTTACATTCTCCATGCTACCTACCACATTACACCACATGCTATATAGTAAAGTTCTCTAAGTAAGCTACAGGCCCATACCCCCAAAATATTTTTGTATATCCTTCCTGTGCTAATAAACTCTCATTGTTTTTACCATCATTCTACTGACCATTTTCTCAGGAAATATAATTGTATAACAAGCTCACACTGGTTAATGGTATCCCCATTCTAATAAAAAACATGAACCCATAAGCTACAGAAGCATCCAACAAATATTTCCTAAAACAGTCCACCACATCAATACTACTTATAATGGCTATTATCATTAATCTAATATACTCTGGTCAAAGAGCACAATGAATAACAAGAATCTTTAATCCAGCAGCATCCACCCTCATGACAATCGCCCTTGTCACAAAAGTAGGACTTTCCCCATTTCACTTCTGAGTGCCTGAAGTCACACGAGGCATCCCATGAACAGCAGACCTGATGCTATCAACATGACAAAATTGCACCCCTATCAGTTTTATACCACATGTCACCTTCCATCAACCTAAATATACTATTAATCATAGTGATATTATAAATCATAGCTGGAGGCTGAGGCAGACTTCGCCATACTCACCTGGAAAATATTACACCCTCCTCATCAATTGCCCATATAGGATGAATAACAGCTATTATAATGTATATTCAGATTATAACAATCCTAAACATACTAATTTATATCATAACAACACTATCTTCTTCTTATTTATGCCCAGATCATGTACTACAAGAGTATCATTATCACACACATGAGATAAAACACCTCCCATCACAATCATTTTCCTCACCATTATAGTATCATTAGGACATCGCCCATCACTATCAGGCTTTCTACCCAAATGAATAATTATCCAAGAGATAACAAACACGACAACATCATTCTACCAACACTAATAGCCATCATAGCAGTCCTCAGCATATATTTCTACTTGCAGCTAACATACTCCACATCACTAACTATATTCCCTTCATTAAACAACACAAACACAAAACAATTTGAACATACAAAGAAATAACCTTCCTATCATTACCAATCATAATACCCACACGGTTACTACACACAACACCCATTCTATCGGTGCTGGACTAGGAATTTAGGTTAGTTCAGACCAAGAGCTTTCAAAACCCTAAACAAGTGAAATTTACTTAATTCCTAAAAATAAGGATTGCAAGACTTTATTCTACATCAATTGAATGTAAAGCAAACACTGTATTGAAGCCAAATCTTTACGAGATTGATGAGTTTTAACCCCAGGAAACTTTAGTTAACAGGCAAATCCTCTAGTCAACTGGCTTCATTCTATTTCTCCTTCATTTGAGAAAGAAAAAAAGAAAAAAAAAAAAAAAGGCAGGATAATCACTGGCAGAATTGAAGCTGCTTCTCTGAAGTTACAATTCAATTTGTTGATTCACCACAGGGTTTGCCAGAAAGAGGGCTCAATCTCTGTCTTTAGATTTACAGTCTAATGCTAACTCAGTCATTTTACCTCTGTTCATACACTGCTGATTATTTTCAACAAATCACAAAGATATCGGCATTTTATATTTACTATTTGGTGCTTGAGCTGGAGTAGCAGGCAGCACCTTAATTATATTAATCCAGGCTGAGCTATGCTGACCTGGACCGCTACTTGGAGATGCCCAAATCTGTAAGGTTGTCATAACAGTCCCTGCACTTGTAATAATTTTCTTTATAGCTGTACCCGTTATGATTGCAGGCTTTGAAAACTGACTTGGGCCACTAATAACTCGGACACCTGAAGTAGCATTTCCCCCAATAAATCATATAAACTTTTGACTACTTCCCCCATCATTCTTACTCCTACTCATATCACCAATAGTAGAAGCTGGTTCTGGTACCAGTGGGACGGTGTATTCAGCTCTAGCCTGCAATCTGGCCCATGCAGGAGCCTCTGTCGACCTAACTGTTTTCTCCTTACATTTAGCAGGTGTCTCCTCAATACTTGGTATTATTACTTTTATTACTATAGTCTTTAATACAAAACCAGCAGTCATATCCCAATACCAAACACCATTATTTGTTTAATCTTCCCCAACTATAGCCATATTACTATAATTACCAATCTCAGTCCAAGCAGCCAGAATTGCCATGCTGTTAAGAGATAGAAATCTAAACACTACTTTCTTTGACCCTGCAGGAGGAGACCGAATCCTATACCAACACCTCTTTTGATACTTTGCTCACCCTGAAGTCTGTATTCATGGCCTAACAGGGTTTGTTATAAACTCACATAGCATTACATACTATTTAGGACAAAAATTGCCTTTCAGCTATCTGGGAATAGTATGAGTCATGTCCACTGGTTTTTTAGGAGTTCTCTTGTGGGCCCATCATATGTTTACCATAGGGATAGCTGTGGACTCAGGAGCATACTTTGCATCAGCTACCGTAATTACTTCTATCCCTACAGGAGTAAAAGTATCTAGCTGATTAGCAACTCTTTATTTAATGTTTCATTTTCTTTTCTTTATTTTTTTTTGGCTGAGTTGGGTCTTGGTTGCTGCGCATGGGCTTTCTCTGGTTGCGGTGAGCGGCAGCTACTCTTCGTTGCGGTGTGCGGCCCTTTCATTGCAGTGGCTTCTCTTGTTGCAGAGCACGGCCTCTAGGCGCGTGGGCTTCAGTAGTTGTGGCTTGCGGGCTCTAGAGGGCAGGCTCAGTAGTTGTGGCACACGGGCTTTTTGCTCCGCGGCATGTGGAATCTTCCCAGACAAGGGCTCGAACCCGTGTCCCCTGCATTGGCAGACGAATTCTTAACCACTGCGTCACCAGGGAAGTCCCTGGTTAGCAACTGTTCACGGAGGTAATACTATATGACCTCCCACTATATTATGAGTTTTAGGCTTTAGTTTTTCTTTTTAAAGTAGGTGGTTTGACAGGAATCATCTTAGTCAACTCATCCCCAGACATTGTCCTCCAGGATACATACTATGTAGTAGCACACTTCCATGACCTAATGTCCATGGGAGCAGTCTTCACTATTATAGGAGGCTTTCTACACTGATTCCCACTATTCTCAGGTTATACAGTTAACTCAGCATGAGCAAAAATTCACTTCACAAGTATATTTGTAGTAGTAAATATGACTTCCTGCAGCACTTTTGTGGCCTCTCAGGGATGTCACTACGTTAGTCTGAGTACCCTGAGGCACACACAACATGAAATATTTTGTCTTTAGGCTCATTCATCTCAGTAGCAGCAGTAATGCTAATAATCTTCATACTTTGAAAAGCATTTGTGTCTAAACAAGAAGTCTTAGCAGTGGAAATTGCTACTTCTAACCTAGAATGGTTACACGGATGTCCTCCACCATATCCTACGTTTCAAGATCCTACCTATGTAAATGTAAAATAAGGAAGGACTCAAGTCCTTTTCAACCAGTTTCAAGCCAACACCATAAGAATTATGTCTTCCTCAATAAATGAGATAAAAGTAAAAAGTGATGTAGCTTTGTCAAAGTTAAATGATAGGCTAAAATCCTGTATATGACTAAGGCATATCAATTTCATCTAGGCTCTCAAGATACAACATCACCGATTATGGAAGAACTTTTACATTTTCTTCATCACACATTAATAGTGATTTTTAAAATAAGTTCTCTAGTCCTCTATATCATTTCACTAATATTGACATCTAAACTCATATGCATACAATAGATGCACAGGTAGAGAAAATGTGAACAATTTACTAGCTATTATTGTAATCTTAATTGCCCTATCATCATTGTGAATCCTTTACATGATACAGGAAATCAATAACTCTTCCCAAACCATAAAAAACTATGGGTCAGTAACGATACTGAAGCTACAAATACACAGATTACGAAGATTTAAATGTTGACTCCTCTGTAATCCCCACATCAGAGCTAAAACCAGGAGAATAATGACTAATAGAAGTCAACAACCGAGTAGTTAGGGATAGTCATTGAATATTAGTTTCATCTGAAATTGTTGTACACTCCGGAGTTGTTCCTTCTCAGGCCTAAAAGAAGCTGCTATCCCAGGACGCCTAACTTAAAGAATCCTAATATCAACAGGACCAGGCCTATGTTGTGGACAAGAGAGCTCGTTTTCTTGAGTTCAAAGACAGGACAGAGGGATATGTCTGAGATATGGGGTGAATCTGCAGCCCATGGGGATGCACTCTCCAAGCTCCAGTATAGGAATGGGGCCTCTAGGGTCCCAGGCCACCCACCACGCCCTCTGGAGCAGGATCTGGGCAACATTCCCTGTCAGTGATGAGGCAGCCCTAGCACTTGTCACGCCCCGATGTCGTGTCCTATGTGGGCCCTATGCTCTTGGGAACACACCCCACAGTCTGCAGGTCCATGCTACAGGGTCCTTCATGCCTCAGGAGTAGAGACCACACAGCAAACAGTTCCCTCCCCAACCAGCAGGAGGAGGGGAGGAGAGCAGGGGCACCAGGGGACTCTCACTCAGACAACAACACCCCAGCGGTGCCAGCGGGGACAGTGATGATGCAGATGAGGCACAGACCAAGAGATGGGACCAGAGGACCCAAAAGGCAGCTGGTCAGGTCCTGGCTCACCTGCACCCCGGACACCTTTGTCCCGCATACACCCCCTTCCTCATACACCCTCTCCTTAAATGCAGATTCTTCAGATGCGAACAGGCAGAGCTTCAGACTGAAAGTCAGCTCTTCCAAAATGACCCGTCAGCAAACACTGCAGGATTCCACTCCAGTGGGTGCCCTGCAGTCGACAACTCAGGGACTGAAGTGGATATCGGTGCCAGGGGCAGTGGGAGGGAATGGGGAATGAGACTTTCATGGTTGTGGAATTTTGGTCTTGCAGGACGAAAAGTTCTAGTGATGGTGGTGATGGCTCCACGAGAAAGTGAATCTATCTGATGCCTCAGAAACGTGCACTTAAAATGGTGATGATGGTAAAGGGTATGTGACGTGTGTTTTATTTCACTTAAAATAAATTCTTAAAATAATGTCTTGTTAATTGAGATTCCATTTCGACTCCCCTTCATCACGAATGTCGGAGGCCCAGACACAGTCCCCTACCTTAGGGGCCATCACGGTACCCTCACAGAGCACGTGGGAGACCATTCTTAGGGGGGGCTAGTCTGTGCTCACCTGACCTCTGTCCAGGGGGACCCAGGCAGTGGTGACCCCCATAGATTAGACATATGATATGCTATAGTATTAATACCATACCACCAAGTGTTGTCACTCACCGGAACACAGAGCAGCAACCCACTCAAACATGCCTGACCCCATATGATTGTGACAAGATGAAGAGAAGAAAAGGAACCACAGTTTAATCAGGACAACACCCTTAATGCAGAGGTTGGAAATCTCAAAGGGGACAGGACACACTGCAGGCAAAGAGCGCATATGCGGTCTCCCCATGCATGTGATCCTGACCCATGCAGGTATGGTGAGACCCACACAGTCCCCGCACCCTATACCTGGGGCCACACATCCACACTCACCAGGGTGACCCACCTCCCCAGACCCCTCCACCTGGGTCACATGTCCACAGTCCCAGGGTGACCTCACCTCCCCAGACCCTGCACCTGGGGTCACACGTCCCCTTGGTCAGGACACCATGGCTCTGCAGGGGGCTCCCCCAATGTGGAAACAAGCTGGGTCCCTGGGACCTCCTGGGATGGGAAAAAGTGTCAGGTGGGTCTCCTTTCCCCACACTTGTCCCAGAGGAGTCCTCCTCTCCTCACTTTGGTTCTGTGTGATTTTAACTGTTTTTACAGCTTTCATACTAGAGTTGAACACACGACCCTGGTGCTGGCATGTTCAGTCCTTTCTCGTCTCACTTACATGCTGAGAAAACATACAGGACAGCAGGGCTGAAAGCCGAGGGGCAGCTCTGGACTCTGCTGAGTAGGGACGGTAGACTGGAGGGAGAGCTCAGCTGCAGCCTCAGCTGTCACCCATCGGCCTTTTGCCCGATCTGCGTGCCCTGCAATCAATTCAGCAGCTAAACCTGCTTCCCTATGCACCATGCACGTGCTGGTAAATTGGAATTATTGCCAGGTAGTCCTCCTGAGGATTCTCCATGAGCCCCAGGGAAGGTGAACCTTGCAGGGATTAAGACTAAGGCCCCGACCATAGCACTGACCCTTGGGAGGACCAGGTCACCACACTCAGAAGAGAGGCTGTTACGTAGACAAGCCCACCTCAGCTCCAGACCCCAGACATCTAAGCACTGACATTCAGATGCAGGCACGGAGCTTCCCAGTACTGAGGCCAGGCCGGGTCTCTACCCAGGTCCCCATAGTCCTAGCGTACACAGAACATGGTCAGGTCTAAATCTTCTTATTATAGACAACACATGGTCAGCTCTAAACATAATCAGTAGACAGGACATGCAGAGGTCTAAATCTACCATGTAGACACAACTTGATCATGTTTAAACTAGCTTAGGGCTGATCTCATAAGGGGTACAGATCACACACATGGGTCTCTCATCTTTGGACACCCACGTCAGGAAACTGAACAAAATCTTTGTCATTAAACATTTCAACAGGTAAAACAGAAATGTTCCCAATTTCTCTGGCCACCTGACGGTCAGGATCCACGGGCGAGCCACGAACTTCTTAGAGTGCAGCCCAGTCTGCTGCCAGGACAGACAAGAAGTGGCCTGATTCCAGCCTCCCAGGCTTCCAGAAGGAGGCGGCCACACTGAAAGCCAGGTCAGGAGAGTCCTGCATGGTCCGGGCCGGGAGATCCGGTCTGTCCATTCGGCTGGCCGATTCCGGGCGGGGCGCTCAGGGCCGCTGAGAGCCCTGCACTCAGGTCCTGCTTCCCTGCAGCGTGTGCGTATGCGTGTGCGTGTGAGTGTGTGTGTGTGTGTGTAGAGGGGGCGGTGGCTGACGGCTCCCATGGTTCCCAACCCGGGCACCGCGCTGTCTTCGAGGGGAGGCACGGGGAGAGGTAGGGGCACAGAAGCCGTTGGAGAGGAGAACACACCGCGGAACTCCTTGCACACTGGCTCGCCCCACCCGGAGACCCGCCTGCCTATCGTGGGCCACATGTCGCCCCCCAGTCCCCCACCCCCGAGGGCAGGGTGCCTGCTCTTTCAACAGCACAGGGTCTCACATGAAGGAGACCCAGTGTGGACTGTCAGCCCCCGACTCCTGATGCTGTGTTTAGGGGGAGAATGAACCCCCTTGACTGGGCGATGGGACCCTGTGAGGAAAGAGGTGGCGGCCCGATCCAAGTCGGGGCCTGGCTGAGATATGAGGAAACAGGAGCCAAGGGCAGGGCCTGGAGGCCAGGCCAACAGGAGGGGCACCACCAGCCTTGGCCGGGCTCTCCAGCGGTGACATTGTTGCTTTAGGGGACATGGGACAGGTGACTGAATGTAATGGGAGTCTAAACTGGACCCTGAATGCGGCTTAAAGAAGTTGTGAAGGATGTTACTGAGACAGTGACAGTCATTGGAAGACAAACTCTGTGTCAGGATATCCTGCTCCATCCATTTAAATCCCTGAGATCTGTGACCTTTACGTGGCTACGCAGGATTGTTAGAGCAGCTGCGTGCGGATATATCTGGGGCACAATTCAGTCTGCAGCCAACTTGCAAGTGGTTCCAGCAAACACACAGGTGTGCGCACAGGCAGGCACAGCACACACACAAACATATGCACGTGCACAGCACAAATATATTCACACACTAGCATGTGAACACACATGCACCCATATGCCCATGCACACACTAATGTGTGCAAGTTCACATACCTATCCACATGCACAGCATATTTATGCAAACAGGCACATGCACACGCATAGCACACACACAGGGAATAAAGTGAATCCGTAAAGCATTAATTCCTGAACACAAGTGAAGCTGACATGTATTTTTCCCTTTTCTTAGCCTTGATGTTTTCCACAACAAAAAGTTTAAGAAAAAAGTTAATGGCAAATGACTTTTGATTCATAGGACTTTCTGATTTTATTCCACAAATATTATGACAGCAGAAATGAATGTAGATATTACATGTGTCCATTAATGGAAGAATGGAGAAGAAAAACACGGTCCATCAATACAAGGGAATGCTATTCAGCCTAAAAAGGAAGTCAATTCTGACACAGGATGCAGCAGGGATGAACCTTGAGGGCATTATGCTCAGTGATGTAAGCTAGACACAAAAAAACAAACAGTGCTTGATCCACTCATACAAGGCCCCTAGAGCAGTCGGAAATATAGAGACATAAAGTAGGATGTTGAGGGCCAGAGGCTGAGGGAGGGACAATGGGGAGTGAGTGTTTAATGGGGACTGTTTCAATTTTGCAAGATGAAAAAGTTCTGGAGGATGATGGTGGTCAGGTTTGCACAACAGTGTGAATTACTTCTTGATCTTGAAATGTGCACTTAAAAATGGTTAAGATAGTACATTTTATGTTATGTGTACCAGACCACAATTTTTAAAACTTTTTAAAAAACAACAGGAAATAATCCATGAATACCACAAAATGCACAACTTCACTAACAACAGAGGGATTAAAGCCATAAGAAAAATACTGTGCATACACCTACCAGAATGGCATACATGAAAGACATAGTATCAAATATCAGCAGGATGTGGAGCAATGGAAAGCCTGGTACGCAACGGGGGGATGCAACCACTTCTGGAGCAATCGGGCCTCAGATAGCGTAGTGCGTGCACAGAGACCCACAGTGCTCCTCCCAGTTGAACACAAACCCACCAGCCCTGCACCAGGACACACGGACATGGACTTGCAGCCACAGAAGCCAAACCTGAAAGAACCTGAAGGCCATCACAGACGGATGCAGAAATGAACCATGCACGCTCCTATGAAGGAATATTCCACAGCAATGGAGTACATTTTGTTTAAAGGTAGTAAAACTATAAAAATTATTTTTTAAAGAAAACTATATTTACAATATGAAAGAATCTATAATTCTGGCACCGAGGGATTGTCGAATGCTCCTAAAAATAGATTGCTGTGGAAATGTTTATTATAGGGAAATTGACATATTCTCTAGGAAGGATGGGGTGAATGGGCCTGCTACATTTTCTACATTGAAGACATGTACAGGTTTTGATTCTACTTCCGTTAAATCAAGTGGGGCTTCACTGGATTTCTGCTACTGCAGAGATAATCAAATTCTGGGTAGGGGTCAGGAGAAAATTAGTCATAGGTATTCTTGTGTAATAATTACTGTTGAAAGTGTAAATGATCCATTTACCAGTAAGACTGAGAATAGAATAACTGCTACATTACTTCATATGAGATGATTGTCTGTGCTATTGTTCCTAGAGCTCCAGTGAGTGAGTATTTTGAATGTGAAGTTCATCGAGATCTGAGGATGGAATAAATGGCTAGGTGTGATATGGCTAATAGAAATAATATGCCTACATTTATACTAATTAGTGGATAAGATATGGGAAGAGGAATTCATCTTGTGAGAGCCAGGGTTAAGGCTAGCATTGGGGCAATAATATATAAATTGATGATGTTGAGGGACATAGTGGTTATTTAACAAGTAATTTGAATGCCTCAGCAATGGGTTGTAATCATCCATGGTGGCTGATGATTTTTGGCCCTTTCTGGATTTGTATATAGCCTAAGATTTTCCATTTAGTTAATATGAGGAATGCTATGGTGAATTAAATTGGGTAATTTGTGAAAGAATGTTGATTATAAACATATTCTTAGGAAGAGGACTTGAACCAGTGCAGAAAAAGTTTCAGTTTTACATAATTACCGGGCTCTGCCAGCGTAACGAACCCTGTTCTACAGTAGGGTATGTATAAATTAATTGAATGTAGATTATATCATCATTTAGTTTGAAGACATTTTGTAAAGGAAGCCGTATTGCTCTTGTCCTTTCATACTGGAAGAAATCTGCAATAGACAGAAACCAACCAGGATGACTCCAGTCTGAACTCAGATCACGTGAGACTTTAATCGTTGAACAAACAGACAATTAATAGCAGTTATACCGTTGAAATGTCGTGATCCAGCATCAAGGTCATAAACCATATTGCCCATATGAACTCCAGAATACAATTACACTGTTATCCCTAGGAAAACTTGTTCCATTGACCAGTGTTTTAGAAGAACAGGTGATAAAGCATTTTGACTAGCTGGCCTAAATTTTAATCACTCAGAAGTGGTTTTATTCTCCAAAAGATAAATGGCGCACGGGCTCAAGACACACCTGCTTCAGTAGTTGTGGCGTGCAGACTCAGTAGTTGTGGCCCAATGGCTTAGTTGCTCCGTGGCACGTGAGATCTTCCTGGACTGGGGATCGAACCGGGTCCCCTGCATTGGCAGGCGAATTCTTAATCACTGCATCACCAGGGAAGTCCCAGATTGGCAGTCTCCCTTTTAATATACCTTAAGCCCAAAGAATCCATGGAAAATTGTTAGAGAAAATAAGGCAATAAAATATTGTAAGGACTATAACAGAAGCATATAGTACACAGTTCATATAGACACATCCCAAGCAGTTACAAAGTATATTAAAAGGGAGGCTGCAATTTTAAAAGAATAAGAAAAATTATACCCACAAACTCCCAATCTTTCCTGAAACGTTGCAATCTGAAACCCTATTGTAGGAAGCAGAAGATTCCAGGAGACATTCTACAAATGAAGGACTGCAAACCCTGTGGTTGGATAAGGAATTCTGGAAGGAAGGTATCCTCACCCAAGGAGAGAAGGTTCCTATACTTCTCTAACATCACATCCCTGTACAATTCCCATTGATCTTGGTCCAGGCATTCTCACTCCTCTTGACAGAAATCTATGGCCACATCCTGGAATGTCAGCAGTCCCTGAAATTCAACGTACACATGCCATGTGGCCACGGGAAGAGTTCATAATATGACCCAAGAAGAAAACAGCAAGTTAAGAGAAGGTTTTAATTTAGAAGAGTCTCTTCAATTATCCACTAATACATATATATATATATATATATATTTACAAAGTAACTTTCTCTACCTTATTTCTAACTACAAGAAAAGAGTATGGCATGTGAGCCACAAAACCAGTATAGAGACTATACTTGTCTGGAAAAGAAATGATAAAATGATGGTTTCAACACAGGCATATGCATTTTTGAGTGTTTTATTTATATCAAACTGGATAAAATGTGTGTATTTCTCATAGAGAAAAGACCTGTCGAGGTAGAAATGTACCTTTCAACTCTTCATGGGTACACGAGTACACTGGGGAGATTGTAAAAGTGCAGATTGTGATTCAGTAGGTCCGGTGGGCCTGAGTTCTATTTTTTTAACAAGCTCATTTTTAACTAGTGATGCCACAGTCTCTGATTCATTAACCACAACTGTGAATATCAGAGACATAATTAGAAAGGTAAAAATTCATATTTAATTTTGAACTTAAAGTGTTTTATGGATTTACACCTTTAATAGAATAGTGAGCGCAGCAGCAACAATCATTTGTGAATATTTACTATAGACTGTGTATCTTTCTAATTTTTTTGTGTAGGATTCCAGGAAAAAGGCCTGGGCTGCGGCCACAATGGGCGTGGCCCCCAGGCCGGGCCGCCCCTCCAGGACCCCCGACGGGGTCCTGAGCTCCTGGCGGCTCCCTCCCCCGCCGCCCCGCTCCCTCCCGGAAGGCCTCGGGGCAGAGCGGTCCCACCCACTGCGCGCTGAACAGAGCCTGCGTTTCCTCAGAGCTGGAACTCCCGGCTCAGGCGGGGTCTCTTCCCTCCGCCTTCACGGAACTGCCCCGGAGCCCGAGGGGAGGGCGACCTCACTGAGGCTGCCGGCTCTGGAGGTGCCCCGGCGGCCGAAGCCATGACAGTCGCGGGGACGGCGGGCCGGGTAAGTGGGCGCCGACCCTCCGCCTGGTCCGGTGCCCGGGCGGCAGCACAAGACCAGCTTCTGAGGGGCAGGGGTTCGCTGCCACCCGCCGCTGCTGTGCAGAAAGAGCGGCCTCCAGCGTCTGGTCCCCGGGAACTTCGGTCCCTCCTCTCGCCCCTGCCCTCGGCCTGGCTCGCGAGGCCTGGTGGGCGTGAGGAGGGGGTCGGCCTGAGCGTCCTGAGGGGAAACGGGGCAAGGGAGGCGCAGGGTCCGGCTGCAGCATCAGCGCCCCTCTTCCCGACTGCGGGGAAAGCGGCTGAAAACTCCTCCTGAGGCGCGCAGGCCCCTTTTTCAGCCGAGTCCCTCTGCGCTCCTTCCTCCTTTCCCTAAAGTACTGGGGAGAGGGGACAGGGCGGGGGACTGGCGCAGGTAATGGGGAACATCAAAAGGTGATTGTTAACTAAGGAAAACCAGCTCTCCCAAGGTGAGGAATGCGGCGCTTTTCTTTGCCTGGGCTCACTGAAATCCTTCCTTTGATATGCACCTCAGCTCTCTGGGGCCTGCATTCTGTATTTGCATATCCTGAGTGCCTCAGGGTCCGCTGGCTGACATTGGAGGGCTGAAAGTGCTGAAGACTGTGACATCCTTTGTTTACTGATAGGGCAAGAACTATTCCATTTCTCACAGGCTTGAGGGGCAGACAGTGGAAAAAAGTCAGAGAATCTCACTCGGCCTGTACTTTGGTTTACATATAGATAATATTTATACTTAACTGTGCTAATAGAGGTTCTCAAGTCCAATCAACTTGTACTACTGCCCTCTATGTATCAATTTCATCAATATCATAAGATAAATGCCTATAGAACTGACTTAATCCATTTAAATAGGATAATGATTTTGAAAGGAAACATAATAGAAATATAAAAACGAAACCTTTACCACTAAAGGCTGGGTCTGGAACACCCTAAATAAATGTTCCATTGTTAAAATATTGAAAGATGTAGTCAATAGAAATATCAACAAAAATGACAAATAATAAGGGTAGCAGAATGTTGAAATGTTCTATCTTTATCATTAAAGTGGCAGAAAATCATTTATTAGTAGGCACTGGGGGCAGAAGATGCCTGATTTTATATCTGTGTCATATTTGTGCAGTTGTTTCAACAAGTAACTTAAAGACATAATGGAAAAACAAGGAGGTTTGTGCCTGAGATCATGTTGATGTGAAACCAGGGATGGCCACCTTGTGCCAGGTGAGTTAAGTTTACCTGGCAGGTAGACCGCAGAGCTCCTGGGAAGCAAGGGTTGGAATTTTTCTGCTGGGTGCCCCTTAGGTTCTGTGACTTGACTGACTGTGAGTCATGTTTCGGGAAAGACCTGATCACAGGAAAAGGGTGGGAAAAGAGTGCTTTGGGGAGCAGCTAACAACATTCATCACAGGAAAAGGGTGCGAAAAGAGTGCTTTGGGGAGCAGGTAACAACATTTATCACAGCTCACGGCCTGAATGAATTTTAAAGAAACAGGAAAACAAATGCTTTTTATGGAATTAGAGAATGTGAGGGCTGGACAATCCCAGAAAATGAGGAACACCCATCCCATTTTCCAGATGACAAAACAGAGGTCCAGCAACGTGAAATCCCTCACCCAAGTTGCACCCGTCTCTCCTCCCCACTACGTGGTTCATGAAAGCAGGACTCTTCCTGTCTTTATCACTGCTGAACCCCAAAAAGGACCAGGCATCTAGCAGCTGCTCCAAAAATTTGGGTTGACTGTAGGAACAATGCTATTTCTTTCTTTCTCACTCTTATTCAGGATTGTGCCAAGAACTCCCCAGGTTGCAATGTAGTTCGATAAATGTAAATATTAATTGAGTTTTGTTGTGATGAGGACTTAGGCTTTGAAGGTAACAGACTTGGTTCAGATCTTCGTTCTGCCACTCCATAGCTGTTTGGCTTTGGGAAAATTACTAAACCTCTCTGAGATTATTTCCTCCTTTGTAAAGTGGGGATAAATCTATCTGAGCCAGCAGAGCAGCTGCATGAGAGATGTGCACTAAATATTGGTCTTTCTCACTCTCCTACGCCATCTCTCTGTTCTTCCCAGAGAAGCTGTACTGAAGGATATAGTACCTTTTTAAAATAGTTAACTAATTAATTAATTAATTTGCTTTTGGCTGCGTTGGGTCTTCGTTACTATGCCCAGGCTTTCTCTAGTTGCGGCAAGCGGGGGCTACTCTTTGTTGCGGTGCGCGGGGTTCTCATTGCGGTGGCTTCTCTTGCTGGGCTTGTTGTGGAGCACCAGTTCTAGGCACACGGGCTTCAGTAGTTGTGGTCTGCAGGCTCAGTAGTTGTGTCCCATGGGCTTAGCTGCTGCACGGCATGTGGGATCTTCCCTGATCAGAGATCGAACCCATGTCCCCTGCCTTGGCAGGCAGATTCTTAACCACTGCACCACCAGGGAAGTCCGATATAGTACTTTTTAAAGAGGGGTTTGAATTTATTTCAGATTGTGTACATTTTTCTTGTAGAAAAGATTATTCCACTATAGAAACATAAACACGCAAAACCACTCCAAATGCAGTATTCTATGGTTTAGATATTATCAGTCACATTTTATAAGTAATTGGGCAAATGCCAAAGCACTAGGTACTGGGACGTAAGAAGACTCAAATCTGGGTTGACCCCACCCCAATTTCAAGAGCAGGGTGTGCGTTTCAAATCCATGTTTCATCTGGTCTTTGTTTCTCATCCATCCTCTGTGTCTGCCTTTCTCAAGAAGGCTCAGATCCTCGGCTTTCACACCCTCCCGGCTGGCTGTGCCCCAGCTCCCGGCCTGGAACGTCTGCGTGCCTGGGTGTGCCTGCTCCCCCTGTGCATCACCAGCTTTGCCAGGGAGCTGCTGTATCGTGCACTGCTTGCTGTACCCAGAGTACCTGGACCCTTCTGGTACATGAAGTGCACCCTCCTCACCATGTGTGCAGCCCATCCCCTTACCTTATATCCTGCCTCTAAGCCAGGCTTGGGGGTGACTACAGTGTGCATTCAGCTGTGTGAGGTGCTGGGATCAAAGTGAAGTTCCCAACTTTTGAAGTGGCAGGCTTGAGGGGCACACAGTGATTTTAAGTCGGGTCACCTGACTTAAAGGGGGGACTGATTGATTTAAAGCCAAGGCAGCTGACTTAAAGCCTGCGTCCCTCAGCTGCAGGACGAGACCAATTTTGGCGGTGCACGGGTTCGCTCCAAGCCAGCACTGCTGTTCAGGAAGAGATTCCAGTAGCGCCTTAGTGCAGGGGGACTTGGTCCGTTGTCTTGCCCCTGCCCTCAGAGGGGGGCCAACTGCTCTTCTGGAGAATCAGGGAGGGGGAAGTGCAGAGTCCCAGCTGGAGTTGCGGCACCGCTTGTCTGATGGCAGGGAAAGGGGGACAGGGCTGTGTGGTGTCCTGGGGCTGGACTCAGCAGGTCGACTCAACCTCTCAGCCTCCTAACCTCCCCCCCCCACACACACTCCACAAGAGTTTCCAATAATATGTAATTGCGCCTTAGGTTCTCGGTCTTCAACCTCATCCCCAGGCTCCCAGGTCCCTTGATTCAGCCAATTCCTCTGTGCTCTTTCTTCTATTAGATACAGTCCCAGAGGGAGGGGCTGGGGGATGGGACTGGAGGGATTCCGGCAGCACTGGCCTCAGCTGACTAAAGAGATCTGGGCCTGCGTTATCACACATGTGCGAGGACCCTTAAGGCGGAATCGAGGGGGCCAGTTAGAGGCAGTCCTTGCTGCCTCAAGTGAGTATGGATCACCGTCGGGTGGGGAGCACGCTGACCCCTGAGAAGTACTGTAAGGAGGATGTGTTGCTCCCTCGGCTTCAAGGACGTGGGTGGGCTTCAGGGCTCCAGTTCCCCTCCAGGCCTCCAGGTCCGACTGCACCACAGCGGCCTTGCAGACCCGCCTTCCTGTCCCAGAACTTGCCAGGCTCCAGGAAGAATCCAGACAGCAGAGATGGTGCCTGAGGGCTCCAGCTTGAAAAGTGCTGTCCCTGGGGACCCAACAGTGGAGGGAGGAAGGGTGAAGGGAGTGGGGGGGTGGGGTCGGGAAGGGTGGCTGCCCTGGGAGACGTTGAGAGAGAAATATCGCCCCCCACACCCCCTGCCCCTGCAACTGACCCATTGATGCCATAGGATCTCAGGGCCTTTTAGTCAGAGATGCCTCTGCTTCTTTACTCCTGTGTTCAAAACTATGCAAAACCAACTCTTCATCCTCTTGCTGCCTTGCCAGGACTTTTAAAGCACTGTTCTTTTGAAGCACTCGTTCCCTAAACTGCAGTTTGGAGCTGTCCCAGCTATTTAAAAGTGTTCTCCTTAAACTGAGACTAAAGCCTACTCTTTTGGAAAAACGGCCTTCACTTCACTGGAGATCGTCTTTTCTGCCCATTCCTTCCTTCTACTGCCCTCTTAAGAACCCCTGTGCTCAAAGAGCTTGGTGATTTATTTTTTGCTTGATGTCAAAAAGTAACCTTCCCCATGCACTCCAAAAAGCTTTCCTGGGACATAGGTGTTTCACAACCATGAGAGTGTTTTGCAGTTAGTATACACTGGGTAGAGTGCCTAGCAATCCCTCCAAGAGCCAGAGGTGAGCAGACCTTTACTTATTTGATTGGATGCCCTTCAAGTTTAGGAAGGTCCCATTCTTATGACCCAGCAGGTAAGACAGAGCCCTGGATGGCTGTGGCTGTGATTAGATAACTTCTGATGATTTTATTTCCCTTACTGAGCTGCTGCTTCTAGGTTAAATTCGTTTTATTACCTGTCCATTTTTAAAGAAAGGCTGACAAAGTCACTGTAATAGGTCAGGAGTCTGAACTCAGGGTTGGTCAAAGGTACTCACAGGGAGGAAGGTGGATAAAAATAGGTGGGTAAAATAGGAGGGTTGGCAAGTACAGCCAGGACACCCGTGTTCATCATGCATACTAATAAAGGCCAGAATCTCCTCATTTATCTCTGGTGGGAAGTTCTGATGGTTTCACAGGATCAAACTCAAATCATATTCAAACTAGGGGATTTCCCTGAGCATAAAAGGAAGTGTCCGTCCCTAGCAGGAGTCGCTGCCGAGGAATAAAGACGTAGATGTAGAGAACGGACCTGAGGACACAGGGAGGGGGAAGGGTATGCTGGGATGAAGGGAGAGAGTGGCATGGACATATATACACTACCAAAGGTGAAATAGATAGCTATTGGGAAGCAGCTGCATATAGCACAGGGAGATCAGCTCAGTGCTTTGTGACCACCTAGAGGGGTGGGATAGGGAAGGTGGGAGGGAGACACAAGAGGGAGAGGATATGGGGATATATGTATACGAATAGTTGATTCACTTTGTTATACAGCAGAAGCTAACACAACAAGGTAAAGCAATTATACTCCAATAAAGATGTTAACAACAACAACAACAACAAAAAACCCAAAATCTAAGTCAATCAAGCCAACGGAGACAATGTATGTGTTTACAGTTCAAGAAATCCACAAGGGAATCCTTTATTCTGTAGGCAATGAATGGTCCATTCGAAAAGGAAAAAAACTTTCTAAAATGTTGTCTTTCCATTTATTGTTCAGAACATCATTTTTATACCTCTGCATTTCTTACTATTCAAAGCCAAGTCACGTGAGTTACAGGGAAGCAGCTGATGGATTTAAAGTTGGGTCACTTGATTTAAAAACCAGTGGCAGTTGATTGATTTAAATCCCGGTCATATGACACGAGGAGGGGGTGCTAAAAACTGCTTTTTCATCTCTGGCTCAGAATATCATATTTACCTTGGTTTTTCTTATGATTTAGAAAACTTGAGCTGTCTCTCCTTGGAATCATCAGGAGAAAAATACAGTATTTCAGGTTCATTCTTGAAACCAACTTCTCACGGTTAAGGTGTATTGGCTAAAAGATCTTCCTTCTTCAAGAGATTCCAAACCTCTGTAAGACACTTCATTGTAATTGGAGAAAAAAGATGAATTCAGGCCAGCAGCTGCAGGAGGCCAAGGCAGCCCCCAGGACTAGGGAAGGAGGAGGAGGAAGGGCTGAGAGTTGCCATTAGAGCAGACAACCTCCAGAGGGCGCTGAAGCACCGGCAGAGCCCACCTGCCACTCCCAGTTTGGCACTCCAGGGTCAGATTTGGGTTTGGAGATGGGGTTGCTGTAACCCCAAGGAGGTGAGCAGAGAGGAGGAGTTGATTACCGGTCTCCTCTGACTCTCTGACCCAAATTGCCTGGCCTCACAGGGGGGACAGGGTTTTGCTTTCAGCAAACTGATGGGGCACTTCCAGGCTGGTCGGGTTGCCCAGTGGCCCGACAGCCTGACAGGGTGACTGCGGTGTGACTGCCCTTTGTTTCTCCAGAATCTGTGCATCAGGAGGTGCATGGGTGCGGGAGCCCATCCACCGCCCCTCCCCCCAAGGGGGATGGCACCTTCCCTGGCTGTACCCTATGATCACCAGGTACTTGAAATGAATGCAAGTTTTTTGACTTCAAGGAAAAGCTCACATAACCGTTTCTTCCTCATAATGTGTGGGATTTACTATAATGGAAGGACATTAGAAAGAACAGGTAGAAAACTCACCTGTTGGTCTCCATGTAGGAGTTTATTTTGCATGAATCCCTCCTACGTGAGTAGATAGCAGAGGTTTATTTTTGTTCCCGTGTGTGTAGTTGTGGCAGAGGATGTAGGTATGGTGATTTGAAGCCCTCAAAGAAATATTCTCAGAACTCTCAAGATTTCTCTTGATCGGAACCGAAAGAGACCTGGAAAAGGAGGAAAAGAAAAGGAGGAGGGAGAACGAATGACTGTTTCTCAGTAAATTCACCTTCCTGGTTGATTGTTCTGTCTTCTCATTTCTTTTAACTTCTATGTATGTCTAATGGAATAATGTAGAAAGGCTGATTTTTATGCTTTAAAAGATTTTACATCACAAAGAAACTAGAAGTGGCTAACAGAACTTATTCAAATCAACTTTGCATAGAGACTTTGATATTAAATTTGGATACTAAAATGGGTTTATCCCAATTTTCTCTTTCTTTTTGAGTGAATATTTGTAACATATTTTTGTAGATAATAATTTATCCTAGATATACAAAATTGTGAGAATGGGTACCATTTTTTACCACTTAAATGATTTCTTTTAAATGAATAGATTGTACACTTTAAATGCCAATGTTGTGTCTTACGTGTTGTTTTTTAATTCCTTGATTTCCAAAACTTGTGTTTATTTAATTGATTTCTATCTAATAATCTGTGTCTCCCCTTTATTGTTTCTTACTTTATATTTTATTGATCTATAGTTAATTTACGTTATTATATTAGTTTCAGAGGTACAGCATAGTGATTCATAAATGTTTAGGTTCTTCTCCATTTATAGTTATTATAAAAGAGTGGCTATATTCCCCATGCTATACAGTACATCACTGTAGATTATTGATTTTATACATAGTGGATTGTACCTCAAAATCTCCTACCACTATTTTGCTCCTCCACCCTATCTCTCCCTGCTGGTAACCACTAGTCTGTTCTTTAATCTGTGAGTCTGTTTTTTTGTTGTTATGGTATTCAATTTTTTAGATGCCACGTGTAAGTGAAAACATACCATGCTTGTTTTCTCATACCATACCA
This sequence comes from Balaenoptera physalus, assembly GCF_965194825.1. Lineage (NCBI taxonomy): Eukaryota > Metazoa > Chordata > Mammalia > Artiodactyla > Balaenopteridae > Balaenoptera > Balaenoptera physalus. Next base: position 241,687 of record NW_028125752.1, read on the forward strand.
TGCTTTTTTTCTCATAACATGCCATGCTTGTTTTCTCTGCGGTTTATTTTACTAAGCATAATACCCTCCAAATCCATCCATGTTCTTGCAAATTGCAAAATTTCATTTTTTGCTGAAGTCATCATAAAAAATCTTTTTTATCCACGAAGCTATTGATGAACACTTAGTTTGACTCTATATCTTGGCTATGGCAAATAACACTGTTATGAACATTGGTGTGCAGTTATTTTTTTTGAAATAGTGTTTTTGTTTTCTTCTGATATACCCAACAGTGAAATTGCTGGATATTATGGTAGTTCTATTTTTCGTTTTTTGTGGAACCTCCATTCTGTTTTCCACAGTAGCTGCACTACTTCACATTCACATCAAGAGTGTACAAGAGTTTCCCTTTCTCCACATCCTCACCAACCTTTGTTAATTGTGATCTTTTGGATGACAGCCATTCTGACAAGACTGAGGTGATATATCTTATAGTTTTGATTTGCATTTTACTGTCGATTAGCTATGTTTAGCATCTTTGTGAGTTCTGGCTGTCTATATGTAGTTTTTCCTTGGAAAAAAATGTCTATTTAGGTCTTCTCATTTTTTTAAAAAAGATTTTGGGTGTTTTTTTGATATTGAGTTGTATGTGCTGTTTCTGTAGTTTAGGTATGAACCCTTGCTAGGTCATCTTTTTTGATGTTAACCTCTTATCATGTGCAAATATGGTCTCTCCCTCAGCAGGTTGTCTTTTCATTTTGTCTTTGGTTTCCTTTGCTGTGCAAAATCTTTTAAGTTTAGTGAAGTCCCATTTGTTTATTTTTGCTTTTGTTTCATTTGCCTTAGTAGACTGAACCTAAAACTGTTGCTATCATTTATGTTGAAGAATGTTCTATATTTTCCTCTAGGGGTTTTATGGTTTCTGGTCCTACATTTAGGTCTTTATTCAGTTTTGCATTTATTTTATATATGGTGTGCTAAAATAATCTAATTTTATTCTTTTCCATGTAGCTGACCAGTTTTCCCAGTACCACTTATTGAAGAGACAGTTTTTTCTCCATATTGCCTGCTTTGTCATAAATCAATTAAATATAAGTGTGTGGGCTTATTTCTGGGATCTCTATTCTGTTCCAGTGATCTTTGTGTCTCTTTTTGCTCTGGTACCTTTCTCTTTGATTACTGTCGCTTTGCAGTATAGTCTGAAGTCAAGGTGCGTGATGCCTCCACCTGTGTTCTTTCTCAAGATTGTTTGGCTATTTGGGGTCTTTGTGTTTCTATACAAATTTTAAAATTACTTTTTCAAGTTCTGTGAAAATGCTTTGGTATTCTGATAGGGATTGCATTAAATCTGTAGATTGTCTTTGATAGTATGGTTATTTTAACAGTATTAATTCTTCCAGTCGATGCACATGCTATATTTTTCCATCTTTTTGTGTTGTCTTCAACTTCTTTCACCAATGGCTGATAGATTTCTGAGCACACGTCTTTTACCTGCTTAGGTGTGTTTATTCCTAGGTGTCTTATTCTTTTTGACGTCATTGCATATGGTATAGTTTTCTTAATTTTTCTTTCTGACAGCTTTGAGTTTTGTTTTTTCTTCTTTTTCTAATTCCTTCAGGTGTAATGTTAGGTTGTTTATTTGATATTTTTCTTGATTCCTAAGAATAAGCTTGTATCACTATAACTTCCCCCTGTGAACTGCGTTGGCTGTGTCCCATAGATTTTGGATCATTGTGTGTTCATTTTCATTTGTCTTGGGTATTTTTAGAATCCCTCTTTAATTTCTTCAGTGTTCCTTTCTTCCCCTTTTATTCCCTTCATCTGTGATGTGAGGACTATCTTTAATATTATGTTTGGATTTCTTTCAGTTTTGTTTGTGTGTGTGTGTGTGTGTGTGTGTGTGTGTGTGTGATTATTTAAGTTGCTGAGCTCTTAATTTCACATGGACACTTACAACCCTGCATTGTTACTCTGCTCCCCCACAGTTACTGAATTTGACCTTATATTTTACATCTACTTGTTTTGTGTGTCCCTTAACTTCTTATTGTGAATATAGATGATTTTATTACTGTTTTTTTTTTCATCCTTCCTATTAGCTGTGTCCATGGTTGATTTACTACCTTTGTTGAATATTTGCCTTAACCAATGAGGTTTTTCCTTTAGTAAGTTTCCTTTCCTAATTTTTATGTTTCAATCGTGACCTTTTCTTTTTCACTTAGAAGAGCCCCTTTAAGATTTCTCATAAAGCTGGTTTGGCGATGCTGAGCTCTTTTAGTTTTGCTTCTCTGTAAAACTTTAGATCTCACCATCAAAGCTGAGGGAGAGCCTTGCTGGGTAGAGTATTTTTGCTTATAGGCTTTTCCCTTTCATGACTTTAAATATACCATGCCACTCCCTTCTGGCATGCAGAGGTTATCCTGAAAAGTCCGCTGATAACTTTATGCAATTTCCCATGTTTGTAACTTGTTGCTTTTCCTTTGCTCCTTTTAATAGTGTCTTTTTATCTGTATTTTTTTTTCCATTTTAATTACAATGTGTCTTGGTGTGGTCCTCTTTGGGTTGATCCTGTTTTGGCCTTACTGTGTTTACTGGACTTGGATGTCTGTTTTCTTTCCCAGGTTAGGGAAGTTTTCAACTCTTATGTCTTCAGGTATGTTCTACACTGCTTTGTCTTTCCTTTTTGCTTCTGGGACCAGTATAATGCAAATATTAGTACACTTGATGTTGTTTCACAAGTCTGTTCAACTTTCCTCATTTCATTTTAATCTATTGTTTTACCGTTTATCTTCAGTGATTGCCAGTACTCTGTCCTTCAGTTTTCTGATTCATTCCTCTGTATCATTTAGTCTACAGTAGTTTCCTTTAATGTATTTTTCATTTCAGTTATTGTATTCCTCATCTCTGTTTTGTTGTTCTTTAATGTCTAACTCTTTTTAAAAAAAATCTAACTTCTTGCTCTGGTCGTCCATTCTTCTCCTGAGTTCTTTGATCATCTTTACAGTCATTACCTTGAACCCTTTGTTGAGGAGATTGGCTATCTCCACTTCACTTAGATCTTCTTCTGAATTCTTATCTTGGTCCTTCATTTGGATCGTGTTTCCGTGTCACCTCATTTTTCTTAACTTCCTGTTTTTATTGCTATGTGTGTAGTAGGTTCGTTACATTTCCTGACCTTGGGGAAGTGGCCTTTTGTAGGAGCTGTCCTATGGGTCCCAGCAGCCCCCTCTCCCCTGGTCACTAGAGCTATATATTCTAGGTGTATGTACCCCCTATGTGGGCTGCTTGGGCTCTTCTGCTGTGGTGGGCTGACTACTGTGGGTAGTCTGGTAGGCTTGGCTGCCCCCAGACTGCTTGTTTGCCAGGCTCTGCCTTGTATGGAGGCTGTCTGTGCTGCTTGGTGAGACTAAATCATAAGGCAGCTGGCTGCACAACTCTGGGGGACACCAAATCTGGTGGTGGTTCACTTATGGGTAGAATTGCAGTCCAGGTGATATCAGGGCTAGTGCCCAGTCACTGGTTCTGGGGCTATGCTGGCTACTGGGAGGAAGAGACAGGTTCTGCGTTCTGGCTGCAGGGCCCAGGAGCCACAGAGTTGGTGTTGGATCACTGTTCCTGACACAGCTCTCTGCAGGGCCGGGGGTATCCCTAATCTTGTGTTGGCATTCTGATGGGCAGGGTCAGGACCCAGCTGAGTCCATGGCTGCTTCTGGCCTGCAATTAAGTGGCCTGGTTACACAGGCTGCTGGGCTGTGGTATCCCTGGAGCTGGTGTGTGCCTGTCGGTGTATGAGGCTGATCCCACTGCTAAAGCAGGTTTGCTGTTGGGTAGGTCCAAGCTCCATCCAGTCCCTGTGCAGTTACCACCTGCCGATGGTGAGGCTGACTCCAAGGCCAGAGCAGGCTCACTTGTCAGAGGGGCCAGGGACTCTGGGGCTGGTGCCTGTCCACTGAGGTGAGGAGGCTGGTCCTGGGGCTTTTGGTGGCTGGACCCATGTCCAGGGGCAGCTGTGCACTGAGAGGATCTGAAGGCAGCCTGTTTGCTGGTGGATGGGGCTATGCCCCTGCTCAGTTAGTTGCTTGGCCTGCAGCATCCTAGTACTTGTGTCTGTAGTCTGGTGGAAATGGGTGGGGCTCGGTCCTGAGGCCGATAAGCTACAGGTTGGTGTTGGATTCTGAAATTATGCTTGCTGGTACCAGCGTCCACGAGGTAGAAGGAGCTCCCCCGAATGGCTGCTGCCAGTGTCTCTGTCCCTGAGGCTGTGCTGTAGTTGCCTCTTGCCTCTCTGGGAGACTCTCCAAGATCAGGAGGTAGGTGTGACCCGGGATCCTTTCAAATGACTGCTTCTGCTCTGATTCTCAGATCATGTGGGATTTTGTGAGCATCTTTTAAGAGTGGAATCTCTATTTCCCACAACCCTCTGGCTCTCTGGAAAATAAGCACTACTGGTCTTCAAAGCCCAACTTTCTAGGAACTCTTCTTTCCACAACAGGATCCCTGGGCTTGGGAGCCTGATGTTGGCTTCATACCCCTTGCTACCTGGGAGCACCTCTGAAATTGTAATTATTCTCCCATTTGTGGGCCACCCACTTGGTGGTAGGGGTCTTGACTCTATTGAGATTTTGCCCTTCTTTTCTGTCTTGTCGAGGTGCCTTCCTTATATCTTTAGCTGTAAAACATCTTTTATGGTAGGTCCCGGCCTTTTTCATCAATTGCTGTTCTGTAAACAGTTGTGACTTTGGTGTGCCTATGAGAGGCATCAAGCTCTGGGTCTTTGAATGCTACCATGTTGGACAATCTCTCTACTTCATTCTTAAATCATATTATTTAAGTTTTCTTAGTATCTTATTTGATTAGCGACAGTTTGAAATTTATTATCACTCATGTTTACTTCGCTTGTTTAAAAAAATTGAATAGTGCATTCATTCAGTTTGAAATGAAGGTAGTGACCTGTGAATTTCCATACCTCAAAAATCAAGGATAGGACAAAAGCCTTTTCTACTTGTGTTACCCTCAAACTCTGCACCCCACCCCAGCCTGGGGATTAACCTGTTGCACCCATGCTCACCTTCTGTTTTCGGACCGTTAACCATCATTGCATCTGTATGTGTGTTGACAAAGTGAACTCTAGTCTTTGCAGTTTTTGTGTTTTGTTTTTTGGTTTAGGGAACAGTCCTACTATGAATGTACATTTACTGCTCTACTGAAGTTCATATATAAACCTGTCAAGCACATTACCAGGATTGGAATTGCTTGTATATACACTTTGATAAATTTTAGAGACAATGGTAGAACAGAAGTAAATTGTATTTCAAATGCCACAATATTCTCACACCATGAAAACCCTTCCCTTTTTAATAAATTTGTGTGTAGTTTATCTTTATGCCCATACTATATTTCCCAGAGATGGGTAAGTGTTATGTTTCTTGCTGGCACATTTACCGTATTGCTCAAAGTCAGGCGTTTAGTGGTTTTAGCATGATCCTGTTTCCATGAACTCGCAAATACAAGATCTTCTCTCACACGGTCTTTTACTCCCTGCTGTTTTATATTGCCCTCCTAATTCTCAGTCCTGGTCTTTCTTTATGTTCTTCATCAACCTGGATAGGTTATGCTATTTTCTCCCTTATTCAAGACCAATAGAATAGAATAGAATACAACACCCAGAAATAAACCCTGATATATGGCCAAATGATTTTTGACAAGTTGCCAAGACTTTTCAAAGTAGAAAGGATAGTATTTTCAACACATGGTGCTGAGAAGTCTTGTGGTCAACATGCAAAAGAAGGAAGATGGACCCTTACCTAACATCATATGCAAAAATTAATGAAAACGTATCAAGAAACTAAATATAAGACCTAATAATATAAAAAGTCTTAGAAGAAGATACAGGACAAGAGCTTCATGATATTGGATTTGGCAGTGTTTTCCTCCATATGAAACGAAGGAACAACAAAGGTACAGCTAACAAAAAAATAAACAATTTGCAGTACATAAGTTAAAAAAAATGTGTATCAAAGAAATGTAAACAGAATAAAATGGCAACCCACAAGATGGGAGAAAATATTTCAGAGCCATCTATCTGACAAGAGATTTCTATTCAGAATATACAGAGAACTCCTACAACTGAACAAAAAGCAAACACCCTGATTCAAAAATGGATAAAAGACTTCAATAGATGGTTCTTCCAAAAGATGTACAAATGACTAAGCACTTGAATAGATGCTCCATATCACTAAATGCATGTTTATATATTTGTGTGCCTGCATACACACACAAGCACACACACACATACACAAGCAGAAAACAACTATTGGTGAGGATGTGAGGGAGTTGGAACCATTGTGCTATGTCAGAGGGAATGCAGAATGATACAGCTGCTTTGCAAAAGAGTATGGCAATTTTTCAGATATTGAAAAATAGAATTACTACATGATCCAGGAATTTTACTATGAGGTATACCCAAAGGTATTGAAATCAGGGTCTTAAAGAAATATTTGTACTCCAGTGTTTAGAGCAGTAATAATCACAGTAGCTAAAATATGAAAGCAACCTAAGTGTTCATCCACTAGTTCCTGGATAAGCAAAGTGTGGTATACCCATATAATACAATATTATTCAGTGTTAAGAAGGCAAAGATCTAGGAATATGCTACAACATGGATGCATCTTGAGGAAATTTAGCTACCCAAAATGCCATTTTTGTGACTTTTAGTGAGTCATAACAATACAACTACTTATTTCAATTTTATGGGGGTACTTAGGGTAGTCAAAACCATAGAAATTGGGAGGGTAATGACGCTTTTCAGGTGGTTATGGAACAAAAAGGAAAGTTATATTTAAAGGATATAGAGTTACAGTTTTAAAACGTAGAAAAGAATTAGAAAGATAAATGGTGATGTTGATCGCCCAATAATATGAATGCATTTAATATCACTGAACGGTGCACTTTATAATAACTTACATGTTGTATTTTATGTTATTTGATTTGACCAACATACAAAATTGGGAAAGAATGTAATATCAGGAAAGGGAGTGGACCTGGGATAGAGCAGAGAGCAATCAGAAGGGTGAGACACTGCATATGTTGAAGAAGAAGAGCTGAGAGTCTTCATTGGCCAGAAGAGACTTTATAAAAGAGAAAAAAAAATTACTCTGAGGGTGTATTAGATAGATATCTGTGGGTGTGCTGCTATCTCCCATGGGTTATCTTAAAGAGTCTTTAATAAAGTCCATAAGGCTTGCTGAGGCTTTTATAAAAATTGGATTCCCTAGGAGATAATTAGTGGGTGGTACTTAAGTCTATGTCTAGGTTGACAGATTTTGCAGGGAAGACGAACCTGAGAACAGTGGAGGTCTTAAGAGTGTAAGTACATGGAAATTAGAAAAAAAAATAATAATAAAGGGAATTAGGAAAACTTTGGACTTTGAAGGTCATGTATTATTACTGAGTCAGACCTGAGGTTTCTAAGGAGTTATATACACAGTTGCTATTTGGATTACTTGTTGATAAAGATAAGTGGAAAAACTAGAGTCGTTCCCAAGTGTAGGTAAGATATAATGAGAGGATGGAGGTGGAAAGTAGGGAGACCCAGAGAAAAGTGGGAAGGTCATATTGGGCCAAGATGGTGGTAATATCCAACAGAACAGACGGTAGGACAGACTATGGATTCATCTTTTTTATTTCGCCTCCCCCCCTCATCCTTAATAATTCTTTGGGAATATTTCACTGCTCTGTGATGCAGGTACAGAATTCGAGTGAGGAGGCTACACCTTCAGTGTCCAGCTGTCTGAGTCCTCAGTGTGCTTCAAATGATGGAGAACTATTGCTTCTTTATGAGAAGGGTTAGTACCTCGTAGCTAAGCTTAAGCTGGAGCTTATGCAATATTGATTCCATTTTATATATACTGTTGGCATGGAGGTTCCTCCTCCTCTTTTCTTGACCATTATGAAATGAATCTATATTTCTCAGTATTTGGGTATATCAGATAAATACGTTAAGTAAAGGAATCTTATATATTGCTCCCTGCATAGTTTGCTCTTTCTTGTTTCTCTTTTACCTTTACTAAATTAGCACAGGGAGAGACCTTGAAATGTTCTAATCAGGAGAGATTAGAACATCATATTTCTAGAGAGGTTGGTTGGACAGAGCAGGGGTCCCAGTGAGAATCCAAGCTTCTGCTGCTACTTGGAAGTGTACCTGTGTAGAATAGAGGGCTCCAGGAAATATCCTAGAATATTCCAATGTCCCTGTGGGAGATCATTAAGAGAGGCAGGATCTGGTACCAGATCAGTGTACTATGACATGTTTGTCAGTCATCTGATGTGAGATTCTCAGAGCCAATCCCATATGGTAGGGCTGAGTGCAGAGTGATGAAGAACCTGTGAAAGCCTTTGATTGCATGTTAAAGATGAAGCTCTGATTTCGGGGAGAATTTTCTTACCTGACTGAATGTCACCCTTCTGTGGGGATGAGATTCTGTGCTTTTCCTCTGTTGATGACCACTGACTGCAAATCATTAGAGGATCATGTCTAGAAAGCATTCTTTATTTAATTTCTTAAAGAAGAAAGCATAGAAAACATTTTTATCCACTTTCAAATTGAGGATCAAGGGGAATGACATCAGTGAAAATGTCAGAGTAGGGAGCTCTGGCTTGTGTCCATCCCCAGAAACACTGACATACGTGGTAAAACCTGTCAAAATGACCTTATCAACACATGTAAGTTTTCTTTTCTTTTCACGCTGTAGATTTATCTTTCATGGAAACTTTACTTACTACAGGATGTGGAGAATAAACAGGGAAGTAGAAACTGTATTTCCTGATGAGAGAATCACTAAGTCACATTAGCTGTTCTGAACTCTGCCTTACTCACCGTGACTCTAATTAAAACAAACAAACAAACAAAACACTTTTTTTTTGGTAAGTCAGTTCTGACATTTCCTCGTTAAAGACAAGGTAACAGATACAGACTTAGATCTACCAGAATTGAGCAAACTTTTGATTGTACCTGTGTTGAACATATGAGCATGACCTGCTACAAATCTTCATTATACTTATTGCCACAACGGACAAATTCCCTTTTTCCACTCCTGATATGTTGCATGTAAGGAATGCATAGGTCACTAACCCCAGCTGGTCACAGGTAAACTCTGCCACATGGATTACTGCATGTTTTCCTGCTGGAAGACCACACATTCTCGAGGATCATGCCTGCAGAGTATCTGGGCTCTTCTTTTCTTCTGGATAAAGGTTAGATCATCACCTAATTTTATGAGAAATATATAAATTGTATTTGCATATTCTTCCGGTTTTTATTTATCCATTCTCTTTCAAGTCCTAAGTGCAAATATTAAAGTGATTTCCAAGAGGGTGGTAAATAAGACAGCTCCAAAATTAGCAATAAATCATAATACAATTGTGAATGCCTTAATGTGTGATTAATATGTAGATACTTATGTAAATGCAGGTTTAGTAATGCTTTGTGGAGAGCTTCAGAATCTAGGTATTAAAAATAAAAAGAAGAAGGAGTTCTTGAAACTCTCAGGGAATTATAGAGAAGTCTTTGTGTCTATAAATATCATTCTGAAATAATGCATATTCTCAGAAATAAACTAGGCATAACATTGTAGGAGAAAACTTCATGAAATGAAAGAGCATGTGAGATGGCCATACAAGAAAAAGAATATTCTCAGAGAATAATGAACAGTGTGGAGTTCAGCAGAAGGGTCATACACATTCAGAGATGAAAACTTTAGAGAGCCTAATTGTGAGTTCCTCATATTTCATCTTTGGAGACACGGTAGTCATTTGCAATATGATGTTATAAGATGACGTTAATAAAAAAAAAATAAGATGACGTTAACATACTTAAATACTTTCGTGTAGAAATGACCACTTAGAACCAGAGTAAATGAAAGAGAACACAAAATTATGTTTATGTTGATTTTTAAAGACCTCAGGTGAGTGCTGATTATTTAAAAATGCATGATGTCTTTCACTGCAAAGTAAAGGAGCTGTTACAGTGGAGGATTACTGGACTGAATGTCAATATTATGACATAGTATGAGCGTGTTTCGTGTTTGGTAATTGCAATCATTGTTGCTTTTTTTGTGGTCATCCATTGACAGTGCTTGGTGTCAGTTGATTTATCTCTTGTAAAAATAAAATACAGTCTGTGTGTGTGTGTGAAAAAAAACATACATGATGTCTTGACTAAAGTTGTATGGAATTTGAGATCTGGAAAAAAGCATTTCTTTTTTGTAATGCTAGGATGATAATTGGACATTTTTGCAAGAAAGAGATTTCAGGATGCAAATCTTGTGTCTCTAAGGTGGGAAGTCAGTTCATGGTGGAACATTCTATTAAAATTGTGTGAGTGGAGAAATATTTCTTTGGAAGGAAGAGGTCACGAATCCCTTTTTAAGAGTTAATGGTTTATAGCATACCGAATGAGCAAAATGGCTATTTCTGAACTTTAGAAAAAAGTAATATACTTTTTCTGCATTTATAACATGAGGCTGATGTAAAATATCAAAAATTCTTTATTTTGAAAAGCAATGTAATCAATTTGACATAATTCATATATATTGAACCTGTGGTACACACACACACAGTAAAACTTACATTCAGAAAATTGTTTGCACTTAAGAAATATTTTCAAGTGTAGTTGATTTACAATGTTGTGGGTTTTTTAAATACATGTTTATTGGAGTATACTTACTTTATAACACTGTATTAGTTTCTGCTTTACAACAAAGTGAATCAGCTATATGTATACATATATTCCCCATATCCCCCCCCCCCTTGAGCCTCCCTCCCACACTCCCTATCCCACCCCTCTGGGGGACATAAAGCACCGAGCTGATCTCCCTGTGCTATGCTGCAGCTTACCACTAGCTATTTTACATTTGGTAGTGTATATATGTCAGTGCTACTCTCTCACTATGTCCCTGTCTCCCCTTGCCCCCTGTGTCCTTAAGTCCGTTCTCTACATCTGTGTCTTTATTCCTGCCCTGTCACTAGGTTCGTCAGTACCATTTTTCTAGATTCCATATATATGTGTTAGCGTACGGTATTTGTTTTTCTCTTTCTGACTTACTTCACTCTGTATGACAGACTCTAGGTCCAACCACCTCACTGCAAATAACTCAATTTTGTTCCTTTTTATGGCTGAGTAATACTCCATTGTATAGATGTGCCACATCTTCTTTATATATTCATCTGTCGATGGACATTTAGGTTGCTTCTATGTCCTGGCTATTGTAAATAGTGCTACAGTGAACATTGGGGTACATGTATCTTTTTGAATTATGGTTTTCTCCGGGTATATGCCCAGTAGTGGGATTGCTGGGTCATATGGTAGTTCTATTTTTCAGCTTTTAAGGGATCTCCATACTGTTCTCCATAGTGGCTGTATCAGTTTACATTCCCACCAACAGTTCAGGAGGGTTCCCTTTTCTCCACACCCTCTGCAGCCTTTATACATTGTTGTATTAATTTCTGCTGTTCAGCAAAGTGATTCAGTTTTATATCTATCTATCTATATATCTATCTATATCTATATATCTATATCTATATATCTATATATATTCTTTTCCATTATGGTTTATCACAGGATATTGAATATAGTTTCCTGTGCTATACAGTAGGTCTTGGTGGGTTGTCTATCCTATGTAGAAAAGTTTGCTTCTGCTATTCCAAAACTCCCAATCTTTCCTTCACTCTCTCCTTGGCAACCACAACTCTCTTTTCTATATCTGTGTGTTTGTTTCTGTTTTGCTGACATGCTCATTTGTGTCCTGTTTTCGATTCCACATATAAGTGATATTATATGGTATTTGTCTTTCTCTCTCTGACTTACTTCACTTAGTATCATTATCTCTAGGTCCATCCATGTTGCTGCAAATGGCATTATTTCATTCTTTTTTATGTCTGAGTAATATCTTTTGTATACGTATACCACACCTTCTTTATACACTCATTTTTCAATGAACATTTAGGTTGTTTCCATGTCTTGGCTGTTATAAATAGTGCTGCTATGAACATAGGGTTTCATGTATCTTTTTGAATTATAGTTTTGTCTAGATATATGTCCACAAGTGGGATTGCTAGATCATATGGCAACCCTATAGTTTTTTTGAGGAACCTCCATACTGTTTTCCATAGTGGCTGCACCAACTTACATGGCCACCGACAGTGTAGAAGGGTTCCCTTTTCTCCATACCCACTCCAGCATTTGTTAATTGTAGATTTTTTTTAATCATGGCCATTCTGATCAGTGTGAAGTGATACCTCATTGTAATTTGGATTTGCATTTATCTAATAATTAGTGATGATGAGCATCTTTTCATGTGCCTATTGGCTCTCTGTATGTCTTCTTTGGAGAAATGTTTATTTAGGTCTTCTACCCATTTTTCCATTGAGTTATTTGTTATGTTGTTATTGAGTTGTATGAGCTGTTTGTATAGTTTGGAAATTAAGCCCTTGTCAGTCTCATCATTTGCTAATATTTTCTCCCAGTCCATAGGTTGTATTTTCATTTTGATTATGGTTTCCTTTGCTGTGCAAAAGCTTATAAGTTTGATTAGTTCCTGTTTCTTTTTTGCTTTTAGAGTAAGTCCCCTACATATGAACAAGTTCTGTTCCAAGAGTGCGTTTGTAAGTTCAATTTGTTTGTAAGTCCAACAAAGTTCGCCTAGGTACCCAACTTACACAGTCGGCTATATGCTATTGTACCGTAATAGGTTTATAATACTTTTCACGCAAACAATACATAAAAAACAAGCACAAAAACAAAGAAAGCATTTTTAATCTTACAGTACAGTAACTTGAAAAGTACAGTAATACAGTACAACAGCTGGGATACTCGGGCTGGCATCGAGGGAACAGGCGAGCAGAGTTACTGATTGGAGGAGGGAGGGGAGGTGGGAGATGGTAGGGGTGAAGGATTATCCGCAGTAGGAGACAGAGAGCAAGCTGCAATTTCACTCATACCTGACGTTGATGGCAAAGGTTCTGGTTCCTTGCTGGATTTAATTCTATCTACCCTCTTGAAAGAATGATCCATTGATGTCTGGGTAGTAGCTCTTTTTTTCTCATCATAGATGACAAGGTAACACTGGATTGCAATCTGAATGGCTGCTGCCACCTTTGGGTCCCATTCTAGGTTCGGGTCCTGTGCCTCAAAAACTAACAGTGCTTCCTCAAATAACGAAGGTTCCCTTGCCATTTTCTGTGTCGTGAATCTCTTCAGTTCTTCAGTTACTTTTTCTTCCTCCTGTCCCTCTTCATCCGTTCTCTGGGCCTCCAATTCCATCAGTAAGCTCCTCATGTTGCACAGCAAGGAGGTCAGCGAAATCGTCCTCTTGCAGATCTAGCTCCAGCTTCTCGCTGAGGGTCACTACGTTGCTGAAGACCTCTTCGGACTTCTGATCTACCTTCTCAAATCCACAAAAATCATGAACAAACTGTGGGCAAAGGTTCTTCCAAACCCCATTCATCGTGACCGCCATCCCCTCACACCATGCAAAGTCAATGTTTTTTATGGTCTTGTAGATGTTATGGTCCTCCCAAAGTTGTCCCTAGGTTGTTCCTGATTTGTCACTTACCTTTACTGCCTGACAAAAAGTGTGACATAAATAATATTTCTTGAAAGTCGCTATAACGCCCTGGTCCATAGGTTGGATGAGCAACGTAGTATTTGGTGACAGATGCAGTACTTTGACGTTGGGATGAAAGTCATCCATGAATGGGGGGTGGCCCAGAGCATAGTCGAGCAGCAAAAGAATGTTTTGCTGGAACGTCCTTCTCCAAGCAATATTTCTCTACATCTGGGATAAAGTGGTGGCAAAACCAGTCCTGGAACGTGGCCTGTGTAATCCGGGATTTGGGGTTACGCTTCCACACAACAGGAAGAGAGCCCTTGGCTATGTTTTTAAGGGTTCTTGGGTTGTGTGAATGATAAACTAAGAGAGGTTTCAGCTTCAATTCACCGGAAGCATTGCCACCAAACAACAGTTAGCCTATCCTTTGCTGCTTTACAGCCCGGCATCAACTTTTCCTCCTTACTGACGTAACTTCGGTCTGGCATCCTCTTCCAGTTCAGTTGTGTCTCATCCACATTAAAAACCTGGTTGGGTAAATACACACCATCATCAATAATTTCTCAAAGTGTTTCTGGAAGTTCCTGGACAGCTACCCTATCTGCACTTGCTGTCTCTCCACTTACTTTTACATTGTGAAGGCTGGCTCTAGCCTTGAACCGATGAAAGCAGCCATGGCTGGCATTAAAAGATGTGCCCTCTGATTCTTTGCCGTGTTTCTTCTTCAAGTCTTCATAAAGGCTTTTAGCTTTCTCTTGAATCAGCGTTAAGTTGAGCAGGACTCAGCGCTGATGTTGATCCTGCATCCGCACACTGAGAAGTTTCTCCATCTCCTCCATCACTTTTCCATGCTTCTTGGATATTGTGTCAACATCGTCGGCACAGCAGACTTCACATGTTCCATGATCTTGTCCTTGTTCTTTAGATTCGTGCCAATGATTGAATGATTCATATTATAAGAATGAGCGATGTCTAACATCTTTTTGCCTCGCTCCACTCTCTCAATTACTTTCACTTTTGTTTCCGTCATTATCGCTTGGCGCTTCTTAACAGTACCAGCTACATCACGTCTGCTTTTACGCTTGCTTCCAGACATCTTGGGTTTGAAATAAAGGTACTGTACTACTGTACTCTATACAGTACTGTAAAGTACACAAGAGCACAAGCACATATAGAGGAAGCACGCACGTGACAATGTATGTCAGACACGTGAACTAACTTACATGATTGGACACGCGAATGGACGTTTGCATCTTTGAAAGTTTGCAACTTGAAGGTTCATATGTAGGTGACTTACTGTATTTGTACTGCCTAGGGAGAACTACCTAGGAAAATTTTGGTATGACTTATGTCAGAGAATGTTTTGCTTATGTTCTCTTCTAGGAGTTATAAGGTGTCCTATCTTATATTTAAGCATATAAGCCGTTTTGAGTTTATTTTTGTGAATGGTGTGAGGGTATGTTCTGACTTCACTGATTTGCATACGGCTCTCCAACTTTCAAAACACCACTTGCTGAAGACACTGTCTTTTCCCCATTGTATATTCTTGCCTCCTTTGTCAAAGGTTAATTGACCATAGGTGTGTGGGTTTATTTCTTAGCTCTCTATTCTAATCCATTGATCCATGTTATCTCTTTCTGTGCCAATACAATGCGGCTTTGATTACTGTAACTTTGTAGTATTTTCTGAAGTTTAGGAGGGTTATGCCTCCTGCTTTGTTCTTTTTCCTGGGGATTGTGTTCACATTTCTGACTTTTTTATGGTTCCAGATACATTTTAGGATTATTTGTTCTAGTTCTGGGGAAAATGTCATGGGTAATTTGATAGGGATCACATTAAATCTGTAGATTGCTTTGGGTAGTATAGCCATTTTAACAGTATTAATTCCTCCCATCCAAGAGCGTGGGATGTCTTTCCATTTCTTTGAATCATCTTCAGCTTCCTTTACTAATGTTTTGTAGTTCTCAGTATATAAGTATTTCACCTCCTTGGTGAGGTTTAATCCTAAGCATTTTATTTTTTTGATGCCATTTAAAAAAGGATTGCTTGTTTACATTTCCTTTCTGATATTTCATTGTTAGTGTAAAGAAATGCAACCAGGGACTTCCCTGGTGGCTCGGTGGTTGAGAATCCGCCTGCCAATACAGGGGACACGGGTTTGAGCCCTGATGCAGGAAGATCTCACATGCCGTGGAGCAACTAAACCTGTGTGCCACAACTACTTAGCCTGCACTCTAGAGCCAGTGAGCCACAAATACTGAGCCCATGTGCCGCAACTACTTAAGCCTGCATGCCTAGAGCCCGTGCTCCACAACAAGAGAAGCCACTGCAATGAGAAGCCTGCGCACCACAAGAAAGTCTAGTCCCCACTGGCCACAACTAGAGAAAGCCCGTGCACAGCAATGAAGACCCAATGAAGCCAAAATAAATTTAAAAAAAAAAGAAAGAAAAACCAGGAAATGCAACCAATTTATATATGTTAATCTTGTATCCTGCTACTTTGCTGAATTTGTTTATCAGTTCTAGTAGTGTTTGTGTGGAATTTTTAGGGTTTCCTTTATATATATTATCATGTCATCTGCATATAATGGCAACTTTACCTCTTCCCTTCCAATTTGGTTAGATTTTATTTCTTTTTCTTGTCTGATTGTTGTGGCTAGGACTTCCAATACTATGTTGAAGAGAAGACGTGAGAGTGGGCATCCTTGTCTTGTTCCAGATTTTAGCGGGAAGGCTTTCAGCTTATGAACGTTTAGTATTATATTGGCTGTGGGTTTGTCATAAATAGGTTTTATTATGTTGAGATATGTTTCCTCTGTACCCACGTTGGTAAGTGTTTTTACCATGAATGGATGTTGAAGCTTTTCAAATGCTTTTTCGCCATCTATTTTGATGATCGTTTGTTTCTTGTTTTTCCTTTGTCGATGGGGTGTATCATGTTGATTGATTTGCATATGTTGAAACAGCTTTGTGAAACTGGGTGAATCAAATTTGGTCATGGTGTATGATCCTCTTATGTGTTGTCGGATTCGGTTTTCTAATATTCAGTTGAGAATTTTTGCATCTATATTTATCAACGATATTGGCCTGCAGTTTTCTTTTTCGGTAGTGTCTTTCTCTGTGTTTTTTTTTTAAAGTCTTTATTGAATTTGTTCCAGTACTGCTTCTGTTTTATGTTTTGGTTTCTTGTTTGTGAGGCATGTGGGATCTTAGCTCCAAAACCAGGGATCGAACCCGCACCCCCTGCACTGGAAGGCGAAATCTTAACTGCTGGACCACGAGAAAAGTCCCCATCTGTTTTATTTGGTTTTTTTTTTTAGTAAATTTCTTTCTTTATTTATTTTTGGATGCATTGGACATTCGTTGCTGTGCTCGGGCTCTCTCTAGTTGCGGTGAGCGGGGGCTACTCTTCGTTGTGGTGTGCAGGCTGTTCATTGTGGTGGCTTCTTTTGTTGCAGATCATGGGCTCTAGGTGCGTGGGCTTCAGCAGTTGTGGCTATCAGGCTCAGTAGTTTTGGCTCGTGGGCTGTAGAGCGCAGGCTCAGTAGTTGTGGCACACAGGCTTAGTTGCTCCATGGCATGTGGGATCTTTCCAGACCAGGTCTCGAACCTATGTCCCCTGCAGTGGCAGACAGATTCTTAACCACTGTGCCACCAGGGAAGTCCCCCCTCCCCATCTGTTTTTGATATCAGCATGAGAGTGGCTCCATAGAATGTCTTTGGAAGTATTCCTTACTCTTCAATCTTTTCGAAGAGTTTGAGAAGAATCAGTGTAAGTTCTGCTTTTTATATTTGGTAGAATTTGCCTGTGAAACCATCTGACCCTGGACTTCTGTTGCTAGGGAGTTTTTTTAAATTACAGATTCTATTTTTTTAAAAAATTCTATTTATTTATTTATTTATTTTGGCTGTGTTGGGTCTTCGTTTCTGTGCGAGGGCTTTCTCTAGTTGCAGCGAGCAGGGGCCACTCTTCATCACGGTGCGTGGGCCTCTCACTATCGTGACCTCTCTTGTTGTGGAGCACGGGCTCCAGACGCTCAGGCTCCGTAGTTGTGGCTCACGGGCCCAGTAGCTCCGCGGCATGTGTGATCTTCCTAGACCAGGGCTCGAACCCGTGTCCCCTGCATTGGCAGGCAGATTCTCAACCACCGCGCCACCAGGGAAGCCCTCTATTTTGCTTTTAGTGATCAGTATGTTCAAGTTATCTATTTCTTCTTGATTCAGTTTTGTTCGTCTGTAAAAAAACAAAATATATTTTTAAGTTATGTTAGCAGCTAAATACTTACCATGTATTAGACCACAAAAGAGAGAAGAAAAAATATTAAAATATTTTTTCAAATACAACAAGTATTGAAATGTTTTAAAGAAATTGGTATAATAATACTAATTACAATAATGACAAATTGTTCTGAACTTAAAGACTACTTATATCTAAGATGCATATTATATGCTTATTGTTTTATTGTTTTTAAATACATGGAATGTTTTCTCCTTTCTAATGTAATTCTTTTATTTTACCTGTATATTGTGAAAAAAATTTAGTTCCACATAATATAAAAAATTACACTTTAATAGGAGATATTAATCCATTTACATTTACTATAGTACTGAAAATACTTAGGTTTAGCATTCCATGTCATGGAGTGCTCTTTTTTATTTATTCATTTTTAAAAAAGATTTAATTTGGAGGGGGGGGCCATAAATTATTCATTTATTTATTTATTTAATTTTAACATCTTTATTGGACTATAATTGCTTTACAGTGGTGTGTTAGTCTCTGCTTTAGAACAAAGTGAATCAGCTATACATATCCATATATCCCCATATCTCCTCCCTGTTGCGTCTCCCTCCCGCCCTCCCTATCCCACCCCTCTAAGTGGTCATAAAGCACTGAGCTGATCTCCCTCTTCTATGCAGCTGTTTCCTACTAGCTAGCTATTTTACATTTGGTAGTATATATAAGTCCATGCCACTCTCTCACTTCGTCCCAGCTTACCCTTCCCCCTCCCCATGTCCTCAAGTCCATTCTCTATGTCTGCGTCTTTATTCCTGTCCTGTCCCTAGGTTCTTCCCAACCGTTTCTTTTCCTTTTCTTTTTAGAGTCCACATATATGTGTTAGCATACAGTATTTGTTTTTCTCTTTCTGACTTACTTCACTCTGTATGACAGACTCTAGGTCCATCCATCTCACTACAAATAACTCAATTTCATTTCTTTTTATGGCTGAGTAATATTCCATTTTATATTGAAGATGTGCAACATCTTTTTTACCCATTCATCAGTTGATGGACACTTAGGTTGCTTCCATGTCCTGGCTATTGCAAATAGAGCTGCAATGAACATTGTGGAACATGACTCTTTTTGAATTATGGTTTTCTCCAGGTATATGCCCAGTAGTGGGATTGCTGTGTCATATGGTAGTTCTATTTTTAGTTTTTTAAGGAACCTTGATACCGTTCTCGATAGTGGCTGTATCAATTTACACTCCCACCAACGGTGCAAGAGGGTTCCCTTTTTTCCACACCTCTGCAGCATTTATTGTTTGTAGATTTTTTTGATGATGGCCATTCTTACCTGTGTGTGGTGATACCTCATTGTAATTTCGACTTGCATTTCTCTAATGATCAGTGATATTGAGCATTCTTTCATGTGTTTGTTGGCAATCTGTATATCTTCTTTGGAGAAATGTCTATTTAGGTCTTCTTCCCATTTATGGATTGGGTTGTTTGTGTTTTTTTTTTTTTTGATATTGAGCTGCAAGGGCTGCTTGTAAAGTTTGGAGATTAATCCTTTGTCAGCTGCTTTGTTGGCAAATATTTTCTCCCATTCTGAGGGTGGCCTTTTCGTCTTGTTTACGCATTTTATGCATCACGCCACCTCACCTTTCCAGTTAAGCAGCCATAGTGTGTTTTCTCAACGTGTGACTCTATTCTGTTTTGTAATTCAGTTCAAGTGTAGCGGTTTTTCCATTCCCTGTATAAGCGATATCTTATGATAAGTGTCTTTTTCTGTGTGACTTATTTCACTTAGAATCGTCGTACCTAAATCCACTCATCATGCTGCTACTAGCCTTATGACATTGATTTCATGGCTGAGTGATATTCCATTGTACATAAGGACCACAGCTTCTTTATCCATTTTTCTCTTTCCGGGGATATTTAATGTGTAAGGAAGTGGAGGTTCTTGTCAACAGAGCAGCCCTAAACTTTGGAGTGCATGTGTCTTGCTGATTTTTAGTTTTCCCAATATATACCCCCATGAGTAGAAGTGCCCTATGCTCTCTAAGCTGTGTTTTGTAGATGTTTCAGGACACACCGTGCACTTCGCCAGAGTGGCTCTTCGCAATTTACATCCCGCCCATCAGCGTAGCCAGGCTCCCGTTTCTCCATGGCCTGTCCTGCATTTCTGGTTTTGAAACTTTATTCAGCATGGCCCTTTTGACCGATGGGAAGCGAGACTTCTTTGTAGCGCTGATTTGCCTTTCCAGGTTGCTTGGTTGGCCAAAAAGGGCGTATGCGTTTTTTCCTGAATATATTCAGGAAAAAATGCATACGCCCTTTTTGGCCAAGGGCATCATTGTCGAGGTTTTGCCGCTTTTCCTGTGCTTTAAAGGCGATTCGAATCTCCCTCCTGAAATCTGTTTCCTGCAATTCTGCCTTGCTTTCAAATCCTCTTCGTTGCCTTCCCTCAATATATTGGTGGACGAGAGTCATCATTTCTAAGTCTGTAGGTTTGTGAATTGCAGTGCCCCTGAGCTCCATTTTTCAACTCGCTTTCTTGGGAGCTGGCCGCAAAAGCGCAGGATTGCTTCAGGCCCTATTCTGGTCCCGGGCGGCAGGCTGAGCTTTTGGTTAATTCTTCTTCCTGATGGGAAAATAGAGTGACCTGTGCCTGTCCCAACACCTAGAGCTAGTCTCTCATTGGTTCCCCCTCTTCCCGTTCATCCTCAGGACAAATTGCAACCTGTACGGAACAGGAGGTTAAAGGTGCTGATTCTCCAAGGAGGGAGATTGCTAGTAAAGCGGCTGGAATGGCGAACCCGAGCACAAGGAGATGAGAAATGAGGTGCGTTTTAGAAACCTTTCCCGATCACACGGTGTACCATCTTCTGGGTTTCTCATGCATGTTTTCGATGTAGGAAGATGCCCTTGAACCTGGAGATTTGGGACCCATGGGATGGGTACCACGCAGTATTAATTTAAAGGGTCTGCGTTTGCTCACCCAACCTCACCAAAACTCTCAGCCCCAAGAGTGTCCACCCTTATGTCTCAATCAGCTGTGGGTCTAGATATGGTCAATCCAGGTGGCATCACAGCCCCTGAACGAATTTTGTAAGAATTTCTCTCTCTTGCACTGTCTTTGTTTCACGGGTTTTTAAAAGTAATTGATTTTTATAATGGGGTTTACCTGCTTTTCACTGCTGTGATTTTGCCGCTTTACACCAACTTGACTCACTTACAGAGAGATATCAATGCATAGGTTTTAAGATTCTTACTAGTCAGATATATTCTTGGGCGGTGAATAGGGGGTGTTGAGTCCAATTTATTGAGCAAGGAGTAGGGCTTGTCTTTTACATATTGGGTTTATGGAACGGTATCTGACATAATTTGAAACCCTTGTTTTATGCATCACCCCACCTCACCTTTCCCGTTAAGCAGCCATAGTGTGTTTTCTAAACGTGTGACTATATTCTGTTTTGTAATTCAGTTCAAGGGTAGCGGTTTTTACATTCCCTCTATAAGTGATATCTTATGATAAGTGTCTTTTTCTGTGTGACTTATTTCACTTAGAATCGTCGTACCAAAATCCACTCATCATGCTGCTACTAGCCTTATGACGTTGATTTCATGGCTGAGTGATATTCCATTGTACATAAGGACCACAACTTCTTTATCCATTTTTCTCTTTCCTGGGATATTTAAGGTGTAACGAAGTGGAGGTTCTTGTCAACAGTGCAGCCCTAAACTTTGGGGTGCCTGTGTCTTGCTGATTTTTAGTTTTCCCAATTTATACGCCCATGAGTGGAAGTGCCTTATGCTCCCTAAGCTGAGTTTTTTAGATGTTTCAGGACACACCGTGCACTTCTCCAGAGTGGCTGTTGGCAATTTACATCCCGCCCATCAGCGTAGCCAGGCTCCCGTTTCTCCATGGCCTGTCCTGCATTTCTGGTTTTGACACTTTATTCAGCATGGAGCTTTTGACCGATAGGAAGCGAGACTTCTTTGTAGCGATGATTTGCCTTTTCAGGTTGCTTGTTTGGCCAAAAAGGGCGTATGCGTTTTTTCCTGAATATATTCAGGAAAAAACGCATACGCCCTTTTTGGCCAAGGGCATCATTGTCGAGGTTTTGCCGCTTTTCCTGTGCTTTAAAGGCGATTCGTATCTCCCTCCTGAAATCTGTTTCCTGCAATTCTGCCTTGCTTTCAAATCCTCTTCGTTGCCTTCCCTCAATATATTTGTGGACGAGAGTCATCATTTATAAGTCTGCAGGTTTGTGAATTGCAGTGCCCCTGAGCTCCATTTTTCAACTCGCTTTCTTGGGAGCTGGCCGCAAAAGCGCAGGATTGCTTCAGGCCCTATTCTGGTCCCAGGCGGCAGGCTGAGCCTGTGGTTAATTCTTCTTCCTGATGGGAAAATAGAGTGACCTGTGCCTGTCCCAACATCTAGAGCTAGTCTCTCATTGGTTCCCCCTCTTCCCGTTCATCCTCAGGACAAATTGCAACCTGTACGGAACAGGAGGTTAAAGGTGCTGATTCTCCAAGGAGGGAGATTGCTAGTAAAGCGGCTGGAATGGCGAACCCAAGCACAAGGAGATGATAAATGAGGTGCGTTTTGGAAACCTTTCCCGATCACACGGTGTATCATCTTCTGGGTTTCTCATGCATGTTTTCGATGTAGGAAGATGCCCTTGAACCTGGAGATTTGGGACCCATGGGGTGGGTACCACGCAGTATTACTTTAAAGGGTCTGCGTTTGCTCACCCAACCTCACCAAACCTATCAGCCCCAAGAGTGTCCACCCTTATGTCTCAATCAGCTGTGGGTCTATATATGGTCAATCTAGGTGGCATCACAGCCCCTGAACGAATTTTGTAAGAATTTCTCTCTCTTTCACTGTCTTTGTTTCACGGGATTTTAAAAGTAATTGATTTTTATAATGGGGTTTACCTGCATTTCACTGCTGTGTTTTTGCTGCTTTACACCCACTTGACTCACTTACAAAGAGATATCAATTTATAGGTTTTAAGATTCTTACTAGTCAGATATATTCTTGGGCGGTGAATAAGGGGTTTTGAGTCCAATTCATTGAGGAAGGAGTAGGGCTTGTCTATTACATATTGGCTTTATGGAACGGTATCTGAGCTAATTTGAATCGATTGTTTTAGCATCATCCCACCTCACCGTTCCCGTTAAGCAGCCATAGTGTGTTTTCTAAACGTGTGACTCTATTCTGTTTTGTAATTCAGTTCAAGGGTTGCGGTTTGTACATTCCCTCTATAAGTGATATCTTATGATAAGTGTCTTTTTCTGTGTGACTTATTTCACTTAGAATCGTCGTACCTAAATCCACTCATCATGCTGCTACTAGCCTTATGACGTTGATTTCATGGCTGAGTGATATTCCATTGTACATAAGGACCACAACTTCTTTATCCATTTTTCTCTTTCCTGGGATATTTAAGGTGTAACGAAGTGGAGGTTCTTGTCAACAGAGCAGCCCTAAACTTTGGGGTGCCTGTGTCTTGCTGATTTTTAGTTTTCCCAATTTATACGCCCATGAGTGGAAGTGCCCTATGCTCCCTAAGCTGAGGTTTTTAGATGTTTCAGGACACACCGTGCACTTCTCCAGAGTGGCTGTTGGCAATTTACATCCCGCCCATCAGCGTAGCCAGGCTCCCGTTTCTCCATGGCCTGTCCTGCATTTCTGGTTTTGACACTTTATTCAGCATGGCCCTTTTGACCGATGGGAAGCGAGACTTCTTTGTAGCGCTGATTTGCCTTTCCAGGTTGCTTGGTTGGCCAAAAAGGGCGTATGCGTTTTTTCCTGAATATATTCAGGAAAAAACGCATACGCCCTTTTTGGCCAAGGGCATCATTGTCGAGGTTTTGCCGCTTTTCCTGTGCTTTAAAGGCGATTCGAATCTCCCTCCTGAAATCTGTTTCCTGCAATTCTGCCTTGCTTTCAAATCCTCTTCGTTGCCTTCCCTCAATATATTTGTGGACGAGAGTCATCATTTATAAGTCTGCAGGTTTGTGAATTGCAGTGCCCCTGAGCTCCATTTTTCAACTCGCTTTCTTGGGAGCTGGCCGCAAAAGCGCAGGATTGCTTCAGGCCCTATTCTGGTCCCGGGCGGCAGGCTGAGCCTGTGGTTAATTCTTCTTCCTGATGGGAAAATAGAGTGACTTGTGCCTGTCCCAACACCTAGAGCTAGTCTCTCATTGGTTCCCCCTCTTCCCGTTCATCCTCAGGACAAATTGCAACCTGTACGGAACAGGAGGTTAAAGGTGCTGATTCTCCAAGGAGGGAGATTGCTAGTAAAGCGGCTGGAATGGCGAACCCGAGCACAAGGAGATGAGAAATGAGGTGCGTTTTAGAAACCTTTCCCGATCACACGGTGTACCATCTTCTGGGTTTCTCATGCATGTTTTCGATGTAGGAAGATGCCCTTGAACCTGGAGATTTGGGACCCATGGGATGGGTACCACGCAGTATTAATTTAAAGGGTCTGCGTTTGCTCACCCAACCTCACCAAACCTCTCAGCCCCAAGAGTGTCCACCCTTATGTCTCAATCAGCTGTGGGTCTAGATATGGTCAATCCAGGTGGCATCACAGCCCCTGAACGAATTTTGTAAGAATTTCTCTCTCTTGCACTGTCTTTGTTTCACGGGTTTTTAAAAGTAATTGATTTTTATAATGGGGTTTACCTGCTTTTCACTGCTGTGATTTTGCCGCTTTACACCAACTTGACTCACTTACAGAGAGATATCAATGCATAGGTTTTAAGATTCTTACTAGTCAGATATATTCTTGGGCGGTGAATAGGGGGTGTTGAGTCCAATTTATTGAGCAAGGAGTAGGGCTTGTCTTTTACATATTGGGTTTATGGAACGGTATCTGACATAATTTGAAACCCTTGTTTTATGCATCACCCCACCTCACCTTTCCCGTTAAGCAGCCATAGTGTGTTTTCTAAACGTGTGACTATATTCTGTTTTGTAATTCAGTTCAAGGGTAGCGGTTTTTACATTCCCTCTATAAGTGATATCTTATGATAAGTGTCTTTTTCTGTGTGACTTATTTCACTTAGAATCGTCGTACCAAAATCCACTCATCATGCTGCTACTAGCCTTATGACGTTGATTTCATGGCTGAGTGATATTCCATTGTACATAAGGACCACAACTTCTTTATCCATTTTTCTCTTTCCTGGGATATTTAAGGTGTAACGAAGTGGAGGTTCTTGTCAACAGTGCAGCCCTAAACTTTGGGGTGCCTGTGTCTTGCTGATTTTTAGTTTTCCCAATTTATACGCCCATGAGTGGAAGTGCCTTATGCTCCCTAAGCTGAGTTTTTTAGATGTTTCAGGACACACCGTGCACTTCTCCAGAGTGGCTGTTGGCAATTTACATCCCGCCCATCAGCGTAGCCAGGCTCCCGTTTCTCCATGGCCTGTCCTGCATTTCTGGTTTTGACACTTTATTCAGCATGGAGCTTTTGACCGATAGGAAGCGAGACTTCTTTGTAGCGATGATTTGCCTTTTCAGGTTGCTTGTTTGGCCAAAAAGGGCGTATGCGTTTTTTCCTGAATATATTCAGGAAAAAACGCATACGCCCTTTTTGGCCAAGGGCATCATTGTCGAGGTTTTGCCGCTTTTCCTGTGCTTTAAAGGCGATTCGTATCTCCCTCCTGAAATCTGTTTCCTGCAATTCTGCCTTGCTTTCAAATCCTCTTCGTTGCCTTCCCTCAATATATTTGTGGACGAGAGTCATCATTTATAAGTCTGCAGGTTTGTGAATTGCAGTGCCCCTGAGCTCCATTTTTCAACTCGCTTTCTTGGGAGCTGGCCGCAAAAGCGCAGGATTGCTTCAGGCCCTATTCTGGTCCCAGGCGGCAGGCTGAGCCTGTGGTTAATTCTTCTTCCTGATGGGAAAATAGAGTGACCTGTGCCTGTCCCAACATCTAGAGCTAGTCTCTCATTGGTTCCCCCTCTTCCCGTTCATCCTCAGGACAAATTGCAACCTGTACGGAACAGGAGGTTAAAGGTGCTGATTCTCCAAGGAGGGAGATTGCTAGTAAAGCGGCTGGAATGGCGAACCCAAGCACAAGGAGATGATAAATGAGGTGCGTTTTGGAAACCTTTCCCGATCACACGGTGTATCATCTTCTGGGTTTCTCATGCATGTTTTCGATGTAGGAAGATGCCCTTGAACCTGGAGATTTGGGACCCATGGGGTGGGTACCACGCAGTATTACTTTAAAGGGTCTGCGTTTGCTCACCCAACCTCACCAAACCTATCAGCCCCAAGAGTGTCCACCCTTATGTCTCAATCAGCTGTGGGTCTATATATGGTCAATCTAGGTGGCATCACAGCCCCTGAACGAATTTTGTAAGAATTTCTCTCTCTTTCACTGTCTTTGTTTCACGGGATTTTAAAAGTAATTGATTTTTATAATGGGGTTTACCTGCATTTCACTGCTGTGTTTTTGCTGCTTTACACCCACTTGACTCACTTACAAAGAGATATCAATTTATAGGTTTTAAGATTCTTACTAGTCAGATATATTCTTGGGCGGTGAATAAGGGGTTTTGAGTCCAATTCATTGAGGAAGGAGTAGGGCTTGTCTATTACATATTGGCTTTATGGAACGGTATCTGAGCTAATTTGAATCGATTGTTTTAGCATCATCCCACCTCACCGTTCCCGTTAAGCAGCCATAGTGTGTTTTCTAAACGTGTGACTCTATTCTGTTTTGTAATTCAGTTCAAGGGTTGCGGTTTGTACATTCCCTCTATAAGTGATATCTTATGATAAGTGTCTTTTTCTGTGTGACTTATTTCACTTAGAATCGTCGTACCTAAATCCACTCATCATGCTGCTACTAGCCTTATGACGTTGA
Source organism: Balaenoptera physalus (assembly GCF_965194825.1). Taxonomy (NCBI): domain Eukaryota; kingdom Metazoa; phylum Chordata; class Mammalia; order Artiodactyla; family Balaenopteridae; genus Balaenoptera; species Balaenoptera physalus. Next base: position 268,389 of record NW_028125752.1, read on the forward strand.
TTTCATGGCTGAGTGATATTCCATTGTACATAAGGACCACAACTTCTTTATCCATTTTTCTCTTTCCTGGGATATTTAAGGTGTAACGAAGTGGAGGTTCTTGTCAACAGAGCAGCCCTAAACTTTGGGGTGCCTGTGTCTTGCTGATTTTTAGTTTTCCCAATTTATACGCCCATGAGTGGAAGTGCCCTATGCTCCCTAAGCTGAGGTTTTTAGATGTTTCAGGACACACCGTGCACTTCTCCAGAGTGGCTGTTGGCAATTTACATCCCGCCCATCAGCGTAGCCAGGCTCCCGTTTCTCCATGGCCTGTCCTGCATTTCTGGTTTTGACACTTTATTCAGCATGGCCCTTGTGACCGATGGGAAGCGAGACTTCTTTGTAGCGCTGATTTGCCTTTCCAGGTTGCTTGGTTGGCCAAAAAGGGCGTCATTGTCGAGGTTTTGCCGCTTTTCCTGTGCTTTAAAGGCGATTCGAATCTCCCTCCTGAAATCTGTTTCCTGCAATTCTGCCTTGCTTTCAAATCCTCTTCGTTGCCTTCCCTCAATATATTTGTGGACGAGAGTCATCATTTCTAAGTCTGCAGGTTTGTGAATTGCAGTGCCCCTGAGCTCCATTTTTCAACTCGCTTTCTTGGGAGCTGGCCGCAAAAGCGCAGGATTGCTTCAGGCCCTATTCTGGTCCCAGGCGGCAGGCTGAGCCTGTGGTTAATTCTTCTTCCTGATGGGAAAATAGAGTGACGTGTGCCTGTCCCAACACCTAGAGCTAGTCTCTCATTGGTTCCCCCTCTTCCCGTTCATCCTCAGGACAAATTGCAACCTGTAAGGAACAGGAGGTTAAAGGTGCTGATTCTCCAAGGAGGGAGATTGCTAGTAAAGCGGCTGGAATGGCGAACCCGAGCACAAGGAGATGAGAAATGAGGTGCGTTTTAGAAACCTTTCCCGATCACACGGTGTACCATCTTCTGGGTTTCTCATGCATGTTTTCGATGTAGGAAGATGCCCTTGAACCTGGAGATTTGGGACCCATGGGATGGGTACCACGCAGTATTTCTTTAAAGGGTCTGCGTTTGCTCACCCAACCTCACCAAACCTCTCAGCCCCAAGAGTGTCCACCCTTATGTCTCAATAAGCTGTGGGTCTAGATATGGTCAATCCAGGTGGCATCACAGCCCCTGAACGAATTTTCTAAGAATTTCTCTCTCTTTCACTGTCTTTGTTTCACGGGTTTTTAAAAGTAATTGATTTTTATAATGGGGTTTACCTGCTTTTCACTGCTGTGATTTTGCCGCTTTACACCCACTTGACTCACTTACAGAGAGATATCAATGCATAGGTTTCAAGATTCTTACTAGTCAGATATATTCTTGGGCGGTGAATAGGGGGTGTTGAGTCCAATTCATTGAGCAAGGAGTAGGTCTTGTCTATTACATATTGGGTTTATGGAACGGTATCTGAGCTAATTTGAAACCCTTGTTTTATGCATCACCCCACCTCACCTTTCCCGTTAAGCAGCCATAGTGTGTTTTCTAAACGTGTGACTCTATTCTGTTTTGTAATTCAGTTCAAGGGTAGCGGTTTTTACATTCCCTCTATAAGTGATATCTTATGATAAGTGTCTTTTTCTGTGTGACTTATTTCACTTAGAATCGTCGTACCTAAATCCACTCATCATGCTGCTACTAGCCTTATGACGTTGATTTCATGGCTGAGTGATATTCCATTGTACATAAGGACCACAATTTCTTTATCCATTTTTCTCTTTCCTGGGATATTTAAGGTGTAACGAAGTGGAGGTTCTTGTCAACACAGCAGCCCTAAACTTTGTGGTGCCTGTGTCTTGCTGATTTTTAGTTCTCCCAATTTATACGCCCATGAGAGGATGTGCCCTATGCTCCCTAAGCTGAGTTTTTTAGATGTTTCAGGACACACCGTGCACTTCTCCAGAGTGGCTGTTGGCAATTTACATCCCGCCCATCAGCGTAGCCAGGCTCCCGTTTCTCCATGGCCTGTCCTGCATTTCTGGTTTTGACACTTTATTCAGCATGGCCCTTTTGACCGATGGGAAGCGAGACTTCTTTGTAGCGCTGATTTGCCTTTCCAGGTTGCTTGGTTGGCCAAAAAGGGCGTATGCGTTTTTTCCTGAATATATTCAGGAAAAAACGCATACGCCCTTTTTGGCCAAGGGCATCATTGTCGAGGTTTTGCCGCTTTTCCTGTGCTTTAAAGGCGATTCGAATCTCCCTCCTGAAATCTGTTTCCTGCAATTCTGCCTTGCTTTCAAATCCTCTTCGTTGCCTTCCCTCAATATATTTGTGGACGAGAGTCATCATTTATAAGTCTGCAGGTTTGTGAATTGCAGTGCCCCTGAGCTCCATTTTTCAACTCGCTTTCTTGGGAGCTGGCCGCAAAAGCGCAGGATTGCTTCAGGCCCTATTCTGGTCCCAGGCGGCAGGCTGAGCTTGTGGTTAATTCTTCTTCCCAATGGGAAAATAGAGTGACCTGTGCCTGTCCCAACACCTAGAGCTAGTTTCTCATTGGTTCCCCCTCTTCCCATTCATCCTCAGGACAAATTGCAACCTGTACGGAACAGGAGGTTAAAGGTGCTGATTCTCCAAGGAGGGAGATTGCTAGTAAAGCGGCTGGAATGGCGAACACGAGCACAAGGAGATGAGAAATGAGGTGCGTTTTAGAAACCTTTCCCGATCACACGGTGTACCATCTTCTGGGTTTCTCATGCATGTTTTCGATGTAGGAAGATGCCCTTGAACCTGGAGATTTGGGACCCATGGGATGGGTACCACGCAGTATTACTTTAAAGGGTCTGCGTTTGCTCACCCAACCTCACCAAACCTCTCAGCCCAAAGAGTGTCCACCCTTATGTCTCAATCAGCTGTGGGTCTAGATATGGTCAATCCAGGTGGCATCACAGCCCCGGAACGAATTTTGTAAGAATTTCTCTCTCTTACACTGTCTTTGTTTCACGGGTTTTTAAAAGTAATTGATTTTTATAATGGGGTTTACCTGCTTTTCACTGCTGTGTTTTTGCCGCTTTACACCCACTTCACTCACTTACAGAGAGATATCAATGCATAGGTTTTAAGATTCTTACTAGTCAGATATATTCTTGGGCAGTGAATAGGGGGTGCTGAGTCCAATTCCTTGAGCAAGGAGTAGGTCTTGTCTATTACATATTGGGTTTATGGAACGGTATCTGAGCTAATTTGAAACCCTTGTTTTATGCATCACCCCACCACACCTTTCCCGTTAAGCAGCCATAGTGTGTTTTCTAAACGTGTGACTCTATTCTGTTTTGTAATTCAGTTCAAGGGTAGCGGTTGTACATTCCCTCTATAAGTGATATCTTATGATAAGTGTCTTTTTCTGTGTGACTTATTTCACTTAGAATCGTCGTACCTAAATCCACTCATCATGCTGCTACTAGCCTTATGACGTTGATTTCATGGCTGAGTGATATTCCACTGTACATAAGGACCACAACTTCTTTATCCATTTTTCTCTTTCCTGGGATATTTAAGGTGTAACGAAGTGGAGGTTCTTGTCAACACAGCAGCCCTAAACTTTGGGGTGCCTGTGTCTTGCTGATTTTTAGTTTTCCCAATTTATACGCCCATGAGTGGAAGTGCCCTATGCTCCCTAAGCTGAGTTTTTTAGATGTTTCAGGACACACCGTGCACTTCTCCAGAATGGCTGTTGGCAATTTACATCCCGCCCATCAGCGTAGCCACGCCCCCGTTTCTCCATGGCCTGTCCTGCATTTCTGGTTTTGACACTTTATTCAGCATGGCCCTTTTGACCGATGGGAAGCGAGACTTCTTTGTAGCACTGATTTGCCTTTCCAGGTTGCTTGGTTGGCCAAAAGGGCGTATGCGTTTTTTCCTGAATATATTCAGGAAAAAACGCATACGCCCTTTTTGGCCAAGGGCATCATTGTCGAGGTTTTGCCGCTTTTCCTGTGCTTTAAAGGCGATTCGAATCTCCCTCCTGAAATCTGTTTCCTGCAATTCTGCCTTGCTTTCAAATCCTCTTCGTTGCTTCCCTCAATATATTTGTGAACGAGAGTCATCATTTATAAGTCTGCAGGTTTGTGAATTGCAGTGCCCCTGAGCTCCATTTTTCAACTCGCTTTCTTGGGAGCTGGCCGCAAAAGCGCAGGATTGCTTCAGGCCCTATTCTGGTCCCAGGCGGCAGTCTGAGCCTGTGGTTAATTCTTCTTCCTGATGGGAAAATAGAGTGACCTGTGCCTGTCCCAACACCTAGAGCTAGTCTCTCATTGGTTCCCCCTCTTCCCGTTCATCCTCAGGACAAATTGCAACCTGTACGGAACAGGAGGTTAAAGGTGCTGATTCTCCAAGGAGGGAGATTGCTAGTAAAGCGGCTGGAATGGCGAACCCGAGCACAAGGAAATGAGAAATGAGGTGCGTTTTAGAAACCTTTACCGATCACACGGTGTACCATCTTCTGGGTTTCTCATGCATGTTTTCGATGTAGGAAGATGCCCTTGAACCTGGAGATTTGGGACCAATTGGATGGGTACCACGCAGTATTACTTTAAAGGGTCTGCGTTTGCTCACCCAACCTCACCAAACCTCTCAGCCCCAAGAGTGTCCAACCTTATATCTCAATCAGCTGTGGGTCTATATTTGGTCAATCTAGATGGCATCACAGCCCCTGAACGAATTTTGTAAGAATTTCTCTCTCTTTCACTGTCTTTGTTTCACGGGTTTTTAAAAGTAATTGATTTTTATAATGGGGTTTACCTGCTTTTCACTGCTGTGATTTTGCCGCTTTACACCCACTTGACTCACTTACAGAGAGATATCAATGCATAGGTTTCAAGATTCTTACTAGTCAGATATATTCTTGGGCGGTGAATAGGGGGTGTTGAGTCCAATTCATTGAGCAAGGAGTAGGTCTTGTCTATTACATATTGGGTTTATGGAACGGTATCTGAGGTAATTTGAAACCCTTGTTTTATGCATCACCCCACCTCACCTTTCCCGTTAAGCAGCCATAGTGTGTTTTCTAAACGTGTGACTCTATTCTGTTTTGTAATTCAGTTCAAGGGTAGCGGTTTTTACATTCCCTCTATAAGTGATATCTTATGATAAGTGTCTTTTTCTGTGTGACTTATTTCACTTAGAATCGTCGTACCTAAATCTACTCATCATGCTGCTACTAGCCTTATGACGTTGATTTCATGGCTGAGTGATATTCCATTGTACATAAGGACCACAACTTCTTTATCCATTTTTCTCTTTCCTGGGATATTTAAGGTGTAACGAAGTGGAGGTTCTTGTCAACACAGCAGCCCTAAACTTTGGGGTGCCTGTGTCTTGCTGATTTTTAGTTCTCCCAATTTATACGCCCATGAGAGGATGTGCCCTATGCTCCCTAAGCTGAGTTTTTTAGATGTTTCAGGACACACCGTGCACTTCTTCAGAGTGGCTGTTGGCAATTTACATCCCGCCCATCAGCGTAGCCAGGCTCCCGTTTCTCCATGGCCTGTCCTGCATTTCTGGTTTTGACACTTTATTCAGCATGGCCCTTTTGACCGATGGGAAGCGAGACTTCTTTGTAGCGCTGATTTGCCTTTCCAGGTTGCTTGGTTGGCCAAAAAGGGCGTATGCGTTTTTTCCTGAATATATTCAGGAAAAAACGCATACGCCCTTTTTGGCCAAGGGCATCATTGTCGAGGTTTTGCCGCTTTTCCTGTGCTTTAAAGGCGATTCGAATCTCCCTCCTGAAATCTGTTTCCTGCAATTCTGCCTTGCTTTCAAATCCTCTTCGTTGCCTTCCCTCAATATATTTGTGGACGAGAGTCATCATTTATAAGTCTGCAGGTTTGTGAATTGCAGTGCCCCTGAGCTCCATTTTTCAACTCGCTTTCTTGGGAGCTGGCCGCAAAAGCGCAGGATTGCTTCAGGCCCTATTCTGGTCCCAGGCGGCAGTCTGAGCCTGTGGTTAATTCTTCTTCCTGATGGGAAAATAGAGTGACCTGTGCCTGTCCCAACACCTAGAGCTAGTTTCTCATTGGTTCCCCCTCTTCCCATTCATCCTCAGGACAAATTGCAACCTGTACGGAACAGGAGGTTAAAGGTGCTGATTCTCCAAGGAGGGAGATTGCTAGTAAAGCGGCTGGAATGGCGAACACGAGCACAAGGAGATGAGAAATGAGGTGCGTTTTAGAAACCTTTCCCGATCACACGGTGTACCATCTTCTGGGTTTCTCATGCATGTTTTCGATGTAGGAAGATGACCTTGAACCTGGAGATTTGGGACCCATGGGATGGGTACCACGCAGTATTACTTTAAAGGGTCTGCATTTGCTCACCCAACCTCACCAAACCTCTCAGCCCCAAGAGTGTCCACCCTTATGTCTCAATCAGCTGTGGGTCTAGATATGGTCAATCCAGGTGGCATCACAGCCCCGGAACGAATTTTGTAAGAATTTCTCTCTCTTACACTGTCTTTGTTTCACGGGTTTTTAAAAGTAATTGATTTTTATAATGGGGTTTACCTGCTTTTCACTGCTGTGTTTTTGCCGCTTTACACCCACTTCACTCACTTACAGAGAGATATCAATGCATAGGTTTTAAGATTCTTACTAGTCAGATATATTCTTGGGCAGTGAATAGGGGGTGCTGAGTCCAATTCCTTGAGCAAGGAGTAGGTCTTGTCTATTACATATTGGGTTTATGGAACGGTATCTGAGCTAATTTGAAACCCTTGTTTTATGCATCACCCCACCACACCTTTCCCGTTAAGCAGCCATAGTGTGTTTTCTAAACGTGTGACTCTATTCTGTTTTGTAATTCAGTTCAAGGGTAGCGGTTGTCCATTCCCTCTATAAGTGATATCTTATGATAAGTGTCTTTTTCTGTGTGACTTATTTCACTTAGAATCGTCGTACCTAAATCCACTCATCATGCTGCTACTAGCCTTATGACGTTGATTTCATGGCTGAGTGATATTCCACTGTACATAAGGACCACAACTTCTTTATCCATTTTTCTCTTTCCTGGGATATTTAAGGTGTAACGAAGTGGAGGTTCTTGTCAACACAGCAGCCCTAAACTTTGTGGTGCCTGTGTCTTGCTGATTTTTAGTTTTCCCAATTTATACGCCCATGAGAGGATGTGCCCTATGCTCCCTAAGCTGAGTTTTTTAGATGTTTCAGGACACACCGTGCACTTCTCCAGAGTGGCTGTTGGCAATTTACATCCCGCCCATCAGCGTAGCCAGGCTCCCGTTTCTCCATGGCCTGTCCTGCATTTCTGGTTTTGACACTTTATTCAGCATGGCCCTTTTGACCGATGTGAAGCGAGACTTCTTTGTAGCGCTGATTTGCCTTTCCAGGTTGCTTGGTTGGCCAAAAAGGGCGTATGCGTTTTTTCCTGAATATATTCAGGAAAAAACGCATGCGCCCTTTTTGGCCAAGGGCATCATTGTCGAGGTTTTGCCGCTTTTCCTGTGCTTTAAAGGCGATTCGAATCTCCCTCCTGAAATCTGTTTCCTGCAATTCTGCCTTGCTTTCAAATCCTCTTCGTTGCCTTCCCTCAATATATTTGTGGACGAGAGTCATCATTTATAAGTCTGCAGGTTTGTGAATTGCAGTGCCCCTGAGCTCCATTTTTCAACTCGCTTTCTTGGGAGCTGGCCGCAAAAGCGCAGGATTGCTTCAGGCCCTATTCTGGTCCCAGGCGGCAGGCTGAGCTTGTGGTTAATTCTTCTTCCCGATGGGAAAATAGAGTGACCTGTGCCTGTCCCAACACCTAGAGCTAGTTTCTCATTGGTTCCCCCTCTTCCCATTCATCCTCAGGACAAATTGCAACCTGTACGGAACAGGAGGTTAAAGGTGCTGATTCTCCAAGGAGGGAGATTGCTAGTAAAGCGGCTGGAATGGCGAACACGAGCACAAGGAGATGAGAAATGAGGTGCGTTTTAGAAACCTTTCCCGATCACACGGTGTACCATCTTCTGGGTTTCTCATGCATGTTTTCGATGTAGGAAGATGCCCTTGAACCTGGAGATTTGGGACCCATGGGATGGGTACCACGCAGTATTACTTTAAAGGGTCTGCGTTTGCTCACCCAACCTCACCAAACCTCTCAGCCCCAAGAGTGTCCACCCTTATGTCTCAATCAGCTGTGGGTCTAGATATGGTCAATCCAGGTGGCATCACAGCCCCGGAACGAATTTTGTAAGAATTTCTCTCTCTTACACTGTCTTTGTTTCACGGGTTTTTAAAAGTAATTGATTTTTATAATGGGGTTTACCTGCTTTTCACTGCTGTGTTTTTGCCGCTTTACACCCACTTCACTCACTTACAGAGAGATATCAATGTATAGGTTTTAAGATTCTTACTAGTCAGATATATTCTTGGGCAGTGAATAGGGGGTGCTGAGTCCAATTCCTTGAGCAAGGAGTAGGTCTTGTCTATTACATATTGGGTTTATGGAACGGTATCTGAGCTAATTTGAAACCCTTGTTTTATGCATCACCCCACCACACCTTTCCCGTTAAGCAGCCATAGTGTGTTTTCTAAACGTGTGACTCTATTCTGTTTTGTAATTCAGTTCAAGGGTAGCGGTTGTACATTCCCTCTATAAGTGATATCTTATGATAAGTGTCTTTTTCTGTGTGACTTATTTCACTTAGAATCGTCGTACCTAAATCCACTCATCATGCTGCTACTAGCCTTATGACGTTGATTTCATGGCTGAGTGATATTCCACTGTACATAAGGACCACAACTTCTTTATCCATTTTTCTCTTTCCTGGGATATTTAAGGTGTAACGAAGTGGAGGTTCTTGTCAACACAGCAGCCCTAAACTTCGGGGTGCCTGTGTCTTGCTGATTTTTAGTTTTCCCAATTTATACGCCCATGAGTGGAAGTGCCCTATGCTCCCTAAGCTGAGTTTTTTAGATGTTTCAGGACACACCGTGCACTTCTCCAGAATGGCTGTTGGCAATTTACATCCCGCCCATCAGCGTAGCCACGCCCCCGTTTCTCCATGGCCTGTCCTGCATTTCTGGTTTTGACACTTTATTCAGCATGGCCCTTTTGACCGATGGGAAGCGAGACTTCTTTGTAGCACTGATTTGCCTTTCCAGGTTCCTTGGTTGGCCAAAAGGGCGTATGCGTTTTTTCCTGAATATATTCAGGAAAAAACGCATACGCCCTTTTTGGCCAAGGGCATCATTGTCGAGGTTTTGCCGCTTTTCCTGTGCTTTAAAGGCGATTCGAATCTCCCTCCTGAAATCTGTTTCCTGCAATTCTGCCTTGCTTTCAAATCCTCTTCGTTGCTTCCCTCAATATATTTGTGAACGAGAGTCATCATTTATAAGTCTGCAGGTTTGTGAATTGCAGTGCCCCTGAGCTCCATTTTTCAACTCGCTTTCTTGGGAGCTGGCCGCAAAAGCGCAGGATTGCTTCAGGCCCTATTCTGGTCCCAGGCGGCAGGCTGAGCCTGTGGTTAATTCTTCTTCCTGATGGGAAAATAGAGTGACCTGTGCCTGTCCCAACACCTAGAGCTAGTCTCTCATTGGTTCCCCCTCTTCCCGTTCATCCTCAGGACAAATTGCAACCTGTACGGAACAGGAGGTTAAAGGTGCTGATTCTCCAAGGAGGGAGATTGCTAGTAAAGCGGCTGGAATGGCGAACCCGAGCACAAGGAAATGAGAAATGAGGTGCGTTTTAGAAACCTTTACCGTTCACACGGTGTACCATCTTCTGGGTTTCTCATGCATGTTTTCGATGTAGGAAGATGCCCTTGAACCTGGAGATTTGGGACCAATTGGATGGGTACCACGCAGTATTACTTTAAAGGGTCTGCGTTTGCTCACCCAACCTCACCAAACCTCTCAGCCCCAAGAGTGTCCAACCTTATATCTCAATCAGCTGTGGGTCTATATTTGGTCAATCTAGATGGCATCACAGCCCCTGAACGAATTTTGTAAGAATTTCTCTCTCTTTCACTGTCTTTGTTTCACGGGTTTTTAAAAGTAATTGATTTTTATAATGGGGTTTACCTGCTTTTCACTGCTGTGATTTTGCCGCTTTACACCCACTTGACTCACTTACAGAGAGATATCAATGCATAGGTTTCAAGATTCTTACTAGTCAGATATATTCTTGGGCGGTGAATAGGGGGTGTTGAGTCCAATTCATTGAGCAAGGAGTAGGTCTTGTCTATTACATATTGGGTTTATGGAACGGTATCTGAGGTAATTTGAAACCCTTGTTTTATGCATCACCCCACCTCACCTTTCCCGTTAAGCAGCCATAGTGTGTTTTCTAAACGTGTGACTCTATTCTGTTTTGTAATTCAGTTCAAGGGTAGCGGTTTTTACATTCCCTCTATAAGTGATATCTTATGATAAGTGTCTTTTTCTGTGTGACTTATTTCACTTAGAATCGTCGTACCTAAATCTACTCATCATGCTGCTACTAGCCTTATGACGTTGATTTCATGGCTGAGTGATATTCCATTGTACATAAGGACCACAACTTCTTTATCCATTTTTCTCTTTCCTGGGATATTTAAGGTGTAACGAAGTGGAGGTTCTTGTCAACACAGCAGCCCTAAACTTTGGGGTGCCTGTGTCTTGCTGATTTTTAGTTCTCCCAATTTATACGCCCATGAGAGGATGTGCCCTATGCTCCCTAAGCTGAGTTTTTTAGATGTTTCAGGACACACCGTGCACTTCTTCAGAGTGGCTGTTGGCAATTTACATCCCGCCCATCAGCGTAGCCAGGCTCCCGTTTCTCCATGGCCTGTCCTGCATTTCTGGTTTTGACACTTTATTCAGCATGGCCCTTTTGACCGATGGGAAGCGAGACTTCTTTGTAGCGCTGATTTGCCTTTCCAGGTTGCTTGGTTGGCCAAAAAGGGCGTATGCGTTTTTTCCTGAATATATTCAGGAAAAAACGCATACGCCCTTTTTGGCCAAGGGCATCATTGTCGAGGTTTTGCCGCTTTTCCTGTGCTTTAAAGGCGATTCGAATCTCCCTCCTGAAATCTGTTTCCTGCAATTCTGCCTTGCTTTCAAATCCTCTTCGTTGCCTTCCCTCAATATATTTGTGGACGAGAGTCATCATTTATAAGTCTGCAGGTTTGTGAATTGCAGTGCCCCTGAGCTCCATTTTTCAACTCGCTTTCTTGGGAGCTGGCCGCAAAAGCGCAGGATTGCTTCAGGCCCTATTCTGGTCCCAGGCGGCAGTCTGAGCCTGTGGTTAATTCTTCTTCCTGATGGGAAAATAGAGTGACCTGTGCCTGTCCCAACACCTAGAGCTAGTTTCTCATTGGTTCCCCCTCTTCCCATTCATCCTCAGGACAAATTGCAACCTGTACGGAACAGGAGGTTAAAGGTGCTGATTCTCCAAGGAGGGAGATTGCTAGTAAAGCGGCTGGAATGGCGAACACGAGCACAAGGAGATGAGAAATGAGGTGCGTTTTAGAAACCTTTCCCGATCACACGGTGTACCATCTTCTGGGTTTCTCATGCATGTTTTCGATGTAGGAAGATGACCTTGAACCTGGAGATTTGGGACCCATGGGATGGGTACCACGCAGTATTACTTTAAAGGGTCTGCGTTTGCTCACCCAACCTCACCAAACTTCTCAGCCCCAAGAGTGTCCACCCTTATGTCTCAATCAGCTGTGGGTCTAGATATGGTCAATCCAGGTGGCATCACAGCCCCGGAACGAATTTTGTAAGAATTTCTCTCTCTTACACTGTCTTTGTTTCACGGGTTTTTAAAAGTAATTGATTTTTATAATGGGGTTTACCTGCTTTTCACTGCTGTGTTTTTGCCGCTTTACACCCACTTCACTCACTTACAGAGAGATATCAATGCATAGGTTTTAAGATTCTTACTAGTCAGATATATTCTTGGTCAGTGAATAGGGGGTGCTGAGTCCAATTCCTTGAGCAAGGAGTAGGTCTTGTCTATTACATATTGGGTTTATGGAACGGTATCTGAGCTAATTTGAAACCCTTGTTTTATGCATCACCCCAACACACCTTTCCCGTTAAGCAGCCATAGTGTGTTTTCTAAACCTGTGACTCTATTCTGTTTTGTAATTCAGTTCAAGGGTAGCGGTTGTCCATTCCCTCTATAAGTGATATCTTATGATAAGTGTCTTTTTCTGTGTGACTTATTTCACTTAGAATCGTCGTACCTAAATCCACTCATCATGCTGCTACTAGCCTTATGACGTTGATTTCATGGCTGAGTGATATTCCACTGTACATAAGGACCACAACTTCTTTATCCATTTTTCTCTTTCCTGGGATATTTAAGGTGTAACGAAGTGGAGGTTCTTGTCAACACAGCAGCCCTAAACTTTGGGGTGCCTGTGTCTTGCTGATTTTTAGTTTTCCCAATTTATACGCCCATGAGTGGAAGTCCCCTATGCTCCCTAAGCTGAGTTTTTTAGATGTTTCAGGACACACCGTGCACTTCTCCAGAATGGCTGTTGGCAATTTACATCCCGCCCATCAGCATAGCCAGGCTCCCGTTTCTCCATGGCCTGTCCTGCATTTCTGGTTTTGACACTTTATTCAGCATGGAGCTTTTGACCGATAGGAAGCGAGACTTCTTTGTAGCGATGATTTGCCTTTTCAGGTTGCTTGTTTGGCCAAAAAGGGCGTATGCGTTTTTTCCTGAATATATTCAGGAAAAAACGCATACGCCCTTTTTGGCCAAGGGCATCATTGTCGAGGTTTTGCCGCTTTTCCTGTGCTTTAAAGGCGATTCGTATCTCCCTCCTGAAATCTGTTTCCTGCAATTCTGCCTTGCTTTCAAATCCTCTTCGTTGCCTTCCCTCAATATATTTGTGGACGAGAGTCATCATTTCTAAGTCTGCAGGTTTGTGAATTGCAGTGCCCCTGAGCTCCATTTTTCAACTCGCTTTCTTGGGAGCTGGCCGCAAAAGCGCAGGATTGCTTCAGGCCCTATTCTGGTCCCAGGCGGCAGGCTGAGCCTGTGGTTAATTCTTCTTCCTGATGGGAAAATAGAGTGACCTGTGCCTGTCCCAACATCTAGAGCTAGTCTCTCATTGGTTCCCCCTCTTCCCGTTCATCCTCAGGACAAATTGCAACCTGTACGGAAAAGGAGGTTAAAGGTGCTGATTCTCCAAGGAGGGAGATTGCTAGTAAAGCGGCTGGAATGGCGAACCCAAGCACAAGGAGATGATAAATGAGGTGCGTTTTGGAAACCTTTCCCGATCACACGGTGTATCATCTTCTGGGTTTCTCATGCATGTTTTCGATGTAGGAAGATGCCCTTGAACCTGGAGATTTGGGACCCATGGGATGGGTACCACGCAGTATTACTTTAAAGGGTCTGCGTTTGCTCACCCAACCTCACCAAACCTATCAGCCCCAAGAGTGTCCACCCTTATGTCTCAATCAGCTGTGGGTCTATATATGGTCAATCTAGGTGGCATCACAGCCCCTGAACGAATTTTGTAAGAATTTCTCTCTCTTTCACTGTCTTTGTTTCACGGGATTTTAAAAGTAATTGATTTTTATAATGGGGTTTACCTGCATTTCACTGCTGTGTTTTTGCTGCTTTACACCCACTTGACTCACTTACAAAGAGATATAAATTTATAGGTTTTAAGATTCTTACTAGTCAGATATATTCTTGGGCGGTGAATAAGGGGTTTTGAGTCCAATTCATTGAGGAAGGAGTAGGGCTTGTCTATTACATATTGGCTTTATGGAACGGTATCTGAGCTAATTTGAATCGATTGTTTTAGCATCATCCCACCTCACCGTTCCCGTTAAGCAGCCATAGTGTGTTTTCTAAACGTGTGACTCTATTCTGTTTTGTAATTCAGTTCAAGGGTTGCGGTTTGTACATTCCCTCTATAAGTGATATCTTATGATAAGTGTCTTTTTCTGTGTGACTTATTTCACTTAGAATCGTCGTACCTAAATCCACTCATCATGCTGCTACTAGCCTTATGACGTTGATTTCATGGCTGAGTGATATTCCATTGTACATAAGGACCACAACTTCTTTATCCATTTTTCTCTTTCCTGGGATATTTAAGGTGTAACGAAGTGGAGGTTCTTGTCAACAGAGCAGCCCTAAACTTTGGGGTGCCTGTGTCTTGCTGATTTTTAGTTTTCCCAATTTATACGCCCATGAGTGGAAGTGCCCTATGCTCCCTAAGCTGAGGTTTTTAGATGTTTTAGGACACACCGTGCACTTCTCCAGAGTGGCTGTTGGCAATTTACATCCCGCCCATCAGCGTAGCCAGGCTCCCGTTTCTCCATGGCCTGTCCTGCATTTCTGGTTTTGACACTTTATTCAGCATGGCCCTTTTGACCGATGGGAAGCGAGACTTCTTTGTAGCGCTGATTTGCCTTTCCAGGTTGCTTGGTTGGCCAAAAAGGGCGTATGCGTTTTTTCCTGAATATATTCAGGAAAAAATGCATACGCCCTTTTTGGCCAAGGGCATCATTGTCGAGGTTTTGCCGCTTTTCCTGTGCTTTAAAGGCGATTCGAATCTCCCTCCTGAAATCTGTTTCCTGCAATTCTGCCTTGCTTTCAAATCCTCTTCGTTGCCTTCCCTCAATATATTTGTGGACGAGAGTCATCATTTATAAGTCTGCAGGTTTGTGAATTGCAGTGCCCCTGAGCTCCATTTTTCAACTCGCTTTCTTGGGAGCTGGCCGCAAAAGCGCAGGATTGCTTCAGGCCCTATTCTGGTCCCAGGCGGCAGGCTGAGCCTGTGGTTAATTCTTCTTCCTGATGGGAAAATAGAGTGACCTGTGCCTGTCCCAACACCTAGAGCTAGTCTCTCATTGGTTCCCCCTCTTCCCGTTCATCCTCAGGACAAATTGCAACCTGTACGGAACAGGAGGTTAAAGGTGCTGATTCTCCAAGGAGGGAGATTGCTAGTAAAGGGGCTGGAATGGCGAACACGAGCACAAGGAGATGAGAAATGAGGTGCGTTTTAGAAACCTTTCCCGATCACACGGTGTACCATCTTCTGGGTTTCTCATGCATGTTTTCGATGTAGGAAGATGCCCTTGAACCTGGAGATTTGGGACCCATGGGATGGGTACCACGCAGTATTACTTTAAAGGGTCTGCGTTTGCTCACCCAACCTCACCAAACCTCTCAGCCCCAAGAGTGTCCACCCTTATGTCTCAATCAGCTGTGGGTCTAGATATGGTCAATCCAGGTGGCATCACAGCCCCTGAACGAATTTTCTAAGAATTTCTCTCTCTTTCACTGTCTTTGTTTCACGGGTTTTTAAAAGTAATTGATTTTTATAATGGGGTTTACCTGCTTTTCACTGCTGTGATTTTGCCGCTTTACACCCACTTGACTCACTTACAGAGAGATATAAATGCATAGGTTTCAAGATTCTTACTAGTCAGATATATTCTTGGGCGGTGAATAGGGGGTGTTGAGTCCAATTCATTGAGCAAGGAGTAGGTCTTGTCTATTACATATTGGGTTTATGGAACGGTATCTGAGCTAATTTGAAACCCTTGTTTTATGCATCACCCCACCTCACCTTTCCCGTTAAGCAGCCATAGTGTGTTTTCTAAACGTGTGACTATATTCTGTTTTGTAATTCAGTTCAAGGGTAGCGGTTTTTACATTCCCTCTATAAGTGATATCTTATGATAAGTGTCTTTTTCTGTGTGACTTATTTCACTTAGAATCGTCGTACCAAAATCCACTCATCATGCTGCTACTAGCCTTATGACGTTGATTTCATGGCTGAGTGATATTCCATTGTACATAAGGACCACAACTTCTTTATCCATTTTTCTCTTTCCTGGGATATTTAAGGTGTAACGAAGTGGAGGTTCTTGTCAACAGTGCAGCCCTAAACTTTGGGGTGCCTGTGTCTTGCTGATTTTTAGTTTTCCCAATTTATACGCCCATGAGTGGAAGTGCCTTATGCTCCCTAAGCTGAGTTTTTTAGATGTTTCAGGACACACCGTGCACTTCTCCAGAGTGGCTGTTTGCAATTTACATCCCGCCCATCAGCGTAGCCAGGCTCCCGTTTCTCCATGGCCTGTCCTGCATTTCTGGTTTTGACACTTTATTCAGCATGGAGCTTTTGACCGATAGGAAGCGAGACTTCTTTGTAGCGATGATTTGCCTTTTCAGGTTGCTTGTTTGGCCAAAAAGGGCGTATGCGTTTTTTCCTGAATATATTCAGGAAAAAACGCATACGCCCTTTTTGGCCAAGGGCATCATTGTCGAGGTTTTGCCGCTTTTCCTGTGCTTTAAAGGCGATTCGTATCTCCCTCCTGAAATCTGTTTCCTGCAATTCTGCCTTGCTTTCAAATCCTCTTCGTTGCCTTCCCTCAATATATTTGTGGACGAGAGTCATCATTTATAAGTCTGCAGGTTTGTGAATTGCAGTGCCCCTGAGCTCCATTTTTCAACTCGCTTTCTTGGGAGCTGGCCGCAAAAGCGCAGGATTGCTTCAGGCCCTATTCTGGTCCCAGGCGGCAGGCTGAGCCTGTGGTTAATTCTTCTTCCTGATGGGAAAATAGAGTGACCTGTGCCTGTCCCAACATCTAGAGCTAGTCTCTCATTGGTTCCCCCTCTTCCCGTTCATCCTGAGGACAAATTGCAACCTGTACGGAACAGGAGGTTAAAGGTGCTGATTCTCCAAGGAGGGAGATTGCTAGTAAAGCGGCTGGAATGGCGAACCCAAGCACAAGGAGATGATAAATGAGGTGCGTTTTGGAAACCTTTCCCGATCACACGGTGTATCATCTTCTGGGTTTCTCATGCATGTTTTCGATGTAGGAAGATGCCCTTGAACCTGGAGATTTGGGACCCATGGGATGGGTACCACGCAGTATTACTTTAAAGGGTCTGCGTTTGCTCACCCAACCTCACCAAACCTATCAGCCCCAAGAGTGTCCACCCTTATGTCTCAATCAGCTGTGGGTCTATATATGGTCAATCTAGGTGGCATCACAGCCCCTGAACGAATTTTGTAAGAATTTCTCTCTCTTTCACTGTCTTTGTTTCACGGGATTTTAAAAGTAATTGATTTTTATAATGGGGTTTACCTGCATTTCACTGCTGTGTTTTTGCTGCTTTACACCCACTTGACTCACTTACAAAGAGATATCAATTTATACGTTTTAAGATTCTTACTAGTCAGATATATTCTTGGGCGGTGAATAAGGGGTTTTGAGTCCAATTCATTGAGGAAGGATTAGGGCTTGTCTATTACATATTGGCTTTATGGAACGGTATCTGAGCTAATTTGAATCGATTGTTTTAGCATCATCCCACCTCACCGTTCCCGTTAAGCAGCCATAGTGTGTTTTCTAAACGTGTGACTCTATTCTGTTTTGTAATTCAGTTCAAGGGTTGCGGTTTGTACATTCCCTCTATAAGTGATATCTTATGATAAGTGTCTTTTTCTGTGTGACTTATTTCACTTAGAATCGTCGTACCTAAATCCACTCATCATGCTGCTACTAGCCTTATGACGTTGATTTCATGGCTGAGTGATATTCCATTGTACATAAGGACCACAACTTCTTTATCCATTTTTCTCTTTCCTGGGATATTTAAGGTGTAACGAAGTGGAGGTTCTTGTCAACAGAGCAGCCCTAAACTTTGGGGTGCCTGTGTCTTGCTGATTTTTAGTTTTCCCAATTTATACGCCCATGAGTGGAAGTGCCCTATGCTCCCTAAGCTGAGGTTTTTAGATGTTTCAGGACACACCGTGCACTTCTCCAGAGTGGCTGTTGGCAATTTACATCCCGCCCATCAGCGTAGCCAGGCTCCCGTTTCTCCATGGCCTGTCCTGCATTTCTGGTTTTGACACTTTATTCAGCATGGCCCTTTTGACCGATGGGAAGCGAGACTTCTTTGTAGCGCTGATTTGCCTTTCCAGGTTGCTTGGTTGGTCAAAAAGGGCGTATGCGTTTTTTCCTGAATATATTCAGGAAAAAATGCATACGCCCTTTTTGGCCAAGGGCATCATTGTCGAGGTTTTGCCGCTTTTCCTGTGCTTTAAAGGCGATTCGAATCTCCCTCCTGAAATCTGTTTCCTGCAATTCTGCCTTGCTTTCAAATCCTCTTCGTTGCCTTCCCTCAATATATTTGTGGACGAGAGTCATCATTTATAAGTCTGCAGGTTTGTGAATTGCAGTGCCCCTGAGCTCCATTTTTCAACTCGCTTTCTTGGGAGCTGGCCGCAAAAGCGCAGGATTGCTTCAGGCCCTATTCTGGTCCCAGGCGGCAGGCTGAGCCTGTGGTTAATTCTTCTTCCTGATGGGAAAATAGAGTGACCTGTGCCTGTCCCAACACCTAGAGCTAGTCTCTCATTGGTTCCCCCTCTTCCCGTTCATCCTCAGGACAAATTGCAACCTGTACGGAACAGGAGGTTAAAGGTGCTGATTCTCCAAGGAGGGAGATTGCTAGTAAAGCGGCTGGAATGGCGAACCCGAGCACAAGGAGATGAGAAATGAGGTGCGTTTTAGAAACCTTTCCCGATCACACGGTGTACCATCTTCTGGGTTTCTCATGCATGTTTTCGATGTAGGAAGATGCCCTTGAACCTGGAGATTTGGGACCCATGGGATGGGTACCACGCAGTATTTCTTTAAAGGGTCTGCGTTTGCTCACCCAACCTCACCAAACCTCTCAGCCCCAAGAGTGTCCACCCTTATGTCTCAATCAGCTGTGGGTCTAGATATGGTCAGTCCAGGTGGCATCACAGCCCCTGAACGAATTTTCTAAGAATTTCTCTCTCTTTCACTGTCTTTGTTTCACGGGTTTTTAAAAGTAATTGATTTTTATAATGGGGTTTACCTGCTTTTCACTGCTGTGATTTTGCCGCTTTACACCCACTTGACTCACTTACAGAGAGATATCAATGCATAGGTTTCAAGATTCTTACTAGTCAGATATATTCTTGGGCGGTGAATAGGGGGTGTTGAGTCCAATTCATTGAGCAAGGAGTAGGTCTTGTCTATTACATATTGGGTTTATGGAACGGTATCTGAGCTAATTTGAAACCCTTGTTTTATGCATCACCCCACCTCACCTTTCCCGTTAAGCAGCCATAGTGTGTTTTCTAAACGTGTGACTCTATTCTGTTTTGTAATTCAGTTCAAGGGTAGCGGTTTTTACATTCCCTCTATAAGTGATATCTTATGATAAGTGTCTTTTTCTGTGTGACTTATTTCACTTAGAATCGTCGTACCTAAATCTACTCATCATGCTGCTACTAGCCTTATGACGTTGATTTCATGGCTGAGTGATATTCCACTGTACATAAGGACCACAACTTCTTTATCCATTTTTCTCTTTCCTGGGATATTTAAGGTGTAACGAAGTGGAGGTTCTTGTCAACACAGCAACCCTAAACTTTGGGGTGCCTGTGTCTTGCTGATTTTTAGTTCTCCCAATTTATACGCCCATGAGAGGATGTGCCCTATGCTCCCTAAGCTGAGTTTTTTAGATGTTTCAGGACACACCGTGCACTTCTCCAGAGTGGCTGTTGGCAATTTACATCCCGCCCATCAGCGTAGCCAGGCTCCCGTTTCTCCATGGCCTGTCCTGCATTTCTGGTTTTGACACTTTATTCAGCATGGCCCTTTTGACCGATGGGAAGCGAGACTTCTTTGTAGCGCTGATTTGCCTTTCCAGGTTGCTTGGTTGGCCAAAAAGGGCGTATGCGTTTTTTCCTGAATATATTCAGGAAAAAACGCATACGCCCTTTTTGGCCAAGGGCATCATTGTCGAGGTTTTGCCGCTTTTCCTGTGCTTTAAAGGCGATTCGAATCTCCCTCCTGAAATCTGTTTCCTGCAATTCTGCCTTGCTTTCAAATCCTCTTCGTTGCCTTCCCTCAATATATTTGTGGACGAGAGTCATCATTTATAAGTCTGCAGGTTTGTGAATTGCAGTGCCCCTGAGCTCCATTTTTCAACTCGCTTTCTTGGGAGCTGGCCCCAAAAGCGCAGGATTGCTTCAGGCCCTATTCTGATCCCAGGCGGCAGGCTGAGCCTGTGGTTAATTCTTCTTCCCGATGGGAAAACAGAGTGACCTGTGCCTGTCCCAACACCTAGAGCTAGTTTCTCATTGGTTCCCCCTCTTCCCATTCATCCTCAGGACAAATTGCAACCTGTACGGAACAGGAGGTTAAAGGTGCTGATTCTCCAAGGAGGGAGATTGCTAGTAAAGCGGCTGGAATGGCGAACACGAGCACAAGGAGATGAGAAATGAGGTGCGTTTTAGAAACCTTTCCCGATCACACGGTGTACCATCTTCTGGGTTTCTCATGCATGTTTTCGATGTAGGAAGATGCCCTTGAACCTGGAGATTTGGGACCCATGGGATGGGTACCACGCAGTATTACTTTAAAGGGTCTGCGTTTGCTCACCCAACCTCACCAAACCTCTCAGCCCCAAGAGTGTCCACCCTTATGTCTCAATCAGCTGTGGGTCTAGATATGGTCAATCCAGGTGGCATCACAGCCCCGGAACGAATTTTGTAAGAATGTCTCTCTCTTACACTGTCTTTGTTTCACGGGTTTTTAAAAGTAATTGATTTTTATAATGGGGTTTACCTGCTTTTCACTGCTGTGTTTTTGCCGCTTTACACCCACTTCACTCACTTACAGAGAGATATCAATGCATAGGTTTTAAGATTCTTACTAGTCAGATATATTCTTGGGCAGTGAATAGGGGGTGCTGAGTCCAACTCCTTGAGCAAGGAGTAGGTCTTGTCTATTACATATTGGGTTTATGGAACGGTATCTGAGCTAATTTGAAACCCTTGTTTTATGCATCACCCCAACACACCTTTCCCGTTAAGCAGCCATAGTGTGTTTTCTAAACGTGTGACTCTATTCTGTTTTGTAATTCAGTTCAAGGGTAGCGTTTGTACATTCCCTCTATAAGTGATATCTTATGATAAGTGTCTTTTTCTGTGTGACTTATTTCACTTAGAATCGTCGTACCTAAATCCACTCATCATGCTGCTACTAGCCTTATGACGTTGATTTCATGGCTGAGTGATATTCCACTGTACATAAGGACCACAACTTCTTTATCCATTTTTCTCTTTCCTGGGATATTTAAGGTGTAACGAAGTGGAGGTTCTTGTCAACACAGCAGCCCTAAACTTTGGGGTGCCTGTGTCTTGCTGATTTTTAGTTTTCCCAATTTATACGCCCATGAGTGGAAGTGCCCTATGCTCCCTAAGCTGAGTTTTTTAGATGTTTCAGGACACACCGTGCACTTCTCCAGAATGGCTGTTGGCAATTTACATCCCGCCCATCAGCCTAGCCACGCCCCCGTTTCTCCATGGCCTGTCCTGCATTTCTGGTTTTGACACTTTATTCAGCATTGTCCTTTTGACCGATGGGAAGCGAGACTTCTTTGTAGCACTGATTTGCCTTTCCAGGTTGCTTGGTTGGCCAAAAGGGCGTATGCGTTTTTTCCTGAATATATTCAGGAAAAAACGCATACGCCCTTTTTGGCCAAGGGCATCATTGTCGAGGTTTTGCCGCTTTTCCTGTGCTTTAAAGGCGATTCGAATCTCCCTCCTGAAATCTGTTTCCTGCAATTCTGCCTTGCTTTCAAATCCTCTTCGTTGCCTTCCCTCAATATATTTGTGGACGAGAGTCATCATTTATAAGTCTGCAGGTTTGTGAATTGCAGTGCCCCTGAGCTCCATTTTTCAACTCGCTTTCTTGGGAGCTGGCCCCAAAAGCGCAGGATTGCTTCAGGCCCTATTCTGATCCCAGGCGGCAGGCTGAGCCTGTGGTTAATTCTTCTTCCCGATGGGAAAACAGAGTGACCTGTGCCTGTCCCAACACCTAGAGCTAGTTTCTCATTGGTTCCCCCTCTTCCCATTCATCCTCAGGACAAATTGCAACCTGTACGGAACAGGAGGTTAAAGGTGCTGATTCTCCAAGGAGGGAGATTGCTAGTAAAGCGGCTGGAATGGCGAACACGAGCACAAGGAGATGAGAAATGAGGTGCGTTTTAGAAACCTTTCCCGATCACACGGTGTACCATCTTCTGGGTTTCTCATGCATGTTTTCGATGTAGGAAGATGCCCTTGAACCTGGAGATTTGGGACCCATGGGATGGGTACCACGCAGTATTACTTTAAAGGGTCTGCGTTTGCTCACCCAACCTCACCAAACCTCTCAGCCCCAAGAGTGTCCACCCTTATGTCTCAATCAGCTGTGGGTCTAGATATGGTCAATCCAGGTGGCATCACAGCCCCGGAACGAATTTTGTAAGAATGTCTCTCTCTTACACTGTCTTTGTTTCACGGGTTTTTAAAAGTAATTGATTTTTATAATGGGGTTTACCTGCTTTTCACTGCTGTGTTTTTGCTGCTTTACACCCACTTCACTCACTTACAGAGAGATATCAATGCATAGGTTTTAAGATTCTTACTAGTCAGATATATTCTTGGGCAGTGAATAGGGGGTGCTGAGTCCAACTCCTTGAGCAAGGAGTAGGTCTTGTCTATTACATATTGGGTTTATGGAACGGTATCTGAGCTAATTTGAAACCCTTGTTTTATGCATCACCCCAACACACCTTTCCCGTTAAGCAGCCATAGTGTGTTTTCTAAACGTGTGACTCTATTCTGTTTTGTAATTCAGTTCAAGGGTAGCGTTTGTACATTCCCTCTATAAGTGATATCTTATGATAAGTGTCTTTTTCTGTGTGACTTATTTCACTTAGAATCGTCGTACCTAAATCCACTCATCATGCTGCTACTAGCCTTATGACGTTGATTTCATGGCTGAGTGATATTCCACTGTACATAAGGACCACAACTTCTTTATCCATTTTTCTCTTTCCTGGGATATTTAAGGTGTAACGAAGTGGAGGTTCTTGTCAACACAGCAGCCCTAAACTTTGGGGTGCCTGTGTCTTGCTGATTTTTAGTTTTCCCAATTTATACGCCCATGAGTGGAAGTGCCCTATGCTCCCTAAGCTGAGTTTTTTAGATGTTTCAGGACACACCGTGCACTTCTCCAGAATGGCTGTTGGCAATTTACATCCCGCCCATCAGCCTAGCCACGCCCCCGTTTCTCCATGGCCTGTCCTGCATTTCTGGTTTTGACACTTTATTCAGCATTGTCCTTTTGACCGATGGGAAGCGAGACTTCTTTGTAGCACTGATTTGCCTTTCCAGGTTGCTTGGTTGGCCAAAAGGGCGTATGCGTTTTTTCCTGAATATATTCAGGAAAAAACGCATACGCCCTTTTTGGCCAAGGGCATCATTGTCGAGGTTTTGCCGCTTTTCCTGTGCTTTAAAGGCGATTCGAATCTCCCTCCTGAAATCTGTTTCCTGCAATTCTGCCTTGCTTTCAAATCCTCTTCGTTGCTTCCCTCAATATATTTGTGGACGAGAGTCATCATTTATAAGTCTGCAGGTTTGTGAATTGCAGTGCCCCTGAGCTCCATTTTTCAACTCGCTTTCTTGGGAGCTGGCCGCAAAAGCGCAGGATTGCTTCAGGCCCTATTCTGGTCCCAGGCGGCAGGCTGAGCCTGTGGTTAATTCTTCTTCCTGATGGGAAAATAGAGTGACCTGTGCCTTTCCCAACACCTAGAGCTAGTCTCTCATTGGTTCCCCCTGTTCCCGTTCATCCTCAGGACAAATTGCAACCTGTACGGAACAGGAGGTTAAAGGTGCTGATTCTCCAAGGAGGGAGATTGCTAGTAAAGCGGCTGGAATGGCGAACCCGAGCAGAAGGAAATGAGAAATGAGGTGCGTTTTAGAAACCTTTACCGATCACACGGTGTACCATCTTCTGGGTTTCTCATGCATGTTTTCGATGTAGGAAGATGCCCTTGAACCTGGAGATTTGGGACCAATTGGATGGGTACCACGCAGTATTACTTTAAAGGGTCTGCGTTTGCTCACCCAACCTCACCAAACCTCTCAGCCCGAAGAGTGTCCAACCTTATATCTCAATCAGCTGTGGGTCTATATTTGGTCAATCTAGATGGCATCACAGCCCCTGAACGACTTTTGTAAGAATTTCTCTCTCTTTCACTGTCTTTGTTTCACGGGTTTTTAAAAGTAATTGATTTTTATAATGGGGTTTACCTGCTTTTCACTGCTGTGATTTTGCCGCTTTACACCCACTTGACTCACTTACAGAGAGATATAAATGCATAGGTTTTAAGATTCTTACTAGTCAGATATATTCTCGGGCGGTGAATAGGGGGTGTTGAGTCCAATTCATTGAGCAAGGAGTAGGTCTTGTCTATTACAAATTGGGTTTATGGAACGGTATCTGGGCTAATTTGAAACCCTTGTTTTATGCATCACCCCACCTCACCTTTCCCGTTAAGCAGCCATAGTGTATTTTCTAAACGTGTGACTCTATTCTGTCTTGTAATTCAGTTCAAGGGTAGCGGTTTTTACATTCCCTCTATAAGTGATATCTTATGACAAGTGTCTTTTTCTGTGTGACTTATTTCACTTAGAATCATCGTACCTAAATAAACTCATCATGCTGCTACTAGCCTTATGACGTTGATTTCATGGCTGATTGATATTCCATTGTACATAAGGACCACAACTTCTTTATCCATTTTTCTCTTTCCTGGGATATTTAAGGTGTAACGAAGTGGAGGTTCTTGTCAACAGAGCAGCCCTAAACTTTGGGGTGCCTCTGTCTTGCTGATTTTTAGTTCTCCCAATTTATACGCCCATGAGAGGATGTGCCCTATGCTCCCTAAGCTGAGTTTTTTAGATGTTTCAGGACACACCGTGCACTTCTCCAGAGTGGCTGTTGGCAATTTACATCCCGCCCATCAGCGTAGCCAGGCTCCCGTTTCTCCATGGCCTGTCCTGCATTTCTGGTTTTGACACTTTATTCAGCATGGCCCTTGTGACCGATGGGAAGCGAGACTTCTTTGTAGCGCTGATTTGCCTTTCCAGGTTGCTTGGTTGGCCAAAAAGGGCGTATGCGTTTTTTCCTGAATATATTCAGGAAAAAATGCATACGCCCTTTTTGGCCAAAGGAATCATTGTCGAGGTTTTGCCGCTTTTCCTGTGCTTTAAAGGCGATTCGAATCTCCCTCCTGAAATCTGTTTCCTGCAATTCTGCCTTGCTTTCAAATCCTCTTCGTTGCCTTCCCTCAATATATTTGTGGACGAGAGTCATCATTTCTAAGTCTGCAGGTTTGTGAATTGCAGTGCCCCTGAGCTCCATTTTTCAACTCGCTTTCTTGGGAGCTGGCCGCAAAAGCGCAGGATTGCTTCAGGCCCTATTCTGGTCCCAGGCGGCAGGCTGAGCCTGTGGTTAATTCTTCTTCCTGATGGGAAAATAGAGTGACCTGTGCCTGTCCCAACACCTAGAGCTAGTCTCTCATTGGTTCCCCCTCTTCCCGTTCATCCTCAGGACAAATTGCAACCTGTACGGAACAGGAGGTTAAAGGTGCTGATTCTCCAAGGAGGGAGATTGCTAGTAAAGCGGCTGGAATGGAGAACACGAGCACAAGGAGATGAGAAATGAGGTGCGTTTTAGAAACCTTTCCCGATCACACGGTGTACCATCTTCTGGGTTTCTCATGCATGTTTTCGATGTAGGAAGATGCCCTTGAACCTGGAGATTTGGGACCCATGGGATGGGTACCACGCAGTATTACTTTAAAGGGTCTGCGTTTGCTCACTCAACCTCACCAAACGCTCAGCCCCAAGAGTGTCCACCCTTATGTCTCAATCAGCTGTGGGTCTAGATATGGTCAATCCAGGTGGCATCACAGCCCCTGAACGAATTTTGTAAGAATTTCTCTCTCTTTCACTGTCTTTGTTTCACGGGTTTTTAAAAGTAATTGATTTTTATAATGGGGTTTACCTGCTTTTCACTGCTGTGATTTTGCCGCTTTACACACACTTGACTCACTTACAGAGAGATATCAATGCATAGGTTTCAACATTCTTACTAGTCAGATATATTCTTGGGCGGTGAATAGGGGGTGTTGAGTCCAATTCATTGAGCAAGGAGTAGGTCTTGTCTATTACATATTGGGTTTATGGAACGGTATCTGAGCTAATTTGAAACACTTGTTTTATGCATCACCCCACCTCACCGTTCCCGTTAAGCAGCCATAGTGTGTTTTCTAAACGTGTGACTCTATTCTGTTTTGTAATTCAGTTCAAGGGTAGCGGTTTTTACATTCCCTCTATAAGTGATATCTTATGATAAGTGTCTTTTTCTGTGTGACTTATTTCACTTAGAATCGTCGTACCTAAATCTACTCATCATGCTGCTACTAGCCTTATGACGTTGATTTCATGGCTGAGTGATATTCCATTGTACATAAGGACCACAACTTCTTTATCCATTTTTCTCTTTCCTGGGATATTTAAGGTGTAACGAAGTGGAGGTTCTTGTCAACACAGCAGCCCTAAACTTTGGGGTGCCTGTGTCTTGCTGATTTTTAGTTTTCCCAATTTATACGCCCATGAGTGGAAGTGCCCTATGCTCCATAAGCTGAGTTTTTTAGATGTTTCAGGACACACCGTGCACTTCTCCAGAATGGCTGTTGGCAATTTACATCCCGCCCATCAGCGTAGCCAGGCTCCCGTTTCTCCATGGCCTATCCTGCATTTCTGGTTTTGACACTTTATTCAGCATGGCCCTTGTGACCGATGGGAAGCGAGACTTCTTTGTAGCGCTGATTTGCCTTTCCAGGTTGCTTGGTTGGCCAAAAAGGGCGTATGCGTTTTTTCCTGAATATATTCAGGAAAAAATGCATACGCCCTTTTTGGCCAAGGGCATCATTGTCGAGGTTTTGCCGCTTTTCCTGTGCTTTAAAGGCATTCGAATCTCCCTCCTGAAATCTGTTTCCTGCAATTCTGCCTTGCTTTCAAATCCTCTTCGTTGCCTTCCCTCAATATATTTGTGGACGAGAGTCATCATTTATAAGTCTGCAGGTTTGTGAATTGCAGTGCCCCTGAGCTCCATTTTTCAACTCGCTTTCTTGGGAGCTGGCCGCAAAAGCGCAGGATTGCTTCAGGCCCTATTCTGGTCCCAGGCGGCAGGCTGAGCCTGTGGTTAATTCTTCTTCCTGATGGGAAAATAGAGTGACCTGTGCCTGTCCCAACACCTAGAGCTAGTTTCTCATTGGTTCCCCCTCTTCCCATTCATCCTCAGGACAAATTGCAACCTGTACGGAACAGGAGGTTAAAGCTGCTGATTCTCCAAGGAGGGAGATTGCTAGTAAAGCGGCTGGAATGGCGAACACGAGCACAAGGAGATGAGAAATGAGGTGCGTTTTAGAAACCTTTCCCGATCACACGGTGTACCATCTTCTGGGTTTCTCATGCATGTTTTCGATGTAGGAAGATGCCCTTGAACCTGGAGATTTGGGACCCATGGAATGGGTACAACGCAGTATTACTTTAAAGGGTCTGCGTTTGCTCACCCAACCTCACCAAACCTCTCAGCCCCAAGAGTGTCCACCCTTATGTCTCAATCAGCTGTGGGTCTAGATATGGTCAATCCAGGTGGCATCACAGCCCCGGAACGAATTTTGTAAGAATTTCTCTCTCTTACACTGTCTTTGTTTCACGGGTTTTTAAAAGTAATTGATTTTTATAATGGGGTTTACCTGCTTTTCACTGCTGTGTTTTTGCCGCTTTACACCCACTTCACTCACTTACAGAGAGATATCAATGCATAGGTTTTAAGATTCTTACTAGTCAGATATATTCTTGGGCAGTGAATAGGGGGTGCTGAGTCCAGTTCCTTGAGCAAGGAGTAGGTCTTGTCTATTACATATTGGGTTTATGGAACGGTATCTGAGCTAATTTGAAACCCTTGTTTTATGCATCACCCCACCACACCTTTCCCGTTAAGCAGCCATAGTGTGTTTTCTAAACGTGTGACTCTATTCTGTTTTGTAATTCAGTTCAAGGGTAGCGGTTGTACATTCCCTCTATAAGTGATATCTTATGATAAGTGTCTTTTTCTGTGTGACTTATTTCACTTAGAATCGTCGTACCTAAATCCACTCATCATGCTGCTACTAGCCTTATGACGTTGATTTCATGGCTGAGTGATATTCCACTGTACATAAGGACCACAACTTCTTTATCCATTTTTCTCTTTCCTGGGATATTTAAGGTGTAACGAAGTGGAGGTTCTTGTCAACACAGCAGCCCTAAACTTTGGGGTGCCTGTGTCTTGCTGATTTTTAGTTTTCCCAATTTATACGCCCATGAGTGGAAGTGCCCTATGCTCCATAAGCTGAGTTTTTTAGATGTTTCAGGACACACCGTGCACTTCTCCAGAATGGCTGTTGGCAATTTACATCCCGCCCATCAGCGTAGCCACGCCCCCGTTTCTCCATGGCCTGTCCTGCATTTCTGGTTTTGACACTTTATTCAGCATGGCCCTTTTGACCGATGGGAAGCGAGACTTCTCTTTAGCACTGATTTGCCTTTCCAGGTTGCTTGGTTGGCCAAAAGGGCGTATGCGTTTTTTCCTGAATATATTCAGGAAAAAACGCATACGCCCTTTTTGGCCAAGGGCATCATTGTCGAGGTTTTGCCGCTTTTCCTGTGCTTTAAAGGCGATTCGAATCTCCCTCCTGAAATCTGTTTCCTGCAATTCTGCCTTGCTTTCAAATCCTCTTCGTTGCTTCCCTCAATATATTTGTGGACGAGAGTCATCATTTCTAAGTCTGCAGGTTTGTGAATTGCAGTGCCCCTGAGCTCCATTTTTCAACTCGCTTTCTTGGGAGCTGGCCGCAAAAGCGCAGGATTGCTTCAGGCCCTATTCTGGTCCCAGGCGGCAGGCTGAGCCTGTGGTTAATTCTTCTTCCTGATGGGAAAATAGAGTGACCTGTGCCTGTCCCAACACCTAGAGCTAGTTTCTCATTGGTTCCCCCTCTTCCCGTTCATCCTCAGGACAAATTGCAACCTGTACGGAACAGGAGGTTAAAGGTGCTGATTCTCCGAGGAGGGAGATTGCTAGTAAAGGGGCTGGAATGGCGAACACGAGCACAAGGAGATGAGAAATGAGGTGCGTTTTAGAAACCTTTCCCGATCACACGGTGTACCATCTTCTGGGTTTCTCATGCATGTTTTCGATGTAGGAAGATGCCCTTGAACCTGGAGATTTGGGACCCATGGGATGGGTACCACGCAGTATTACTTTAAAGGGTCTGCGTTTGCTCACCCAACCTCACCAAACCTCTCAGCCCCAAGAGTGTCCACCCTTATGTCTCAATCAGCTGTGGGTCTAGATATGGTCAATCCAGGTGGCATCACAGCCCCTGAACGAATTTTCTAAGAATTTCTCTCTCTTTCACTGTCTTTGTTTCACGGGTTTTTAAAAGTAATTGATTTTTATAATGGGGTTTACCTGCTTTTCACTGCTGTGATTTTGCCGCTTTACACCCACTTGACTCACTTACAGAGAGATATAAATGCATAGGTTTTAAGATTCTTACTAGTCAGATATATTCTTGGGCGGTGAATAGGGGGTGTTGAGTCCAATTCATTGAGCAAGGAGTACGTCTTGTCTATTACATATTGGGTTTATGGAACGGTATCTGAGCTAATTTGAAAACCTTGTTTTATGCATCACCCCACCTCACCTTTCCCGTTAAGCAGCCATAGTGTATTTTCTAAACGTGTGACTCTATTCTGTCTTGTAATTCAGTTCAAGGGTAGCGGTTTTTACATTCCCTCTATAAGTGATATCTTATGACAAGTGTCTTTTTCTGTGTGACTTATTTCACTTAGAATCATCGTACCTAAATCCACTCATCATGCTGCTACTAGCCTTATGACGTTGATTTCATGGCTGAGTGATATTCCATTGTACATAAGGACCACAACTTCTTTATCCATTTTTCTCTTTCCTGGGATATTTAAGGTGTAACGAAGTGGAGGTTCTTGTCAACACAGCAGCCCTAAACTTTGGGGTGCCTGTGTCTTGCTGATTTTTAGTTCTCCCAATTTATACGCCCATGAGAGGATGTGCCCTATGCTCCCTAAGCTGAATTTTTTAGATGTTTCAGGACACACCGTGCACTTCTCCAGAGTGGCTGTTGGCAATTTACATCCCGCCCATCAGCGTAGCCAGGCTCCCGTTTCTCCATGGCCTGTCCTGCATTTCAGGTTTTGACACTTTATTCAGCATGGCCCTTTTGACCGATGGGAAGCGAGACTTCTTTGTAGCGCTGATTTGCCTTTCCAGGTTGCTTGGTTGGCCAAAAAGGGCGTATGCGTTTTTTCCTGAATATATTCAGGAAAAAACGCATACGCCCTTTTTGGCCAAGGGCATCATTGTCGAGGTTTTGCCGCTTTTCCTGTGCTTTAAAGGCGATTCGAATCTCCCTCCTGAAATCTGTTTCCTGCAATTCTGCCTTGCTTTCAAATCCTCTTCGTTGCCTTCCCTCAATATATTTGTGGACGAGAGTCATCATTTCTAAGTCTGCAGGTTTGTGAATTGCAGTGCCCCTGAGCTCCATTTTTCAACTCGCTTTCTTGGGAGCTGGCTGCAAAAGCGCAGGATTGCTTCAGGCCCTATTCTGGTCCCAGGCGGCAGGCTGAGCCTGTGGTTAATTCTTCTTCCCGATGGGAAAATAGAGTGACCTGTGCCTGTCCCAACACCTAGAGCTAGTTTCTCATTGGTTCCCCCTCTTCCCATTCATCCTCAGGACAAATTGCAACCTGTACGGAACAGGAGGTTAAAGGTGCTGATTCTCCAAGGAGGGAGATTGCTAGTAAAGCGGCTGGAATGGCGAACACGAGCACAAGGAGATGAGAAATGAGGTGCGTTTTAGAAACCTTTCCCGATCACACGGTGTACCATCTTCTGGGTTTCTCATGCATGTTTTCGATGTAGGAAGATGCCCTTGAACCTGGAGATTTGGGACCCATGGAATGGGTACAACGCAGTATTACTTTAAAGGGTCTGCGTTTGCTCACCCAACCTCACCAAACCTCTCAGCCCCAAGAGTGTCCACCCTTATGTCTCAATCAGCTGTGGGTCTAGATATGGTCAATCCAGGTGGCATCACAGCCCCGGAACGAATTTTGTAAGAATTTCTCTCTCTTACACTGTCTTTGTTTCACGGGTTTTTAAAAGTAATTGATTTTTATAATGGGGTTTACCTGCTTTTCACTGCTGTGTTTTTGCCGCTTTACACCCACTTCACTCACTTACAGAGAGATATCAATGCATAGGTTTTAAGATTCTTACTAGTCAGATATATTCTTGGGCAGTGAATAGGGGGTGCTGAGTCCAATTCCTTGAGCAAGGAGTAGGTCTTGTCTATTACATATTGGGTTTATGGAACGGTATCTGAGCTAATTTGAAACCCTTGTTTTATGCATCACCCCACCACACCTTTCCCGTTAAGCAGCCATAGTGTGTTTTCTAAACGTGTGACTCTATTCTGTTTTGTAATTCAGTTCAAGGGTAGCGGTTGTACATTCCCTCTATAAGTGATATCTTATGATAAGTGTCTTTTTCTGTGTCACTTATTTCACTTAGAATCGTCGTACCTAAATCCACTCATCATGCTGCTACTAGCCTTATGACGTTGATTTCATGGCTGAGTGATATTCCACTGTACATAAGGACCACAACTTCTTTATCCATTTTTCTCTTTCCTGGGATATTTAAGGTGTAACGAAGTGGAGGTTCTTGTCAACACAGCAGCCCTAAACTTTGGGGTGCCTGTGTCTTGCTGATTTTTAGTTTTCCCAATTTATACGCCCATGAGTGGAAGTGCCCTATGCTCCCTAAGCTGAGTTTTTTAGATGTTTCAGGACACACCGTGCACTTCTCCAGAATGGCTGTTGGCAATTTACATCCCGCCCATCAGCGTAGCCACGCCCCCGTTTCTCCATGGCCTGTCCTGCATTTCTGGTTTTGACACTTTATTCAGCATGGCCCTTTTGACCGATGGGAAGCGAGACTTCTTTGTAGCACTGATTTGCCTTTCCAGGTTGCTTGGTTGGCCAAAAGGGCGTATGCGTTTTTTCCTGAACATATTCAGGAAAAAACGCATACGCCCTTTTTGGCCAAGGGCATCATTGTCGAGGTTTTGCCGCTTTTCCTGTGCTTTAAAAGCGATTCGAATCTCCCTCCTGAAATCTGTTTCCTGCAATTCTGCCTTGCTTTCAAATCCTCTTCGTTGCTTCCCTCAATATATTTGTGGACGAGAGTCATCATTTATAAGTCTGCAGGTTTGTGAATTGCAGTGCCCCTGAGCTCCATTTTTCAACTCGCTTTCTTGGGAGCTGGCCGCAAAAGCGCAGGATTGCTTCAGGCCCTATTCTGGTCCCAGGCGGCAGGCTGAGCCTGTGGTTAATTCTTCTTCCTGATGGGAAAATAGAGTGACCTGTGCCTGTCCCAACACCTAGAGCTAGTATCTCATTGGTTCCCCCTCTTCCCGTTCATCCTCAGGACAAATTGCAACCTGTACGGAACAGGAGGTTAAAGGTGCTGATTCTCCAAGGAGGGAGATTGCTAGTAAAGCGGCTGGAATGGCGAACCCGAGCACAAGGAAATGAGAAATGAGGTGCGTTTTAGAAACCTTTACCGATCACACGGTGTACCATCTTCTGGGTTTCTCATGCATGTTTTCGATGTAGGAAGATGCCCTTGAACCTGGAGATTTGGGACCAATTGGATGGGTACCACGCAGTATTACTTTAAAGGGTCTGCGTTTGCTCACCCAACCTCACCAAACCTCTCAGCCCCAAGAGTGTCCAACCTTATATCTCAATCAGCTGTGGGTCTATATTTGGTCAATCTAGATGGCATCACAGCCCCTGAACGAATTTTGTAAGAATTTCTCTCTCTTTCACTGTCTTTGTTTCACGGGTTTTTAAAAGTAATTGATTTTTATAATGGGGTTTACCTGCTTTTCACTGCTGTGATTTTGCCGCTTTACACCCACTTGACTCACTTACAGAGAGATATAAATGCATAGGTTTTAAGATTCTTACTAGTCAGATATATTCTTGGGCGGTGAATAGGGGGTGTTGAGTCCAATTCATTGAGCAAGGAGTAGGTCTTGTCTATTACATATTGGGTTTATGGAACGGTATCTGAGCTAATTTGAAAACCTTGTTTTATGCATCACCCCACCTCACCTTTCCCGTTAAGCAGCCATAGTGTATTTTCTAAACGTGTGACTCTATTCTGTCTTGTAATTCAGTTCAAGGGTAGCGGTTTTTACATTCCCTCTATAAGTGATATCTTATGACAA
Source organism: Balaenoptera physalus (assembly GCF_965194825.1). Lineage (NCBI taxonomy): Eukaryota > Metazoa > Chordata > Mammalia > Artiodactyla > Balaenopteridae > Balaenoptera > Balaenoptera physalus. Next base: position 301,660 of record NW_028125752.1, read on the forward strand.
GTGTCTTTTTCTGTGTGACTTATTTCACTTAGAATCATCGTACCTAAATCCACTCATCATGCTGCTACTAGCCTTATGACGTTGATTTCATGGCTGATTGATATTCCATTGCACATAAGGACCACAACTTCTTTATCCATTTTTCTCTTTCCTGGGATATTTAAGGTGTAACGAAGTGGAGGTTCTTGTCAACAGAGCAGCCCTAAACTTTGGGGTGCCTCTGTCTTGCTGATTTTTAGTTCTCCCAATTTATACGCCCATGAGTGGAAGTGCCCTATGCTCCCTAAGCTGAGTTTTTTAGATGTTTCAGGACACACCGTGCACTTCTCCAGAATGGCTGTTGGCAATTTACATCCCGCCCATCAGCGTAGCCACGCCCCCGTTTCTCCATGGCCTGTCCTGCATTTCTGGTTTTGACACTTTATTCAGCATGGCCCTTTTGACCGATGGGAAGCGAGACTTCTTTGTAGCACTGATTTGCCTTTCCAGGTTGCTTGGTTGGCCAAAAGGGCGTATGCGTTTTTTCCTGAATATATTCAGGAAAAAACGCATACGCCCTTTTTGGCCAAGGGCATCATTGTCGAGGTTTTGCCGCTTTTCCTGTGCTTTAAAGGCGATTCGAATCTCCCTCCTGAAATCTGTTTCCTGCAATTCTGCCTTGCTTTCAAATCCTCTTGGTTGCTTCCCTCAATATATTTGTGGACGAGAGTCATCATTTATAAGTCTGCAGGTTTGTGAATTGCAGTGCCCCTGAGCTCCATTTTTCAACTCGCTTTCTTGGGAGCTGGCCGCAAAAGCGCAGGATTGCTTCAGGCCCTATTCTGGTCCCAGGCGGCAGGCTGAGCCTGTGGTTAATTCTTCTTCCTGATGGGAAAATAGAGTGATCTGTGCCTGTCCCAACACCTAGAGCTAGTCTCTCATTGGTTCCCCCTCTTCCCGTTCATCCTCAGGACAAATTGCAACCTGTACGGAACAGGAGGTTAAAGGTGCTGATTCTCCAAGGAGGGAGATTGCTAGTAAAGCGGCTGGAATGGCGAACCCGAGCACAAGGAAATGAGAAATTAGGTGCGTTTTAGAAACCTTTACCGATCACACGGTGTACCATCTTCTGGGTTTCTCATGCATGTTTTCGATGTAGGAAGATGCCCTTGAACCTGGAGATTTGGGACCAATTGGATGGGTACCACGCAGTATTACTTTAAAGGGTCTGCGTTTGCTCACCCAACCTCACCAAACCTCTCAGCCCCAAGAGTGTCCAACCTTATATCTCAATCAGCTGTGGGTCTATATTTGGTCAATCTAGATGGCATCACAGCCCCTGAACGAATTTTGTAAGAATTTCTCTCTCTTTCACTGTCTTTGTTTCACGGGTTTTTAAAAGTAATTGATTTTTATAATGGGGTTTACCTGCTTTTCACTGCTGTGATTTTGCCGCTTTACACCCACTTGACTCACTTACAGAGAGATATAAATGCATAGGTTTTAAGATTCTTACTAGTCAGATATATTCTTGGGCGGTGAATAGGGGGTGTTGAGTCCAATTCATTGAGCAAGGAGTAGGTCTTGTCTATTACATATTGGGTTTATGTAACGGTATCTGAGGTAATTTGAAACCCTTGTTTTATGCATCACCCCACCTCACCTTTCCCGTTAAGCAGCCATAGTGTGTTTTCTAAACGTGTGACTCTATTCTGTTTTGTAATTCAGTTCAAGGGTAGCGGTTTTTACATTCCCTCTATAAGTGATATCTTATGATAAGTGTCTTTTTCTGTGTGACTTATTTCACTTAGAATCGTCGTACCTAAATCCACTCATCATGCTGCTACTAGCCTTATGACGTTGATTTCATGGCTGAGTGATATTCCACTGTACATAAGGACCACAACTTCTTTATCCATTTTTCTCTTTCCTGGGATATTTAAGGTGTAACGAAGTGGAGGCTCTTGTCAACTGAGCAGCCCTAAACTTTGGGGTGCCTGTGTCTTGCTGATTTTTAGTTTTCCCAATTTATACGCCCATGAGTGGAAGTGCCCTATGCTCCCTAAGCTGAGTTTCTTAGATGTTTCAGGACACACCGTGCACTTCTCCAGAGTGGCTGTTGGCAATTTACATCCCGCCCATCAGCGTAGCCAGGCTCCCGTTTCTCCATGGCCTGTCCTGCATTTCTGGTTTTGACACTTTATTCAGCATGGCCCTTTTGACCGATGGGAAGAGACTTCTTTGTAGCGCTGCTTTGCCTTTCCAGGTTGCTTGGTTGGCCAAAAAGGGCGTATGCGTTTTTTCCTGAATATATTCAGGAAAAAACGCATACGCCCTTTTTGGCCCAGGGCATCATTGTCGAGGTTTTGCCGCTTTTCCTGTGCTTTAAAGGCGATTCGAATCTCCCTCCTGAAATCTGTTTCCTGCAATTCTGCCTTGCTTTCAAATCCTCTTCGTTGCCTTCCCTCAATATATTTGTGGACGAGAGTCATCATTTCTAAGTCTGCAGGTTTGTGAATTGCAGTGCCCCTGAGCTCCATTTTTCAACTCGCTTTCTTGGGAGCTGGCAGCAAAAGCGCAGGATTGCTTCAGGCCCTATTCTGGTACCGGGCGGCAGGCTGAGCCTGTGGTTAATTCTTCTTCCTGTTGGGAAAATAGAGTGACCTGTGCCTGTCCCATCACCTAGAGCTAGTCTCTCATTGGTTCCCCCTCTTCCCGTTCATCCTCAGGACAAATTGCAACCTGTACGGAACAGGAGGTTAAAGGTGCTGATTCTTCAAGGAGGGAGATTGCTAGTAAAGCGGCTGGAATGGCGAACCCGAGCACAAGGAGATGAGAAATGAAGTGCGTTTTAGAAACCTTTCCCGATCACACGGTGCACCATCTTCTGGGTTTCTCATGCATGTTTTCGATGTAGGAAGATGCCCTTGAACCTGGAGATTTGGGACCCATGGGATGGGTACCACGCAGTATTACTTTAAAGGGTCTGCGTTTGCTCACCCACCCTCACCAAACCTCTCAGCCCCAAGAGTGTCCACCCTTATTTCTCAATCAGCTGTGGGTCTAGATATGGTCAATCCAGGTGGCATCACAGCCCCTGAACGAATTTTGTAAGAATTTCTCTCTCTTTCACTGTCTTTGTTTCACGGGTTTTTAAAAGTAATTGATTTTTATAATGGGGTTTACCTGCTTTTCACTGCTGTGATTTTGCCGCTATACACCCACTTGACTCATTTACAGAGAGATATCAATGCATAGGTTTTAAGATTCTTACTAGTCATATATATTCTTGGGCGGTGAATAGGGGGTGTTGAGTCCAATTCATTGAGCAAGGAGTAGGTCTTGTCTATTACATATTGGGTTTATGGAACGGTATCTGAGATAATTTGAAACCCTTGTTTTATGCATCACCCCACCTCACCTTTCCCGTTAAGCAGCCATAGTGTGTTTTCTAAACGTGTGACTCTATTCTGTGTTGTATTTCAGTTCAAGGGTAGCGGTTTTTACATTCCCTCTATAAGTGATATCTTATGATAAGTGTCTTTTTCTGTGTGACTTATTTCACTTAGAATCGTCATACCTAAATCCACTCATCATGCTGCTACTAGCCTTATGACGTTGATTTCATGGCTGAGTGATATTCCATTGTACATAAGGACCACAACTTCTTTATCCATTTTTGTCTTTCCTGGGATATTTAAGGTGTAACGAAGTGGAGGTTCTTGTCAACAGAGCAGCCCTAAACTTTGGGTTGCCTGTGTCTTGCTGATTTTTAGTTTTCCCAATTTATACGCCCATGAGTGCAAGTGCCCTATGCTGTCTAAGCTGAGTTTTTTAGATGTTTCAGGACACACCGTGCACTTCTCCAGAGTGGCTGTTGGCAATTTACATCCCGCCCATCAGCGTAGCAAGGCTCCCATTTCTCCATGGCCTGTCCTGCATTTCTGGTTTTGACACTTTATTCAGCATGGCCCTTTTGACCGATGGGAAGCGAGACTTCTTTGTAGTGCTGATTTGCCTTTTCAGGTTGCTTGGTTGGCCAAAAAGGGCGTATGCGTTTTTTCCTGAATATATTCAGGAAAAAACGCATACGCCTTTTTTGGCCAAGGGCATCATTGTCGAGGTTTTGCCGCTTTTCCTGTGCTTTAAATGCGATTCGAATCTCCCTCCTGAAATCTGTTTCCTGCAATTCTCCCTTGCATTCAGATCCTCTTCGTTGCCTTCCCTCAATATATTTGTGGACGAGAGTCATCATTTATAAGTCTGCAGGTTTGTGAATTGCAGTGCCCCTGAGCTCCATTTTTCAACTCGCTTTCTTGGGAGCTGGCCGCAAAAGCGCAGGATTGCTTCAGGCCCTATTCTGGTCCCGGACGGCAGGCTGAGCCTGTGGTTAATTCTTCTTCCTGATGGGAAAATAGAGTGACCTGTGCCTGTCCCAACACCTAGAGCTAGTCTCTCATTGGTTCCCCCTCTTCCCGTTCATCCTCAGGACAAATTGCAACCTGTACGGAACAGGAGGTTAAAGGTGCTGATTCTCCAAGGAGGGAGATTGCTAGTAAAGCGGCTGGAATGGCGAACCCGAGCACAAGGAAATGAGAAATGAGGTGCGTTTTAGAAACCTTTCCCGATCATACGGTGTACCATCTTCTGGGTTTCTCATGCATGTTTTCGATGTAGGAAGATGCCCTTGAACCTGGAGATTTGGGACCCATGGAATGGGTACAACGCAGTATTACTTTAAAGGGTCTGCGTTTGCTCACCCAACCTCACCAAACCTCTCAGCCCCAAGAGTGTCCACCCTTATGTCTCAATCAGCTGTGGGTCTAGATATGGTCAATCCAGGTGGCATCACAGCCCCTGAACGAATTTTGTAAGAATTTCTCTCTCTTTCACTGTCTTTGTTTCACGGGTTTTTAAAAGTAATTGATTTTTATAATGGGGTTTACCTGCTTTTCACTGCTGTGATTTTGCCGCTTTACACCCACTTGACTCACTTACAGAGAGATATCAATGCATAGGTTTTAAGATTCTTACTAGTCAGATATATTCTTGGGCGGTGAATAGGGGGTGTTGAGTCTAATTCATTGAGCAAGGAGTAGGTCTTGTCTATTACATATTGGGTTTATGGAACGGTATCTGAGCTAATTTGAAACCCTTGTTTTATGCATCACCCCACCTCACCTTTCCCGTTAAGCAGCCATAGTGTGTTTTCTAAACTTGTGACTATATTCTGTTTTGTAATTCAGTTCAAGGGTAGTGGTTTGTATATTCCCTCTATAAGTGATATCTTATGATAAGTGTCTTTTTCTGTGTGACTTATTTCACTTAGAATCGTCGTACCTAAATCCACTCATCATGCTGCTACTAGCCTTATGACGTTGATTTCATGGCTGAGTGATATTCCACTGTACATAAGGACCACAACTTCTTTATCCATTTTTCTCTTTCCTGGGATATTTAAGGTGTAACGAAGTGGAGGTTCTTGTCAACAGAGCAGCCCTAAACTTTGGAGTGCCTGTGTCTTGCTGATTTTTAGTTTTCCCAATTTATACGCCCATGAGTGGAAGTGCCCTATGCTCCCTAAGCTGAGTTTTTTAGATGTTTCAGGACACACCGTGCACTTCCCCAGAGTGGCTGTTGGCAATTTACATTCCGCCCATCAGCGTAGCCACGCCCCCATTTCTCCATGGCCTGTCCTGCATTTCTGGTTTTGACACTTTATTCAGCATGGCCCTTTTGACCGATGGGAAGCGAGATTTCTTTGTAGCGCTGATTTGCCTTTCCAGGTTGCTTGGTTGGCCGAAAAGGGCGTATGCGTTTTTTCCTGAATATATTCAGGAAAAAACGCATACGCCCTTTTTGGCCAAGGGCATCATTGTCGAGGTTTTGCCGCTTTTCCTGTGCTTTAAAGGCGATTCGAATCTCCCTCCTGAAATCTGTTTCCTGCAATTCTGCCTTGCTTTCAAATCCTCTTCGTTGCCTTCCCTCAATATATTTGTGAACGAGAGTCATCATTTATAAGTCTGCAGCTTTGTGAATTGCAGTGCCCCTGAGCTCCATTTTTCAACTCGCTTTCTTGGGAGCTGCCGCAAAAGCGCAGGATTGCTTCAGGCCCTATTCTGGTCCCGGGCGGCAGGTTGAGCCTGTGGTTAATTCTTCTTCCTGATGGGAAAATAGAGTGACCTGTGCCTGTCCCAACACCTAGAGCTAGTCTCTCATTGCTTCCCCCTCTTCCCGTTCATCCTCAGGACAAATTGCAACCTGTACGGAACAGGAGGTTAAAGGTGCTGATTCTCCAAGGAGGGAGATTGCTAGTAAAGCGGCTGGAATGGCGAACCCGAGCACAAGGAAATGAGAAATGAGGTGCATTTTAGAAACCTTTCCCGATCACACGGTGTACCATCTTCTGGGTTTCTCATGCATGTTTTCGATGTAGGAAGAATCCCTTGAACCTGGAGATTTGGGACCCATGGGATGGGTACCACGCAGTATTACTTTAAAGGGTCTGCGTTTGCTCACCCAACCTCACCAAACCTCTCAGCCCCAAGAGTGTCCACCCTTATGTCTCAATCAGCTGTGGGTCTATATTTGGTCAATCTAGGTGGCATCACAGCCCCTGAACGAATTTTGTAAGAATTTCTCTCTCTTTCACTGTCTTTGTTTCACGGGTTTTTAAAAGTAATTGATTTTTATAATGGGGTTTACCTGCTTTTCACTGCTGTGATTTTGCCGCTTTACACCCACTTGACTCACTTATAGAGAGATATCAATGCATAGGTTTTAAGATTCTTACTAGTCATATATATTCTTGGGCGGTGAATAGGGGGTGTTGAGTCCAATTCATTGAGCAAGGAGTAGGTCTTGTCTATTACATATTGGGTTTATGGAACGGTATCTGAGATAATTTGAAACCCTTGTTTTATGCATCACCCCACCTCACCTTTCCCGTTAAGCAGCCATAGTGTGTTTTCTAAACGTGTGACTCTATTCTGTGTTGTAATTCAGTTCAAAGGTAGCGGTTTTTACATTCCCTCTATAAGTGATATCTTATGATAAGTGTCTTTTTCTGTGTGACTTATTTCACTTAGAATCGTCATACCTAAATCCACTCATCATGCTGCTACTAGCCTTATGACGTTGATTTCATGGCTGAGTGATATTCCATTGTACATAAGGACCACAACTTCTTTATCCATTTTTCTCTTTCCTGGGATATTTAAGGTGTAACGAAGTGGAGGTTCTTGTCAACAGAGCAGCCCTAAACTTTGGGGTGCCTGTGTCTTGCTGATTTTTAGTTTTCCCAATTTATACGCCCATGAGTGGAAGTGCCCTATGCTGTCTAAGCTGAGTTTTTTAGATGTTTCAGGACACACCGTGCACTTCTCCAGAGTGGCTGTTGGCAATTTACATCCCGCCCATCAGCGTAGCAAGGCTCCCATTTCTCCATGGCCTGTCCTGCATTTCTGGTTTTGACACTTTATTCAGCATGGCCCTTTTGACCAATGGGAAGCGAGACTTCTTTGTAGCGCTGATTTGCCTTTCCAGGTTGCTTGGTTGGCCAAAAAGGGCGTATGCGTTTTTTCCTGAATATATTCAGGAAAAAACGCATACGCCTTTTTTGGCCAAGGGCATCATTGTCGAGGTTTTGTCGCTTTTCCTGTGCTTTAAATGCGATTCGAATCTCCCTCCTGAAATCTGTTTCCTGCAATTCTCCCTTGCTTTCAAATCCTCTTCGTTGCCTTCCCTCAATATATTTGTGGACAAGAGTCATCATTTATAAGTCTGCAGGTTTGTGAATTGCAGTGCCCCTGAGCTCCATTTTTCAACTCGCTTTCTTGGGAGCTGGCCGCAAAAGCGCAGGATTGCTTCAGGCCCTATTCTGGTCCCGGGCGGCAGGCTGAGCCTGTGGTTAATTCTTCTTCCTGATGGGAAAATAGAGTGACCTGTGCCTGTTCCAACACCTAGAGCTAGTCTCTCATTGGTTCCCCCTCTTCCCGTTCATCCTCAGGACAAATTGCAACCTGTACGGAACAGGAGGTTAAAGGTGCTGATTCTCCAAGGAGGGAGATTGCTAGTAAAGCGGCTGGAATGGCGAACCCGAGCAGAAGGAAATGAGATATGAGGTGCGTTTTAGAAACCTTTCCCGATCATACGGTGTACCATCTTCTGGGTTTCTCATGCATGTTTTCGATGTAGGAAGATGCCCTTGAACCTGGAGATTTGGGACCCATGGAATGGGTACAACGCAGTATTACTTTAAAGGGTCTGCGTTTGCTCACCCAACCTCACCAAACCTCTCAGCCCCAAGAGTGTCCACCCTTATGTCTCAATCAGCTGTGGGTCTAGATATGGTCAATCCAGGTGGCATCACAGCCCCTGAACGAATTTTCTAAGAATTTCTCTCTCTTTCACTGTCTTTGTTTCACGGGTTTTTAAAAGTAATTGATTTTTATAATGGGGTTTACCTGCTTTTCACTGCTGTGATTTTGCCGCTTTACACCCACTTGACTCACTTATAGAGAGATATCAATGCATAGGTTTTAAGATTCTTACTAGTCATATATATTCTTGGGCGGTGAATAGGGGGTGTTGAGTCCAATTCATTGAGCAAGGAGTAGGTCTTGTCTATTACATATTGGGTTTATGGAACGGTATCTGAGATAATTTGAAACCCTTGTTTTATGCATCACCCCACCTCACCTTTCCCGTTAAGCAGCCATAGTGTGTTTTCTAAACGTGTGACTCTATTCTGTGTTGTAATTCAGTTCAAGGGTAGCGGTTTTTACATTCCCTCTATAAGTGATATCTTATGATAAGTGTCTTTTTCTGTGTGACTTATTTCACTTAGAATCGTCATACCTAAATCCACTCATCATGCTGCTACTAGCCTTATGACGTTGATTTCATGGCTGAGTGATATTCCATTGTACATAAGGACCACAACTTCTTTATCCATTTTTCTCTTTCCTGGGATATTTAAGGTGTAACGAAGTGGAGGTTCTTGTCAACAGAGCAGCCCTAAACTTTGGGTTGCCTGTGTCTTGCTGATTTTTAGTTTTCCCAATTTATACGCCCATGAGTGGAAGTGCCCTATGCTGTCTAAGCTGAGTTTTTTAGATGTTTCAGGACACACCGTGCACTTCTCCAGAGTGGCTGTTGGCAATTTACATCCCGCCCATCAGCGTAGCAAGGCTCCCGTTTCTCCATGGCCTGTCCTGCATTTCTGGTTTTGACACTTTATTCAGCATGGCCCTTTTGACCGATGGGAAGCGAGACTTCTTTGTAGCGCTGATTTGCCTTTCCAGGTTGCTTGGTTGGCCAAAAAGGGCGTATGCGTTTTTTCCTGAATATATTCAGGAAAAAACGCATACGCCTTTTTTGGCCAAGGGCATCATTGTCGAGGTTTTGCCGCTTTTCCTGTGCTTTAAATGCGATTCGAATCTCCCTCCTGAAATCTGTTTCCTGCAATTCTCCCTTGCTTTCAAATCCTCTTCGTTGCCTTCCCTCAATATATTTGTGGACGAGAGTCATCATTTATAAGTCTGCAGGTTTGTGAATTGCAGTGCCCCTGAGCTCCATTTTTCAACTCGCTTTCTTGGGAGCTGGCCGCAAAAGCGCAGGATTGCTTCAGGCCCTATTCTGGTCCCGGGCGGCAGGCTGAGCCTGTGGTTAATTCTTCTTCCTGATGGGAAAATAGAGTGACCTGTGCCTGTCCCAACACCTAGAGCTAGTCTCTCATTGGTTCCCCCTCTTCCCGTTCATCCTCAGGACAAATTCCAACCTGTACGGAACAGGAGGTTAAAGGTGCTGATTCTCCAAGGAGGGAGATTGCTAGTAAAGCGGCTGGAATGGCGAACCCGAGCACAAGGAAATGAGAAATGAGGTGCGTTTTAGAAACCTTTCCCGATCATACGGTGTACCATCTTCTGGGTTTCTCATGCATGTTTTCGATGTAGGAAGATGCCGTTGAACCTGGAGATTTGGGACCCATGGAATGGGTACAACGCAGTATTACTTTAAAGGGTCTGCGTTTGCTCACCCAACCTCACCAAACCTCTCAGCCCCAAGAGTGTCCACCCTTATGTCTCAATCAGCTGTGGGTCTAGATATGGTCAATCCAGGTGGCATCACAGCCCCTGAACGAATTTTGTAAGAATTTCTCTCTCTTTCACTGTCTTTGTTTCACGGGTTTTTAAAAGTAATTGATTTTTATAATGGGGTTTACCTGCTTTTCACTGCTGTGATTTTGCCGCTTTACACCCACTTGACTCACTTACAGAGAGATATCAATGCATAGGTTTTAAGATTCTTACTAGTCAGATATATTCTTGGGCGGTGAATAGGGGGTGTTGAGTCTAATTCATTGAGCAAGGAGTAGGTCTTGTCTATTACATATTGGGTTTATGGAACGGTATCTGAGCTAATTTGAAACCCTTGTTTTATGCATCACCCCACCTCACCTTTCCCGTTAAGCAGCCATAGTGTGTTTTCTAAACTTGTGACTATATTCTGTTTTGTAATTCAGTTCAAGGGTAGTGGTTTGTATATTCCCTCTATAAGTGATATCTTATGATAAGTGTCTTTTTCTGTGTGACTTATTTCACTTAGAATCGTCGTACCTAAATCCACTCATCATGCTGCTACTAGCCTTATGACGTTGATTTCATGGCTGAGTGATATTCCACTGTACATAAGGACCACAACTTCTTTATCCATTTTTCTCTTTCCTGGGATATTTAAGGTGTAACGAAGTGGAGGTTCTTGTCAACAGAGCAGCCCTAAACTTTGGAGTGCCTGTGTCTTGCTGATTTTTAGTTTTCCCAATTTATACACCCATGAGTGGAAGTGCCCTATGCTCCCTAAGCTGAGTTTTTTAGATGTTTCAGGACACACCGTGCACTTCCCCAGAGTGGCTGTTGGCAATTTACATTCCGCCCATCAGCGTAGTCACGCCCCCATTTCTCCATGGCCTGTCCTGCATTTCTGGTTTTGACACTTTATTCAGCATGGCCCTTTTGACCGATGGGAAGCGAGACTTCTTTGTAGCGCTGATTTGCCTTTCCAGGTTGCTTGGTTGGCCGAAAAGGGCGTATGCGTTTTTTCCTGAATATATTCAGGAAAAAACGCATACGCACTTTTTGGCCAAGGGCATCATTGTCGAGGTTTTGCCGCTTTTCCTGTGCTTTAAAGGCGATTCGAATCTCCCTCCTGAAATCTGTTTCCTGCAATTCTGCCTTGCTTTCAAATCCTCTTCGTTGCCTTCCCTCAATATATTTGTGAACGAGAGTCATCATTTATAAGTCTGCAGCTTTGTGAATTGCAGTGCCCCTGAGCTCCATTTTTCAACTCGCTTTCTTGGGAGCTGCCGCAAAAGCGCAGGATTGCTTCAGGCCCTATTCTGGTCTCGGGCGACAGGCTGAGCCTGTGGTTAATTCTTCTTCCTGATGGGAAAATAGACCTGTGCCTGTCCCAAAACCAAGAGCTAGTCTCTCATTGGTTCCCCCTCTTCCCATTCATCCTCAGGAAAAATTGCAACCTGTACGGAACAGGAGGTTAAGGTGCTGATTCTCCAAGGACGGAGATTGCTAGTAAAGCTGATGGAATGGCGAACCCAAGAACAAGGAGATGAGAAATGTGGTGCGTTTTGGAAACCTTTCCCGATCACACGGTGTACCATCTTCTGGGTTTCTCATGCATGTTTTCGATGTAGGAAGATGCCCTTGAACCTGGAGATTTGGGACCCATGGGATGGGTACCACGCAGTATTACTTTAAAGGGTCTGCGTTTGCTCACCCAACCTCACCAAACCTCTCAGCCCCAAGAGTGTCCACCCTTATGCCTCAATCAGCTGTGGGTCTAGATATGGTCAATCCAGGTGGCATCACAGCCCCTGAACGAATTTTGTAAGAATTTCTCTCTCTTTCACTGTCTTTGTTTCACGGGTTTTTAAAAGTAATTGATTTTTATAATGGGGTTTACCTGCTTTTCACTGCTGTGATTTTGCCGCTTTACACCCACTTGACTCACTTATAGAGAGATATCAATGCATAGGTTTTAAGATTCTTACTAGTCATATATATTCTTGGGCGGTGAATAGGGGGTGTTGAGTCCAATTCATTGAGCAAGGAGTAGGTCTTGTCTATTACATATTGGGTTTATGGAACGGTATCTGAGATAATTTGAAACCCTTGTTTTATGCATCACCCCACCTCACCTTTCCCGTTAAGCAGCCATAGTGTGTTTTCTAAACGTGTGACTCTATTCTGTGTTGTAATTCAGTTCAAGGGTAGCGGTTTTTACATTCCCTCTATAAGTGATATCTTATGATAAGTGTCTTTTTCTGTGTGACTTATTTCACTTAGAATCGTCATACCTAAATCCACTCATCATGCTGCTACTAGCCTTATGACGTTGATTTCATGGCTGAGTGATATTCCATTGTACATAAGGACCACAACTTCTTTATCCATTTTTCTCTTTCCTGGGATATTTAAGGTGTAACGAAGTGGAGGTTCTTGTCAACAGAGCAGCCCTAAACTTTGGGTTGCCTGTGTCTTGCTGATTTTTAGTTTTCCCAATTTATACGCCCATGAGTGGAAGTGCCCTATGCTGTCTAAGCTGAGTTTTTTAGATGTTTCAGGACACACCGTGCACTTCTCCAGAGTGGCTGTTGGCAATTTACATCCCGCCCATCAGCGTAGCAAGGCTCCCGTTTCTCCATGGCCTGTCCTGCATTTCTGGTTTTGACACTTTATTCAGCATGGCCCTTTTGACCGATGGGAAGCGAGACTTCTTTGTAGCGCTGATTTGCCTTTCCAGGTTGCTTGGTTGGCCAAAAAGGGCGTATGCGTTTTTTCCTGAATATATTCAAAAAAAAATGCATACGCCCTTTTTGGCCAAGGGCATCATTGTCGAGGTTTTGCCGCTTTTCCTGTGCTTTAAAGGCGATTCGAATCTCCCTCCTGAAATCTGTTTCCTGCAATTCTGCCTTGCTTTCAAATCCTCTTCGTTGCCTTCCCTCAATATATTTGTGGAAGAGAGTCATCATTTCTAAGTCTGCAGGTTTGTGAATTGCAGTGCCCCTGAGCTCCATTTTTCAACTCGCTTTCTTGGGAGCTGGCCGCAAAAGCGCAGGATTGCTTCAGGCCCTATTCTGGTCCCAGGCGGCAGGCTGAGCCTGTGGTTAATTCTTCTTCCTGATGGGAAAATAGAGTGACGTGTGCCTGTCCCAACACCTAGAGCTAGTCTCTCATTGGTTCCCCCTCTTCCCGTTCATCCTCAGGACAAATTGCAACCTGTACGGAACAGGAGGTTAAAGGTGCTGATTCTCCAAGGAGGGAGATTGCTAGTAAAGCGGCTGGAATGGCGAACCCGAGCACAAGGAGATGAGAAATGAGGTGCGTTTTAGAAACCTTTCCCGATCACACGGTGTACCATCTTCTGGGTTTCTCATGCATGTTTTCGATGTAGGAAGATGCCCTTGAACCTGGAGATTTGGGACCCATGGGATGGGTACCACGCAGTATTACTTTAAAGGGTCTGCGTTTGCTCACCCAACCTCACCAAACCTCTCAGCCCCAAGAGTGTCCACCCTTATGTCTCAATCAGCTGTGGGTCTAGATATGGTCAATCCAGGTGGCATCACAGCCCCTGAACGAATTTTCTAAGAATTTCTCTCTCTTTCACTGTCTTTGTTTCACGGGTTTTTAAAAGTAATTGATTTTTACAATGGGGTTTACCTGCTTTTCACTGCTGTGATATTGCCGCTTTAAACCCACTTGACTCACTTACAGAGAGATATCAATGCATAGGTTTCAAGATTCTTAGTAGTCAGATATATTCTTGGGCGGTGAATAGGGGGTGTTGAGTCCAATTCATTGAGCAAGGAGTCGGGCTTGTCTATTACATATTGGGTTTGTGGAACGGTATCTGAGATAATTTGAAACCCTTGTTTTATGCATCACCCCACCTCACCTTTCCCGTTAAGCAGCCATAGTGTGTTTTCTAAACGTGTGACTCTATTCTGTGTTGTAATTCAGTTCAAGGGTAGCGGTTTTTACATTCCCTCTATAAGTGATATCTTATGATAAGTGTCTTTTTCTGTGTGACTTATTTCACTTAGAATCGTCGTACCTAAATCCACTCATCATGCTGCTACTAGCCTTATGACGTTGATTTCATGGCTGAGTGATATTCCATTGTACATAAGGACCACAACTTCTTTATCCATTTTTCTCTTTCCAGGGATATTTAAGGTGTAACGAAGTGGAGGTACTTGTCAACAGAGCAGCCCTAAACTTTGGGGTGCCTGTGTCTTGCTGATTTTTAGTTTTCCCAATTTATACGCCCATGAGTGGAAGTGCCCTATGCTCCCTAAGCTGAGTTTTTTAGATGTTTTAGGACACACCGTGCACTTTTCCAAAGTGGCTGTTGGCAATTTACATCCCGCCCATCAGCGTAGCCAGGCTCCCGTTTCTCCATGGCCTGTCCTGCATTTCTGGTTTTGACACTTTATTCAGCATGGCCCTTTTGACCGATGGGAAGCGAGACTTCTTTGTAGCGCTGATTTGCCTTTCCAGGTTGCTTGGTTGGCCAAAAAGGGCGTATGCGTTTTTTCCTGAATATATTCAGGAAAAAACGCATACGCCCTTTTTGGCCAAGGGCATCATTGTCGAGGTTTTGCCGCTTTTCCTGTGCTTTAAAGGCGATTCGAATCTCCCTCCTGAAATCTGTTTCCTGCAATTCTGCCTTGCTTTCAAATCCTCTTCGTTGCCTTCCCTCAATATATTTGTGGACGAGAGTCATCATTTATAAGTCTGCAGGTTTGTGAATTGCAGTGCCCCTGAGCTCCATTTTTCAACTCGCTTTCTTGGGAGCTGGCCGCAAAAGCGCAGGATTGCTTCAGGCCCTATTCTCGTCCCAGGCGGCAGGCTGAGTCTGTGGTTAATTCTTCTTCCTGATGGGAAAATAGAGTGACCTGTGCCTGTCCCAACACCTAGAGCTAGTCTCTCATTGCTTCCCCCTCTTCCCGTTCATCCTCAGGACAAATTGCAACCTGTACGGAACAGGAGGTTAAAGGTGCTGATTCTCCAAGGAGGGAGATTGCTAGTAAAGCGGCTGGAATGGCGAACCCGAGCACAAGGAGATGAGAAATGAGGTGCGTTTTAGAAACCTTTCCCGATCACACGGTGTACCATCTTCTGGGTTTCTCATGCATGTTTTCGATGTAGGAAGATGCCCATGAACCTGGAGATTTGGGACCCATGGGATGGGTACCACGCAGTATTACTTTAAAGGGTCTGCGTTTGCTCACCCAACCTCACCAAACCTCACAGCCCCAAGAGTGTCCACCCTTATGTCTCAATCAGCTGTGGGTCTAGATATGGTCAATCCAGGTGGCATCACAGCCCCTGAGCGAACTTTGTAAGAATTTATCTCTCTTTCACTGTCTTTGTTTCACGGGGTTTTAAAAGAAACTGATATTTATAATGGGTTTAACAGCTTTTCACTGCTGTGTTTCTGCCGCTTTACACCCACTTGACTCACTTACAGAGAGATATCAATGCATAGGTTTCAAGATTCTTACTAGTCAGATATATTCTTGGGCGGTGAATAGGGGTTGTTGAGTCCAATTCATTGAGCAAGGAGTAGGTCTTGTCTATTACATATTGGGTTTATGGAACGGTATCTGGGCTAATTTGAAACCCTTGTTTTATGCATCACCCCACCTCACCTTTCCCGTTAAGCAGCCATAGTGTGTTTTCTAAACGTGTGACTCTATTCTGTTTTGTAATTCAGTTCAAGGGTAGCGGTTTTTACATTCCCTCTATAAGTGATATCTTATGACAAGTGTCTTTTTCTTTGTGACTTATTTCACTTAGAATCGTCGTACCTAAATCCACTCATCATGCTGCTACTAGCCTTATGACGTTGATTTCATGGCTGAGTGATATTCCATTGTACATAAGGACCACAACTTCTTTATCCATTTTTCTCTTTCCTGGGATATTTAAGGTGTAACGAAGTGGAGGTTCTTGTCAACAGAGCAGCCCTAAACTTTGGGGTGCCTGTGTCTTGCTGATTTTTAGTTTTCCCAATTTATACGCCCATGAGTGGAAGTGCCCTATGCTCCCTAAGCTGAGTTTTTTAGATGTTTCAGGACACACCGTGCACTTCTCCAGAGTGGCTGTTGGCAATTTACATCCCGCCCATCAGCGTAGCCAGGCTCCCGTTTCTCCATGGCCTGTCCTGCATTTCTGGTTTTGACACTTTATTCAGGATGGCCCTTTTGACCGATGAAAAGCGAGACTTCTTTGTAGCGCTGATTTGCCTTTCCAGGTTGCTTGGTTGGCCAAAAAGGGCGTATGCGTTTTTTCCTGAATATATTCAGGAAAAAACGCATACGCCCTTTTTGGCCAAGGGCATCATTGTCGAGGTTTTGCCGCTTTTCCTGTGCTTTAAAGGCGATTCGAATCTCCCTCCTGAAATCTGTTTCCTGCAATTCTGCCTTGGTTTCAAATCCTCTTCGTTGCCTTCCCTCAATATATTTGTGGACGAGAGTCATCATTTATAAGTCTGCAGGTTTGTGAATTGCAGTGCCCCTGAGCTCCATTTTTCAACTCGCTTTCTTGGGAGCTGGCCGCAAAAGCGCAGGATTGCTTCAGGCCCTATTCTCGTCCCAGGCGGCAGGCTGAGCCTGTGGTTAATTCTTCTTCCTGATGGGAAAATAGAGTGACCTGTGCCTGTCCCAACACCTAGAGCTAGTCTCTCATTGCTTCCCCCTCTTCCCGTTCATCCTCAGGACAAATTGCAACCTGTACGGAAAAGGAGGTTAAAGGTGCTGATTCTCCAAGGAGGGAGATTGCTAGTAAAGCGGCTGGAATGGCGAACCCGAGAACAAGGAGATGAGAAATGAGGTGCGTTTTAGAAACCTCTCCCGATCACACGGTGTACCATCTTCTGGGTTTCTCATGCATGTTTTCGATGTAGGAAGATGCCCTTGAACCTGGAGATTTGGGACCCATGGGATGGGTACCACGCAGTATTACTTTAAAGGGTCTGCGTTTGCTCACCCAACCTCACCAAACCTCTCAGCCCCAAGAGTGTCCACCCTTATGTCTCAATCAGCTGTGGGTCTAGATATGGTCAATCCAGGTGGCATCACAGCCCCTGAGCGAACTTTGTAAGAATTTATCTCTCTTTCACTGTCTTTGTTTCACGGGTTTTTAAGAGAAATTGATATTTATAATGGGGTTAACAGCTTTTCACTGCTGTGTTTCTGCCGCTTTACACCCACTTGACTCACTTACAGAGAGATATCAATGCATAGGTTTCAAGATTCTTACTAGTCAGATATATTCTTGGGCGGTGAATAGGGGTTGTTGAGTCCAATTCATTGAGCAAGGAGTAGGTCTTGTCTATTACATATTGGGTTTATGGAACGGTATCTGGGCTAATTTGAAACCCTTGTTTTATGCATCACCCCACCTCACCTTTCCCGTTAAGCAGCCATAGTGTGTTTTCTAAACGTGTGACTCTATTCTGTTTTGTAATTCAGTTCAAGGGTAGCGGTTTTTACATTCCCTCTATAAGTGATATCTTATGACAAGTGTCTTTTTCTTTGTGACTTATTTCACTTAGAATCGTCGTACCTAAATCCACTCATCATGCTGCTACTAGCCTTATGACGTTGATTTCATGGCTGAGTGATATTCCATTGTACATAAGGACCACAACTTCTTTATCCATTTTTCTCTTTCCTGGGATATTTAAGGTGTAACGAAGTGGAGGTTCTTGTCAACAGAGCAGCCCTAAACTTTGGGGTGCCTGTGTCTTGCTGATTTTTAGTTTTCCCAATTTATACGCCCATGAGTGGAAGTGCCCTATGCTCCCTAAGCTGAGTTTTTTAGATGTTTCAGGACACACCGTGCACTTCTCCAGAGTGGCTGTTGGCAATTTACATCCCGCCCATCAGCGTAGCCAGGCTCCCGTTTCTCCATGGCCTGTCCTGCATTTCTGGTTTTGACACTTTATTCAGCATGGCCCTTTTGACCGATGGGAAGCGAGACTTCTTTGTAGCGCTGATTTGCCTTTCCAGGTTGCTTGGTTGGCCAAAAAGGGCGTATGCGTTTTTTCCTGAATATATTCAGGAAAAAACGCATACGCCCTTTTTGGCCAAGGGCATCATTGTCGAGGTTTTGCCGCTTTTCCTGTGCTTTAAAGGCGATTCGAATCTCCCTCCTGAAATCTGTTTCCTGCAATTCTGCCTTGCTTTCAAATCCTCTTCGTTGCCTTCCCTCAATATATTTGTGGACGAGAGTCATCATTTATAAGTCTGCAGGTTTGTGAATTGCAGTGCCCCTGAGCTCCATTTTTCAACTCGCTTTCTTGGGAGCTGGCCGCAAAAGCGCAGGATTGCTTCAGGCCCTATTCTCGTCCCAGGCGGCAGGCTGAGCCTGTGGTTAATTCTTCTTCCTGATGGGAAAATAGAGTGACCTGTGCCTGTCCCAACACCTAGAGCTAGTCTCTCATTGATTCCCCCTCTTCCCGTTCATCCTCAGGACAAATTGCAACCTGTACGGAACAGGAGGTTAAAGGTGCTGATTCTCCAAGGAGGGAGATTGCTAGTAAAGCGGCTGGAATGGCGAACCCGAGCACAAGGAGATGAGAAATGAGGTGCGTTTTAGAAACCTTTCCCGATCACACGGTGTACCATCTTCTGGGTTTCTCATGCATGTTTTCGATGTAGGAAGATGCCCATGAACCTGGAGATTTGGGACCCATGGGATGGGTACCACGCAGTATTACTTTAAAGGGTCTGCGTTTGCTCACCCAACCTCACCAAACCTCTCAGCCCCAAGAGTGTCCACCCTTATGTCTCAATCAGCTGTGGGTCTAGATATGGTCAATCCAGGTGGCATCACAGCCCCTGAGCGAACTTTGTAAGAATTTATCTCTCTTTCACTGTCGTTGTTTCACGGGTTTTTAAAAGAAATTGATTTTTATAATGGGGTTAACAGCTTTTCACTGCTGTGTTTCTGCCGCTTTACACCCACTTGACTCACTTACAGAGAGATATCAATGCATAGGTTTCAAGATTCTTACTAGTCAGATATATTCTTGGGCGGTGAATAGGGGTTGTTGAGTCCAATTCATTGAGCAAGGAGTAGGTCTTGTCTATTACATATTGGGTTTATGGAACGGTATCTGGGCTAATTTGAAACCCTTGTTTTATGCATCACCCCACCTCACCTTTCCCGTTAAGCAGCCATAGTGTGTTTTCTAAACGTGTGACTCTATTCTGTTTTGTAATTCAGTTCAAGGGTAGCGGTTTTTACATTCCCTCTATAAGTGATATCTTATGACAAGTGTCTTTTTCTTTGTGACTTATTTCACTTAGAATCGTCGTACCTAAATCCACTCATCATGCTGCTACTAGCCTTATGACGTTGATTTCATGGCTGAGTGATATTCCATTGTACATAAGGACCACAACTTCTTTATCCATTTTTCTCTTTCCTGGGATATTTAAGGTGTAACGAAGTGGAGGTTCTTGTCAACAGAGCAGCCCTAAACTTTGGGGTGCCTGTGTCTTGCTGATTTTTAGTTTTCCCAATTTATACGCCCATGAGTGGAAGTGCCCTATGCTCCCTAAGCTGAGTTTTTTAGATGTTTCAGGACACACCGTGCACTTCTCCAGAGTGGCTGTTGGCAATTTACATCCCGCCCATCAGCGTAGCCAGTCTCCCGTTTCTCCATGGCCTGTCCTGCATTTCTGGTTTTGACACTTTATTCAGCATGGCCCTTTTGACCGATGGGAAGCGAGACTTCTTTGTAGCGCTGATTTGCCTTTCCAGGTTGCTTGGTTGGCCAAAAAGGGCGTATGCGTTTTTTCCTGAATATATTCAGGAAAAAACGCATACGCCCTTTTTGGCCAAGGGCATCATTGTCGAGGTTTTGCCGCTTTTCCTGTGCTTTAAAGGCGATTCGAATCTCCCTCCTGAAATCTGTTTCCTGCAATTCTGCCTTGGTTTCAAATCCTCTTCGTTGCCTTCCCTCAATATATTTGTGGACGAGAGTCATCATTTATAAGTCTGCAGGTTTGTGAATTGCAGTGCCCCTGAGCTCCATTTTTCAACTCGCTTTCTTGGGAGCTGGCCGCAAAAGCGCAGGATTGCTTCAGGCCCTATTCTCGTCCCAGGCGGCAGGCTGAGCCTGTGGTTAATTCTTCTTCCTGATGGGAAAATAGAGTGAGCTGTGCCTGTCCCAACACCTAGAGCTAGTCTCTCATTGGTTCCCCCTCTTCCCGTTCATCCTCAGGACAAATTGCAACCTGTACGGAACAGGAGGTTAAAGGTGCTGATTCTCCAAGGAGGGAGATTGCTAGTAAAGCGGCTGGAATGGCGAACCCGAGCACAGGGAGATGAGAAATGAGGTGCGTTTTAGAAACCTTTCCCGATCACACGGTGTACCATCTTCTGGGTTTCTCATGCATGTTTTCGATGTAGGAAGATGCCCATGAACCTGGAGATTTGGGACCCATGGGATGGGTACCACGCAGTATTACTTTAAAGGGTCTGCGTTTGCTCACCCAACCTCACCAAACCTCTCAGCCCCAAGAGTGTCCACCCTTATGTCTCAATCAGCTGTGGGTCTAGATATGGTCAATCCAGGTGGCATCACAGCCCCTGAGCGAACTTTGTAAGAATTTATCTCTCTTTCACTGTCTTTGTTTCACGGGTTTTTAAAAGAAATTGATTTTTATAATGGGGTTAACAGCTTTTCACTGCTGTGTTTCTGCCGCTTTACACCCACTTGACTCACTTACAGAGAGATATCAATGCATAGGTTTCAAGATTCTTACTAGTCAGATATATTCTTGGGCGGTGAATAGGGGTTGTTGAGTCCAATTCATTGAGCAAGGAGTAGGTCTTGTCTATTACATATTGGGTTTATGGAACGGTATCTGGGCTATTTTGAAACCCTTGTTTTATGCATCACCCCACCTCACCTTTCCCGTTAAGCAGCCATAGTGTGTTTTCTAAACGTGTGACTCTATTCTGTTTTGTAATTCAGTTCAAGGGTAGCGGTTTTTACATTCCCTCTATAAGTGATATCTTATGACAAGTGTCTTTTTCTTTGTGACTTATTTCACTTAGAATCGTCGTACCTAAATCCACTCATCATGCTGCTACTAGCCTTATGACGTTGATTTCATGGCTGAGTGATATTCCATTGTACATAAGGACCACAACTTCTTTATCCATTTTTCTCTTTCCTGGGATATTTAAGGTGTAACGAAGTGGAGGTTCTTGTCAACAGAGCAGCCCTAAACTTTGGGGTGCCTGTGTCTTGCTGATTTTTAGTTTTCCCAATTTATACGCCCATGAGTGGAAGTGCCCTATGCTCCCTAAGCTGAGTTTTTTAGATGTTTCAGGACACACCGTGCACTTCTCCAGAGTGGCTGTTGGCAATTTACATCCCGCCCATCAGCGTAGCCAGGCTCCCGTTTCTCCATGGCCTGTCCTGCATTTCTGGTTTTGACACTTTATTCAGCATGGCCCTTTTGACCGATGGGAAGCGAGACTTCTTTGTAGCGCTGATTTGCCTTTCCAGGTTGCTTGGTTGGCCAAAAAGGGCGTATGCGTTTTTTCCTGAATATATTCAGGAAAAAACGCATACGCCCTTTTTGGCCAAGGGCATCATTGTCGAGGTTTTGCCGCTTTTCCTGTGCTTTAAAGGCGATTCGAATCTCCCTCCTGAAATCTGTTTCCTGCAATTCTGCCTTGCTTTCAAATCCTCTTCGTTGCCTTCCCTCAATATATTTGTGGACGAGAGTCATCATTTATAAGTCTGCAGGTTTGTGAATTGCAGTGCCCCTGAGCTCCATTTTTCAACTCGCTTTCTTGGGAGCTGGCCGCAAAAGCGCAGGATTGCTTCAGGCCCTATTCTGGTCCCAGGCGGCAGGCTGAGCCTGTGGTTAATTCTTCTTCCTGATGGGAAAATAGAGTGACCTGTGCCTGTCCCAACACCTAGAGCTAGTCTCTCATTGCTTCCCCCTCTTCCCGTTCATCCTCAGGACAAATTGCAACCTGTACGGAAAAGGAGGTTAAAGGTGCTGATTCTCCAAGGAGGGAGATTGCTAGTAAAGCGGCTGGAATGGCGAACCCGAGCACAAGGAAATGAGAAATGAGGTGCATTTTAGAAACCTTTCCCGATCACACGGTGTACCATCTTCTGGGTTTCTCATGCATGTTTTCGATGTAGGAAGAATCCCTTGAACCTGGAGATTTGGGACCCATGGGATGGGTACCACGCAGTATTACTTTAAAGGGTCTGCGTTTGCTCACCCAACCTCACCAAACCTCTCAGCCCCAAGAGTGTGCAACCTTATATCTCAATCAGCTGTGGGTCTATATTTGGTCAATCTAGGTGGCATCACAGCCCCTGAACGAATTTTGTAAGAATTTCTCTCTCTTTCACTGTCTTTGTTTCACGGGTTTTTAAAAGTAATTGATTTTTATAATGGGGTTTACCTGCTTTTCACTGCTGTGATTTTGCCGCTTTACACC